>NC_137889.1:174432625-174742480 GCF_963455335.1 Martes martes | reverse complement strand
AATTTTGGCTTTTATATTGTTTAAAGGTCAATGTGAAAAGTGCAAGAGATAGTTATTTACTGCTTTCTCAAGAAAACTACAGAAGTTATTAATCATGACAATGATCCAAAATATTAAAAAATATTTACAGAATTTACAAAAATATTTACAGAGTTATCTGGAGTAATTAACCAGTTAACATGACTCCATGTTAAGAGAGGATGAAACTGGGTGCCTGGGTGAGTCAGTGGGCTAAGCCTCTGCCTTCGGCTCAGGTCAGGATCCCAGGGTCCTGGGATCAAGCCCTGTATCGGAATCTCTGCTCAGCAGGGTGCCTGCTTCCCCCTCTCTCTCTGCCTGCCTCTCTGCCTACTTGTGATCTCTCTATCTGTCAAATAAATAAATAAAATCTTTAAAAAAAGAGAGAGAGAGAGGATGAAACCATTGCCAAAGATTAAAATAATAATGACAGGAAAAACGTGACTTTAAACCTGAGCTGAAACCATGAAACTAAGTTAATAGTCCATAGCTGACAGTCGAATTCTGGTTATCAGTGTGGCCCTAAGGTAACCACAACCTGAGATTTTGGAGATGAGCTAGCATCTGTTCTCCAATCAAGCAATAATAGCCACTGGTAACAATCGTGGCAGATAAGTAATAGCAGCCAACACACACTGATGGCTCAGGGCACAGAACTGTGTTTCCGAGTATTGTCTCATTTGATTTCCTCAGCGACCCTACAAAGTTGGGCTCCTGCTAATATTTGCATTTTAAAGATAAGGTAACTGAGGAGCACCTTGGTGGCTAAGGCGGTTAAGCTTCTGCCTTCTGCTCAAGTCATTATCCCTGGGTCCTGGGATCCAGCCCTGATTTGGGCTCCCTGCTTCTTCCTCTCCCTCTGCTGCTCCCTCTGCTGGTGCTCTCTTGCTCTCTCTCTCTCTCAAATAAGTAAATAAAAGCTTTAAAAGAAGATAAAAATAAATGGAAAGAAAGGAAGAAAGAAAGAGAGGGAGAAGGTAAAGAAAGAGAGAGAAGGGAAGGGAAAGGAAGGGAAGGGAAGGAAAAGGAGGAGGGGGAGGGGAAAGTGGGGAGGGGAGGAAGGGGAGGGGAGGGGATGCAAGGCAAGGCAGGGGAAAGCAAGGAAGGGAGGAAGAAAGGAAACTGAGGTTTGGAGATTTGGAGATGTGGTTTGGAGACGTGGAATAACTTGTCCAAATCGCAGGTACTAAACTTTGGAGTTAGAATAGTTTCGGAAGTTACCACTAAGAGAAGAGCAAACTACTGGGTATTCACTCTAAAGATACAAATGTAGTGATCTGTGTGCCCCAAAGGGGCACGTGCACCCAAATGCTTATAGCAGCAATGTCCACAATAGCCAAACTATGGAAAGAACCTAGATGTCCATCAACAGATGAATGGATAAAGAAGAGGTGGTATATATATACAATGGAATACTATGCAGCATCAAAAGAAATGAAATCTTGCCATTTGCGACAACGTGGATGGAACTAGAGGGTATTATGCTGAGCGAAATAAGTCAATCAGAGAAAGACAATTATCATATGATCTCCCTGATATGAGGAATTTGAGAGGCAAAGGCGGGGGGGGGTGGTTGGGGGGTAGGGAAGGAAAAAATGAAACAAGATTGGATCAGGAGGGAGACAAACCGTAAGAGACTCTTAATCTCACAAAACAGGGGGAGGAGTCAAGATGGCGGAGAAGTAGCAGGCTGAGACGACATCAGGTAGCAGGAGATCAGCTAGATAGCTTATCTAAGCATTGTGAACACCTACAAATCCAACGGGAAATCGAAGAGAAGAAGAGCAACAATCCCAGAAACAGAAAATCGATCACTTTCTGAAAGGTAGGACCTGCGGAGAAGTGAATCCAAAGCGACGGGAAGATAGACCCCGGGGGGAGGGGCCGGCACCCGGCAAGCAGCGGAGCGACGGAGCACAAAATCGGGACTTTTAAAAGTCGGCTCCACTGGGAGACATCGCTCCAGAGGCTAAACTGGGGGGAAACCCAGGCGGGGTCAGCATAACCCCAGGACCCGCGGGGTCACAGAAGGACTGGGGGTGTCTGAGTGCCGCAGAGCTCGCAGGTATTAGAGCGGGGAAGCCGGCTATAGCGACAAAGCCGAGGAGTGAGCTCTAAGCCCAGGGTTACCTTGTGCCGGTCGCAGGCTGGGTGGGCTCGGAGCGCGGCCGGAGGCCACGGAGACAAAAGCGACCCGGCGCTTTTCTCCAGCTCCAACAATTGACTGCTTTCCTCGAGGCGCGACCACAAGCCAGGGAGGAGGGGCTATTGGGCGCTTTGCTCTGAGAGCGCACTGAGGAGCGGAACCCCAAGCTCTCAGCTCCTCCGGGCCGAGAGATTGGGAGGCCGCCATCTTCATTCCCGTCCACCGGAACTCTACGGAAAGCGCTCAGGGAACAAAAGCTCCCGAAAGCAAACCCGAGCGGATTCCTTAGCCCGGCCCCTGGCAAGGGCGGTGCAATTCCACCTGCGGCAAGGACACTTGAGAATCACTACAACAGGCCCCTCCCCCAGAAGATCAACAAGAAACCGATCCAAAACCAACTTCAGTCACCAAGAACAGCGGAATTCCACAGCAGGAGAAAGCAAATCCTACCTGGACAAAATGACAAGGCGGAAAAACTCACCTCAAAAAAAAGAACAAGAGGCCGTACCGAAGGCTGGAGACCTAATCAATACAGACATAGGTAGCATGACAGATCTAGAGTTCAGAATGACAATTCTCAAGGTTCTAGCCGGGCTCGAAAAAGGCATAGAAGATATTAGAGAAACCCTCTCCGGAGAGATAAAAGCCCTTTCTGGAGAAATAAAAGAACTAAAATCTAACCAAGTTGAAATCAAAAAAGCTATTCATGAGGTGCAATCAAAAATGGAAGCTCTCACTGCCAGGATAAATGAGGCAGAAGAAAGAATTGGTGACACAGAAGACCAAATGACAGAGAATAAAGAAGCTGAGCAAAAGAGAGACAAACAACTACTGGAACACGAGGAGAGGATTCGAGAGATAAGTGACACCATAAGACGACACAACATTAGAATAATTGGGATTCCAGAAGAAGAAGAAAGAGAGAGGGGAGCAGAAGGTATATTGGAGACAATTATTGGAGAGAATTTCCCTAATATGGCAAAGGGAACAAACATCAAAATCCAGGAGATGCTAAGAACGCCCCTCAAAATCAATAAAAATAGGTCCACACCTCGTCACCTGATAGTAAAATTTACAAGTCTTAGCGACAAAGAGAAAATCCTGAAAGCAGCCCGGGAAAAGAAGTCTGTAACATACAAGGGTAAAAACATTAGATTGGCAGCGGACCTATCCACAGAGACCTGGCAGGCCAGAAAGAACTGGCATGATATATTCAGAGCACTAAACGAGAAAAACATGCAGCCAAGAATACTATATCCGGCTAGGCTATCATTGAAAATAGAAGGAGAGATAAAAAGCTTCCAGGACAAACAAAAGCTGAAAGAATTTGCAAACACCAAACCAGCTCTACAGGAAATATTGAAAGGGGTCCTCTAAGCAAAGAGAGACCCTAAAAGTAGTAGATCAGAAAGAAACAGAAACAATATACAGTAACAATCACCTTACAGGCAATACAATGGCACTAAATTCATATCTCTCAATAGTTACCCTGAATGTTAATGGGCTAAATGCCCCAATCAAAAGACACAGGGTATCAGAATGGATAAAAAAACAAAACCCATCAATATGCTGCCTACAAGAAACTCATTTTAGACCCGAAGACACCTCCAGATTTAAAGTGAGGGGGTGGAAAACAATGTACCATGCTAATGGACATCAGAAGAAAGCTGGGGTGGCAATCCTTATATCAGATCAATTAGATTTTAAGCCAAAGACTATAATAAGAGATGAGGAAGGACACTATATCATACTCAAAGGGTCTGTCCAACAAGAAGATCTAACAATCTTAAATATCTATGCCCCTAACATGGGAGCAGCCAACTATATAAACCAATTAGTAACAAAATCAAAGAAATACATCGACAGTAATACAATAATAGCAGGGGACTTTAACACTCCCCTCACTGAAATGGACAGATCATCTAAGCAAAAGATCAACAAGGAAATAAAGGCCTTAAATGACACACTGGACCAGATGGACATCACAGATATATTCAGAACATTCCATCCCAAAGCAACAGAATATACATTCTTCTCTAGTGCACATGGAACATTCTCCAGAATAGACCACATCCTGGGTCATAAATCAGGTCTCAATCGGTACCAAAAGATTGAGATCATTCCCTGCATATTTTCAGACCACAATGCTCTGAAGCTCGAACTCAATCACAAGAGGAAATTTGGAAAGAACGCAAATACATGGAGACTAAACAGCATCCTTCTAAAAAATGAATGGGTCAACCAGGAAATTAAAGAAGAATTGAAAAAATTCATGGAAACAAATGATAATGAAAACACAACAGTTCAAAATCTGTGGGACACAACAAAGGCAGTCCTGAGAGGAAAATATATAGCAGTGCAAGCCTTTCTCAAGAAACAAGAAAGGTCTCAAATACACAACCTAACCCTACACCTAAAGGAGCTGGAGAGAGAACAACAAAGAAAGCCTAAACCCAGCAGGAGAAGAGAAATCATAAAGATCAGAGCAGAAATCAATGAAATAGAAACTACAAAAACAATAGAACAAATCAACAAAACTAGGAGCTGGTTCTTTGAAAGAATTAATAAGATTGATAAGCCCCTGGCCAGACTTATCAAAAAGAAAAGAGAAAGGACGCAAATAAATAAAATCATGAATGAAAGAGGAGAGATCACAACCAACACCAAAGAAATACAAACAATTATAAGAACATACTACGAGCAACTCTATGGCAACAAATTTGACAACCTGGAAGAAATGGATACATTTCTAGAGATGTATAAACTACCACAACTGAACCAGGAAGAAATAGATAACCTGAACAGACCCATAACCAGTAAGGAGATTGAAACAGTCATCAAAAATCTCCAAACAAACAAAAGTCCAGGACCAGACGGCTTCCCAGGGGAATTCTACCAAACATTTAAAGAAGAATTAATTCCTATTCTCCTGAAACTGTTCCAAAAAATAGAAATGGAAGGAAAACTTCCAAACTCATTCTATGAGGCCAGCATCACCTTGATCCCAAAACCAGACAAGGATCCCACCAAAAAAGAGAATTACAGAACAATATCCTTGATGAACACAGATGCGAAAATTCTCACCAAAATACTGGCCAATAGGATCCAACAGTACATTAAAAGGATTATTCACCACGACCAAGTGGGATTTATTCCAGGGCTGCAAGGTTGGTTCAACATCTGCAAATCCATCAATGTGATACAATACATTAATAAAAGAAAGAGTAAGAACCATATGATACTCTCAATAGATGCTGAAAAAGCGTTTGACAAAGTGCAGCATCCCTTCCTGATTAAAACTCTTCAAAGTGTAGGGATAGAAGGCACATACCTCAATATTATCAAAGCCATCTATGAAAAACCCACCGCAAATATCATTCTCAATGGAGAAAAACTGAAAGCTTTTCCGCTAAGGTCAGGAACACGGCAGGAATGTCCGTTATCACCACTGCTGTTCAATATAGTACTAGAAGTCCTAGCCTCAGCAATCAGACAACAAAAAGAAATTAAAGGCATCCAAATCGGCAAAGAAGAAGTCAAACTATCACTCTTTGCAGATGATATGATACTATATGTGGAAAACCCAAAAGGCTCCACTCCAAAACTGCTAGAACTTATACAGGAATTCAGTAAAGTGTCAGGATATAAAGTCAATGCACAGAAATCAGTCGCATTTCTTTACACTAACAACAAGACAGAAGAAAGAGAAATTGAGGAGTCAGTCCCATTTACAATCGTACCCAAAACCATAAGATACCTAGGAATAAATCTAACCAAAGAGGCAAAGAATCTATTCTCAGAAAACTATAAAGTACTCATGAAAGAAATTGAAGAAGACACAAAGAAATGGAAAAATATTCCATGCTCATGGATTGGAAGAACAAATATTGTGAAAATGTCTATTCTACCTAAAGCAATCTACACATTTAATGCAATCCCTATCAAAATCCCAGCCATTTTTTTTTAAGAAATAGAACAAATAATCCTAAAATTTATATGGAACCAGAAAAGACCTCGAATAGCCAAAGGAATATTGAAAAAGAAAGCCAAAGTCGGTGGTATCACAATTCCAGACTTCAAGCTCTATTACAAAGCTGTCATCATCAAGACAGTATGGTACTGGCACAAAAACAGACATATAGACCAATGGAACAGAATAGAGAGCCCAGAAATAGACCCTCAACTCTATGGTCAACTAATCTTCGACAAAGCAGGAAAGAATATCCAATGGAAAAAAGACAGCCTCTTCAACAAATGGTGCTGGGAAAATTGGACAGCCACATGCAGAAAAATGAAATTGGACTATTTCCTTACACCACACACGAAAATAGACTCAAAGTGGATGAAGGACCTCAATGTGCGAAAGGAATCTATCAAAATCCTTGAGGACAATGCAGGCAGCAGCCTCTTTGACCTCCACCGCAGCAACTTCTTCCTAGGAACATCGCCAAAGGCAACAGAAGCAAGGGCAAAAATGAACTATTGGGATTTCATCAAGATCAAAAGCTTTTGCACAGCAAAGGAAACAGTTAACAAAACCAAAAGACAACTGACAGAATGGGAGAAGATATTTGCAAACGACATATCAGATAAAGGGCTCGTATCCAAAATCTATAAAGAGCTTATCAAACTCAATACCCAAAGAACAAATAATCCAGTCAAGAAATGGGCAGAGGACATGAACAGACATTTCTGCAAGGAAGACATCCAGATGGCCAACAGACACATGAAAAAATGCTCCACATCACTCGGCATCAGGGAAATACAAATCAAAACCACAATGAGATACCACCTCACACCAGTCAGAATGGCTAAAATTAACAAGTCAAGAAATGACAGATGCTGGCGAGGATGCGGAGAGAGGGGAACCCTCCTACACTGTTGGTGGGAATGCAAGCTGGTGCAACCACTCTGGAAAACAGTGTGGAGGTTCCTCAAAAAACTGAAAATAGAGCTACCCTACGACCCAGCAATTGCACTCCTGGGTATATATCCTAAAGATACAAACGTGGTGCTCCGAAGGGGCACGTGCACCCGAATGTTTATAGCAGCAATGTCCACAATAGCCAAACTGTGGAAAGCGCCTAGATGTCCATCAACAGATGAATGGATAAAGAAGATGTGGTATATATACACAATGGAATACTATGCAGCCATCAAAAGACATGAAATCTTGCCATTTGCGACGACGTGGATGGAACTAGAGGGTATCATGCTTAGCGAAATAAGTCAATCGGAGAAATATAACTATCATATGATCTCTTTGATATGAGGAAGTGGAGATGCAAGGCGGGGGGGGGTTGGGGGGAGGTAGGAAAAGAAAAAATGAAAAGATGGGATTGGGAGGGAGACAAACCATAAAAGACTCAATCTCAAGAAACAGACTGAGGGTTGCAGGGGGGAAGGGGGACGGGAGAGGGTGGTGGGGAAATGGACATTGGGGAGGGTATGGGCTATGATGAGTGCTGTGAAATGTGTAAACCAGACGATTCACAGACCTGTACCCCTGGGGATAAAAATACATTATATGTTTATTAAAATAAAAAAATTAAAAAAAAAAAAAATCTCACAAAACAAACTGAGGGTTGCCAGGGGAAGGGGGATATGGAGAGTTGGGTCATGGACTTTGGGGAGGGTATGTGCTATGGTGAGTGCTGTGAAGTGTGTAAACCTGGCGATTCACAGACCTGTACCCCTGGGGCTAATAATACATTATATGTTAATAAAAAAATAAAATTAAAAAAATTAAAAATAATAATAAAAAGAAAAGAAAAGAGCAAACAATACCTGAATGATGGATTGACTGGATATAGCACTTCTGGATTAAGCCTGTGAACAGATCCTGCTCCATTTTTCCTACCAGTCCGAGAAGCCATTTACCGAAGCTACTCAGTCACTCAACATTCAAACATTAATTACAAAAGTAACAAATGCCCAATCAAATAAAACTGCTGGCGTCCCGCTGCTGAGACACATATGGACAAGCAGTATATATCAGGAAATTCTTACTCCAGTCAAACAAGAGATCAGGCATCAAACTCTCCCGGTGAGACTTGACTTAAGGAGCAGAACTTGGTCAGCTCCACCTACCTGACATCATGGACACCAAGAAAGCTGTCTTTCCTGCTCTCTATACTCCCACTGAGATCTTAATTTATAATTATAATCACATAATTAAATGACTAATGATTGTTTTTTCATTCCATCTTGAGGTGCTATTGGAACACTACATCAAAAACTAATAATGTATTGTCTGGTGACTAACATAACATAATAAAAAATAAATAAATAAATAAATAAATCATAATTATGTCACTTAGAACTATTGTTTTTTCATTCTTTCTCCTAGTGAAGTATTTTACCCAGTTTTCAGATTTGCTGTCAATGATTTCGTTTTAGATACCTTTCATTGCACATACTTCGTATTTTAATGATATCTTTGGGTTAAAAGTCAATCCAGAAAACCACAGTCTGAATGAAACAAGCCTTATACATTTAGCCAATAATTTTATTTTCACACAACAAGCATTATCTAAAATTTTCAAGTCAGTGTATTCAATTTACTGCCCGAAGACAAGTAAAATGTAACTGAATGTTTTCCTTGGTAGAGGATTCAGGATTTTACAGGATTCTAAGATAGTTGCTATTAAAAAAGAAGAAGAAGAAGAAGAAGAAGAAGAAGAAGAAGAAGAAGAAGAAGAAGAAGAAGAAGAAGAAAAAGAAGAAGAAGAAGGGATATTATTTTTTATTTTTTATTTATTTTTATTTTTCTGTTTCATTATTGGAGAATCAAAGTGGTGAAATGACCTCACCAAGGTCACAGAGCTAATTAAAGATTGCCAGGGCAGGACATAGGTCTGATATGAATTTCTCAACAACCTAGCTAATGACAGTCTACATACAGACTGGCAGCAACAGGATCACCAGAGACCTTGTTAGGAATGCAGACTCTCAGGCCCCAGCACTGAATCAAAATCTACATTTTACAAGATCCTTGGGTGATGGGCTCCATGTTCAAATTTGAGCAGCACTGCTCTAGAGAACGCTGCTAATTTTCTTCGTTATCTACCTACAAAATATTGTGGTCCTTAACAGATGGATTAGTCTACAACTCAAAAGAAAACTGAGGTCTGGAAATTCTTTTAAACTTATACTGAGTAGTTTTAAATACATCTTTTTACTATTAGACATTTCTCTTTAGAAATAACTCATGACTACATTTGTAACTACAAACGTGACTTCTTTTCTGTATGCGCATGTATTTAATACATATATACTAAAAGAAGTATATATCTCAGCTTTTTACTAGACTGCATTTTTTTTTTCATCTGTAGAAATCCTACAGAGGGCAAAATATCTGCATTACCCATCAAACCTCAACTTTTACAGCCTGTCACCTATCAGAAGCACACTATCGCCACCTGCTGGCACCTCTATAGAAAAGCTAGCAAGGTGGTGGTTCCTTCTACCAAGATCATTTCGTTGTACAGAATTTTACTGTTTGGCGTTCACATTTTCCCCCAATCTCTGATTTCTCTCCATCTCTATCACCACTCCACGTGACACTTATCTATGATGCTTTTACAGAGTAGCTAAACTTTAGGTCACTACAATCCAACAAAAAATGTTTTTAAAACCAGCTTCAGTATATGAAAAGCAATTTACCTTACTATCCTCCTTGCATAGATGTATAATTACCAGGAAAAGTGTCCCAATTTATGATTCAAAAAGTAAAATCAATTTACCAGGTGCAGCCTAGTGACCAATGCAGAAGGCCTCATACCTTTGCTCAATGAACGGGTATTTGAGACACAGATTTGTTAAAAAAAAAAAAAAAAAAAAAAGTGTTTCCTCTTCATTATTCCTTCTCCGTGTATGTTTCCATGAAGAGAATGCTGTCTTTCCTTTATTCTTAATCTAAAAAGGTTAATATTACCATACACGAATATCTTTCTATCTTGTAAAGGCAAATATTCTTTAACCCTTATTTTTATTTCTCTCCTCAGCTCTGATTAATTCAGACCCAGAAAAATCTCTCCTCTCTCCCTAATATTACTAAAAAAACTGGCCTCAAAAAAGACAACTGTTCAGACAGTTCTAGAAGCATTTTAAAGCTGGCTCCATAGGATTAATTAAAATTAATATGAACAATAGAAACAAACCTTTAGAATCTCAAAATTTCCTCCAAAAATACTCAGAAGTTCCAGTAGTTAGCAAAGGTAATTTTGATCATTGTTGTTTTTGATGTTATTGTTAATGATGATTGATTGTGGCATCTTTAAGAGAGATCCCTCTAGGGGAATATAATTGCTTACCCCAAATATTGCATTACCGAGTGTTATGTGATATCCTCCTTAAAAGAAACACAGAATATCCTTTATGTCAGAGTTAAATTGAAAAAAAATCCCTGCATTTCATTTTTAAACATCTTAAGCCTCTATGGAGAAAGAATGTTACTTCAACATTAGTAAAATTTTAGGGGACAACTTAAAAGGAGAAGAAAGTTAATTCCCTGAAGAAGTATGTGTCCTCAAATCTTAAAGTACCAATTCAATGTGTTAAGAAATGATGAGACATCTAATACTCAAAAGAAATGAGAGCAAAGGGAAGTTGAATTTTGAGAGCAACTCAGATAAGAATTTACATGAAATCATGTCAACTTTACTCTTCCTGTTGGGTGTGGTTACAGTAATAACAACTTTTAAAAGATTTGCATGCTGGGTTTATTTGTTTTGAGAAAACTATCTTAGATTGTATGCGAAGAAGGAGGAGGAGGAGAAGAATGGAAAGAAAGAAAAAGAAAGAAAGAAGAGGAGGGAGGGAGAAGGAAAGGAAGGAAGAAAGAAAGGGGGAGGGAGGGCAGGAGGAAGGAAGGAAGGAAGGAAGGAAAAAATCACACCAGTTAGAATTAAACAAGCAAGGAATACTTTACTCAAGACTACCAGAGTAGGAGAGAGACAGGGAGCAAAAGATAGGAGGGTTTTGAAGTGCTGAGGTGAGCTAGTGAAAATGTACTTGAAACTGAAAAGGGAGGTTGGTCAATGAGATTTAGACATCTGTGCCTTCTAATTGGTGCTTATCTAAATTAGGCTCCTTTCCTCCCACAGAAACTGAGAGATCAGGGTGCTATCTCTCTTGATGATTCCATTTCAAAGGGATGGTTCTCAGGTCCTTTTGTTTTTTTGTTTTGTTCTGTTTTGATTTTTTAGTAGGCTCCATGCCCAGTGTAGAGCTCAATGCTGGGCCTGAACTCATGACCCTGAGATCAAGATGCTGAGATCAAGACCTGAGCTGAGATCAAGAGTGGCACTCTTAACCGAGCCACCCAGGCACCTTGACAAAGACATCCGTGGGCTGTAAAAATGGCAAGAGGCTGAGAATTTATTCTCAAAGGGCCAAAGAAAGAAATTACAATTACAAGTTTTCTGAAGTAAATGCTCTAGGAAAACGGAGGTCAAGGCCTAACATGAGGAAGAGATTTGTCAGTGGTTTAATCAAGCTAAGGGGGTTACAAGCTGTCTGGGTCAGCATCTAATTATTGTTTTCACAAGTGTGTTAATGAGTTTTAAAATGTAGCATTGTTTTCTGTATTCACAAGATGTGAGTATGAAGTAAATAACCCAGATTTTCCTTACTGATTCAAACACTGACTATGCAAGTAATTTACAAAGAGAAATTCTTAACCTATAGCAACATGATTAAAATAAGTGAATAGTGTCACAGAGGAGGGCTCTGAAGGACAACACTTATTTGAATATGTTAGTTATTGCAAGCTGGTTTAAAAAGTCCCTTCACATAGTGTTATAGGTGACTCTATCCTTTGTCATTGGGTGATTCTCTCTTTTTTTTTCCCTAAAATTACAGAAAATCCATTTTCTTTCTCTATTAAAAAAAAAATCCACTCTGAAATTACGTTAGCTATTACCATAAAATCATTGCAAACAGTCATGACACTTCAATGTCATACAACAATAATTGTTTATTTCTCATGCTTTTGCAGGTTCCAATGATCTATGCTGGGCTTGGCTAAAGTGACACAAAATTTTTCCACAGCCTTTTTCTGGGATTAGCAAACAAGCCCAGGCTTATCCTTCTCAGGAGGATGGAAGAAACACCAGAGCAGGCAGAAACATTCACAGTCCCTTGAGGACTAGGCACACCATTACTTCTGCCTAACGTTGGCCAAAGCAAGTCACATCCATGAACCAGTGTCTACGTGGAAAAGGACTGCGGAATTACACGGCGAAGGGCACCGATACAGGGACGAGGGAAGAACTAGGGAAGTGAACACAATCTACCACAGACTTATTCATTAAATATTCATTGAAAACTTGCCATGTTCCTAGAATAATGTGGAAGACTCGCCTTTTCTCTCAGAGTGCGCGGTCTAAGAGAAGTCTGAGCAAGTCCAAAAGCTAAAGCAAATATTTACAATGGGCTTTAAGGAACAGACTCCATTGAATTGAGTGGAAATGGAGGAAAAGCAACCCTGGAAAAAGAAACTCTGATAAACAGGAGAATGCCAGTTTGAGCAAATACAGAGCGTATTCAGAAAGGTTCGATTTGAATGAAATAATGAGTACACGAAAAGGAGTAATTAGAAATGTTGTTGAGAGAAAACATCAACTCAGTGTCCTTTACTACATCATCACCCTCCTCCCACCCCTCAAATATTAACAGACCCAGGACTTACCACGCTTTCTTCCTCCCTCCTCTCTACTCCTCTTGGTTGGCCTAATGTCAGCATCAGCATCCAAATTTAAGCAAATGACTCACAAAGTTGAACCTCCAGTTATAGCCATTCTCCTTATATTCAGAGCCTCTATTTTCAACTGGTTTCTAAATATCTTTAACTGAATGTTCTAGAAATAATTAAAAGATGACGTTTATAATGGAATCTTCCCCACTCCCACATGTCTTGTCTTTTGTATTCCTTATCTCTGGATAGCAGTCCAGTTCCAGGGACCCGAAGGGCTCCTACAGGACCAGCCAAGAGGGTCCTCAGCTTCCCGTAGGAAGGAACTCAAGCACAAGCCAGCAGGAAATGAGAGCAGTGTTTATTGGAGTTTAGAGAGATATAGACAGAGCATCTGGGAGACTCGGAAAGGAAAAGAGCATGAGTCTTGTCTTTGTTAGGGATCTGGGGGGTTTTACTGAAGATGGTGGTCTAGTATGCGTGTCCTCTCAGGCATCCAGGAACTGGTTAGAACCTCCTTCTTTCTATTTCTACATCACTACCTTAGCTAAGACCACCAGCATGTCTTACCTGTGATATTACAATATTCTCCATACTTACTTCCCATCTCTGAATCTTCCCAATGCTAGCATGACCTATCAAAATTGGATTGATTTTATTATTCCTCTGTTCAAAAATAAAAAATTAAGATATTCTCTTATTTGGTCATTTATTCATTCTGCGACTACATCCCCAGTCTCAGGCATCAGGATCTGTTCCAGGCAATAGAGACACAGCAGCAAATACTACAGACAAAGGTCCCTGCTCTCATGGCGCTGACACGATAGTAGGACAAATATAATAAGACACAGAGAAAAAAATACATACCTTGACATATTTTAAGAGAATGACAATCACCACCATAAATACCGCAATGAAGGGTAGTGGATAATGGACAAAGAGCAACCAGGTGTTAAGTGCCTATGTTAGGGTCAAATTAGGAAAACAATACTGTGAAGAAAAATGGTGACTGAGATCTAGCCTGGAAGCAGTCAAGATGTGATTAAAGATAGATTGAGAGGGGCACCTGCATGGCTTTGTGGGTTAAAGCCTCTGCCTTCGGCTCAGGTCATGATCCCAGGGTCCTGGGATCAAGCCCCGCATCTAGCTCTCTGCTCAGCAGGGAGCCTGCTTCCCTTCCTCTCTCTCTGCCTGCCTCTCTGCCTACTTGTGATCTCTGTCTGTCAAATAAATAAATAAAATCTTAAAAAAAAAAAAAAGATAGATTGAGATCCAAGGTACATTTTGAAGTGTTGAGGTGAAACTGACAGGTCTGAATTAGGGGTTGGGTGTGAGAGAGGAAGAAAAAAAGAATTGAGAATGGTTCTGTGTGTTTGGACAGAACAACTGGGTAATTGGTGGTGCCATTGACCACGACTGGAAAAGCCAAGGAAAGAGCGATTGAGAATGGAAGAGCAAAATTTCTTGTTCTGACATTTTAGTTTGAGATGCCAAAAATAACTGCTCCATAGTACAGAAATTAAATTAATTGATAAATTAACTATGAAAATTCAATATAGTTTAAATAAATTAAATGGTAGATAAATTTTAATGGGAGCTTTAAAAATATAGGAAAGTGCTTGCCTCTTTTGAATTTCCATGAGGATAACCTTCTGGCTGGTCATCAAGAGCTTTCCTTCTAAAATGAAACAAGATAGGATTGGGAGGGAAACAAACCATAAGAGACCCTTAACCTCACAAAACAAACTGAGGGTTGCTGGGGGAGGGAGGGTATGAGAGGGTGGGTGGGTTATGGACATTGGGGAGGATATGTGATATGGTGAATGCTGTGAAATGTGTAAGCCTGATGATTCACAGACCTGTACCCCTGGAGCAAATAATACATTATATGTTAATAAAAATAATTTAAAAAAAAAAAAAGCTTTCCTTCTGGATGAGATAGGATGGTGGAATGGATAAGAGGCACAGCCTGTTATTTTTTTTTTTAAGATTTTATTTATTTATTTGACAGACAGAGATCACAAATAGGCAGAGAGAGAGAGGAGGAAGCAGGTTCCTTGCAGAGCAGAAAGTGCGATGTGGAGCTCGATCCCAGGACCCTGGGATCATGACCTGAGCCGAAGGCAAAGCCTTTAACCCACTGAGCCACTCAGGCAACCCCTGGTTTGGCCTGTTATTAATAAAATGCTCTTCACATTGTTACTAGGAGTGTAGGGTTTGGGAATTGAAGAAATAGTCTTGAGAACTATAATAGCTACCTACAACCAAACATGAAGAATCAGATTCTACCAATTACTTCTGCATATATATAATCAACTTTTCACTGATTTAAGCGATCATTCAACAACTATGCTTTAAGTATCTCCTGTGTCCCAGGCTCTGTTTTGTTCTATAAAAACTAGCCTATGAGTCTTGCTGTCCAAAACTAGAAGGGAGAAGGTCATGCAAAGGAAGATGGAAACACTATGTCCACTTTTTCTATCCAATATATTGTGAAAGAAGGGTTATAGAATTGGTCAGAACCCAGTGTCTTTTCTTTTCCCAACCCTTTATTCCACATTTCAGACTATACCTTGAATAGACTCTGTTTTAAATGTCCAAATATGTATGGGGATACCAAGAAAGTTGGAGCTAGAGCCCTGTTTTCCTGGGCACAGTAACAGGAGAAATGTACAGACCATTAGAAAAACCTTAACCAGGACTCAGCATCACATTCCAATACAACATAACCGTGAATTATGGAAGTAGCAACAAGAGGCAGGTAAATAAGTGAGTCCAGTCCGATGGTTAACCTAGCCTGTAGTGCTTGATGGGAAACATCTGAGAGTTAAGATGGCTCATGGACCAGGAGTATCCTTGTTTAGAACATTCAAGAATGTCTCCAAAGACAAAGGAAACAAAAGCAAAAATGAACCTTTAGGACTTCATCAAGATCAAAAGCTTCTGCTCAGCAAAGGAAACAGTCAACAAAACAAAAAGGCAACCCACGGAATGGGAGAAGATATTCACAAATGACAGTAAAGACAAAGGGCTAATATCCAAGATCTATAAAGAACTCCTCAAACTCAACACACACAAAACAGATAATCATGTCAAAAAATGGGCAGAAGACATGAACAGACACTTCTCCAAAGAAGACATACAAATGGCTAACAGGCACATGAAAAGAATGATCATCATCATTAGCCATCAGGGAGATTCAAATCAAAACCACACTGAGATACCACCTTACACCAGTTATAATGGCCAAAATTAACAAGACAGTAACCAAGTGTTGGAGGGGGTGTAGAGACAGGGGAACCCTCTTATACTGTTGGCAGGAATGCAAGTTGGTGCAGCCACTTTGAAAAACAGTGCGGATATTCCTTAAGAAATTAAAAAATAGGGGCGCCTGGGTGGCTCAGTGGGTTAAGCCGCTGCCTTCGGCTCAGGTCATGATCTCAGGGTCCTGGGATCGAGTCCCATATCGGGCTCTCTGCTCAGCAGGAAGCCTGCTTCCCTCCCTCTCTCTCTTTGCCTGCCTCTCTGCTTACTTGTGATCTCTCTCTGTCAAATAAATAAAATAAATCTTTAAAAAAAAAAAAAAAAAGAAATTAAAAAATAGAGCTTCCTTTTGACCCTGCAATTGCACTACTGGGTATTTAACCCAAAGATACTGAGAAGAAGTAGTGAAAAGAAGGGCCATCTGTACTCTAATGTTCATAGCAGCAATGGCCACAGTCGCCAAACTGTGGAAAGAACCAAGATGGCCTTCAAAGTATGAATGGGTAAAGATATAGTCCATATATGCAATGGAGTATTATGCCTCCATCAGAAAGGAAGAATACCCAACTTTTGTATCAACACGGACGGGACTGGAAGAGATTATGCTGAGTAAAATAAGTCAAGCAGAGATAGTCAATTATCACATGGTTTCACTTACTTGTGGAGCATAAGGAATAACACGGAGGACATGGGAGATGGAGAGGAGAAGTGAGTTGGGGAAAATTGGAGGGGGAGAAAAACCATGATAGACTGTGGATTCAGAAACAAACTGACAGTTTTGGAGGTGGGGGGCTTGGGTGAGCCTGGTGGCGGGTATTATGGAGGGCACGTGTTGCATGGAGCACTGGGTGTGGTGCATAAACAATGAATTTTGAAACACTGAAAAGAAATAAGATAAAATGAAAAAAAAAAAAAAAAAGGACAAAGTTTGCCTCATTAAGGACTTTAAATGTGGGTGGGCCCAAATGCCAGAACCACATATTGCGGTGGTGTGTTTTATACATCTTCAAACTAAGACATGTGCAATCTTCCAGGAGTTATGCGACATGGTTTTAAGTATCCAGATACCTGACTTTCATAATATCCTTTCATAAAAACTGGACTGACAGGGGCATCTGGGTGGCTCAGTGGGTTAAAGCCTTTATCTTCGTCTCAGGTCATGATCCCAGGGTCCTGGGATCGAGCCCCGCATCAGGCTCTCGGCTTGGCAGGGAGCCTGCTTCTTCCTCTCTCTCTGCCTGCCTGTCTCTCTGCCTACTTGTGATCTCTCTCTGTCAAGTAAATAAATACAATCTGTAAAAAAAAAAATGATTTAAAAAAACTGGCCTGACTAGGAAAATGCCTGCAATGCAAATATCCATTTTTCAATTTTTCTAGAAAGGTACAACCCTCACTGAAAAAAAGTCTTGTTAAGGTACGTTGCAGGGTAAAAAGTCAAATATATAGTTCAAAATCTTCATTTTAGGGATCCTTTTTTAGGATTATTCAAAGTACCATAAACACATAGGGCTTCTATATTTTCCTTGTATATACACAATTCTGTTAAAGCAGAATCCTGATACAAATCCTATTATTAAAATATACTCACACTATCTCTGCACCCCAAGTCTTTTAATGTTAGAATGTAAATTTCATGTGTTCAATTTCATTCAGGCTACATCTAGATCATCGACCATAAAGACTAGAACAAAACTACAGCTCAACAAATATGTTTTGAATAAATATGTCTCTTCCCTCTTATTTCAATCTTATCCAACCCCAAGTCTAATCCATGCATGAACTCCTCCACAAAGACCAGTGCACTTGAGGAGCAACGATTGGAACTTCTGCCTTAGGGGTATAGAATGAGAATTAAGAGCACAGACTTTGGAGCCAGATCATCTGGGTTCAGATCCTAGTTCTACCACCAATCTGAAGCAGTAAATTGTATGTGCTATTTATGACTATGTTTGTAAAAAAAAAAAAAAAAAAAAAAAAAAAAAAAAAAAAAGACCCTAACTCATTTTGGGCTTGTTTTGAAGCTCAAATTAGAGTCTATACATGAAACACTAAAACACCACCTAGTATTTCTTAAGTACAGTGTATGCGTTAACAGTTCTCAACCAGTAGTGTTATTATCTCTAGCACTAACTTGGCATGAACCAATAGATACCTTTTATGTGATCTTGCCTTGTTTCTCTAGTACCTTGTGAAGACCATACTTTTCTAAATTAAAAGTTGTCAGCTTATTCAGTCGGGGCATTTTTAGTACTGCATGAAATACTATTGTAATTCATTAAATAGTTTCTAATGTATACAATAGGTTTTTAATAAGTGAACTACCTCATTAAATACAGGATTAAATTGGGTAATCTTTTTATATGAAAATTCCAACGCAGCACATTTGTTTATCTATAATTTAAAAATCAGCGATCTATAGCTGTTCAACTGGCATTAATTTTTTAATTCATCTCATTGTTGCAATATTGCTCCACAAATCCTGTTTAAAATGATTTACTACTAACCCTACTTCATAATAGTCACAGATTTCTGCATCCATCCAACTGCCTTCTGCATCCTGGCAAGGAAGGTTGACTTGCAACCACTCAACACTAAAAACATGCTAAAATATGCAACCAGAGTAACATAATTATTAATGGCTTCCCTCTTCACTTGAAAAAATTTATGGAGACTTTCTTCTATGAGTCCTGGTCCTATGATTTATGAATGTCTCTGTTTACTTGCCAATACGCCATTTCCAGGAAAAATTGATGAGGCATCAATAATTAAGAAATTTTAAATTATTGACAATTGCTTCAAGAAGTACTAATTCTATGGTTGTCTGAGGTTTGGAAGAAAATGAAAGTAAATGGATTTGTAGTCATGGTTCTTGGACCAAATCAAGTTAAAAAAGTACTAAGATACATTGAGATGAAGTAGAAACCAAGAGTAAGACTATGGAAAAACAGGATTTGGGAGATTCCAGCAAATGGCTGTCATAGGCTTTGCTAAGAAGTGGCCTTGACGGTACAAACTTTGATTCAAGAATGAAGAAACTTAGGGGCTCCTGGGTGGCTCAGTTGGTTGAGCATCTGACTCTTGGTTTCAGGTCAAGTCATAATCTCAGGATTGTAAGATTGAGCCCCATTAAGGTTCCATGTTCCCCAGGGAGTTTTGCTCGGGATTCTCTCCCTCTGCTCCTCCTCATGTGCACTCTCTTTCTCCCCCTCTCAAATAAATAAGTGTTTAAAGAAAATGAAAAGACTTAAATTGGTAAATATATTATTTTTAAAACATGAAATATTGATTATATTTTATATTAATAGTATATGTACTAGTATAAATAATATAGCATGCATGAATGGTATACATAACATACTACATATAAAAATCAGTTATCTGGAATGTGTAGGTATGGCCATTGGTGGTGTGTTGGTAAATGTTCAACAATCATCTTTCCAGCAGAGGAGATGTGTGTTGTGTATGCATGCATGTGTGTGTATTTGTCAGTGTATAGATAAACATATATATTTATTATAAATTTTACTGAAATTAAGGATATGTAGCACACAATTTACAAAGGATAATGAAATATACATTACTCTTTATTATACATTCTATATGACCAATAGACTATCATCAATTTTTTTTCATTGATCTTTGCCAACCTCTTATATCTGTAGCCAATTTATGGTTGTAACTGATGACCAAGTTCAGTTCTAACATGAATGTTGGTTGATATATTTGGCTGTGTATAAGTAAGATAAAAGAAAGCAATGAAAATGAATATTGGAATTATTTATCTATAAGTAATGTAAGTGACACCTTTCCTGAATCAGACAATAGTTTTGAATACTGAAAGGATGCTTCCTCAAAAATGTTTATATGCCATTCATAATAAAACACATCACAGAATGCCACAATTTTAAGTTTCATCTACGTTATTGGCATTTTCTTCTTCACTTTCTGAAGACAAGACAATCAACAAAACAGCAGACCAAATCTTAAACTGTAGGGATTTCCAACTTGGGGGTTGTAAATTGTCCCACACCATAGATGCTTTCAGGTTATAAGCACAGTGGCACACCATTACACAGTATTTCCACCACACAGATACAATGGATATAATCTTACTTAAGAGCATAGATGAGGCAAATATGTAGTATTAAAATTAGCAGGTGATGACTATGGAGTACAATTTATTTAATGTAACTGAGTTTGTAAGTGTTCGATATAACTGTCATAGTAAACATAACAAAGTTTTTAATATAATTTATTTTTGTGATTTTGTGTGTAACTTATTTATTAATGGTAGCTGTATGTACTAGCTCGGAAAGTTTCCTCCTCTCTCACAAGCAGGTACAAGCCCGCTCCAGCACGCTCCTTGGTAAGCCTCAAAAAGCAATGGCTTTTGACATAGGAAGAATTTAGCTGTATATTAATTCTAAAGAGATCCTACATTTGTAGAGGCTCTCAGCAGAAGGTGTATATAAGATTAGTGAGCTGATGTGCCAGGAAAAAGCTGATTCAGGAAAAAGCTGATTGCTGGGTGCGTCCAATTCACCCCTGTTAATTTTCTGTACTCTTGGTCAAATAAATCAATAACTTGTAGAAACTGCATGTAAGTGCAATCACTCTCCACCAGTTCGTCATCCATAAAATGCTGCAGGGTGAACAAAATAAGAGTAAAAATGCTTAAACTCTAATGTGAAGAATTAAAGTCACATATATTTATGGATATCCTGATACTAACCTCACTAAAACTGTGATGGAGTTAAATGGTGAATACTGGTCCAAAAGACAGGAATATTGCTAATCTTGCTAATCAAATTAGCAATATACTGGGTCCTAAAAGAGTAGCAACATACTGGGTCCTAAAAGAGTAGTTCCTTTATAAATGACCAAAATGTGTTAAGTACTAACTTTGTGTATGTTATTGTGCCCATTCTGTAAGAAACATGAAGTGTTATAAGCTGAAGACAAAAGATCTAACTAACTTTACTGGTCCAGTCATCTCGAGTGAGTTAGATAGGCTTCAGGGACCCAAGATGCCTAAAGTACAAAGTAAACTGAATGATACCACAACCTCTAGCTCTTTCTACAACTCTAATATAACGTATAATGAAAAAATAAATACAGCTCTTACCCAAAATGTTTAAATGGTGAAGAGGAAAAAAATGCAACATGTAACCATTACAAAAACTTCAGTGTACAATTAAGTATAGCTAAATCAGAACAACATTCTATGTTTTAAATGATACATCCCATGTTCTAAAAGCCTGTGAAATTTACCTACACAAACCATTTCGGTATTAATAGTATCCTGGTCATTTCCACCTGTGAATGATTCAAACTTTGATCATTGAATTTTGGCCATGCCTCTTTCAAAAAATAGAGCTTTCAGATGATAGAGACCATGTGTATGGATGCATAATGGTGTATTTCTATAAGCACATGTGTTTTATTTGTTTTGATATGTAGCATTGTTGCTTGTGAAAGAAAATCTACTTACTGTCACATACACAAGAAAACATTAACCTTGAAAGTAGGCATGGTGTGTTAGTCTGCTAGAGCGGCCATAACAAAATACCACAAAACAGATGGCAGAAACGACAGAAATTTATTTTCTCAAAGTCCTGGATCCTAAAAATCCATGATCAAGATGCCAGCAAATACAGTTTCTGGTGAGAGCTCTCTTCCTGTGTCCTCACACGGCCTCTTCTCTGTGCTTGGAACGATTAGACAGAAAGAGAGATTCTGGCATCTCTTCCTCTTATAAAGAAACCAGTTCTATTGGATTAGGGTCACACCCCTATAACCTCATTTAAACTTAATCTCAAATAGGGTCACACTGGGGGACAGGGCTTCAGTGAATTCATGGGGAAATAATTCAGTCTATAACACAATGAATTTTAAGACTGAGTAAAAACAACAGCAAACAATTACACAACATTTACAACATGCCAAATACTATTCTAAGAGCTTAATGTTTACCAATATAAGCAATCCTCCTGGCAACTCTTTGTATAGTATCTTTGGGATAGATACTATTATTATCACTATTTTACAGATGAGATAACTTAGTTACAAAAAGGTTACCTTGCCCAAGTTTCTTCCACTCATAAGGCAGAGTCTTGCTAATAGAGCCAGGATTCAAACTTAAACAGGCTCCAGAGTCTAAACTGAATAAAATCTACGAAAATCATCCGTCATGTTAAGGATGGAACATTGAATTCCCAACTTCTTTCTCAGTTTATGAAGAAGACTATCAATGCAAACTACTATTTCATACTGAGGCTCATTGGCTTTCATGCAGAGGCATTTTCATTCATCTGTTTGAATTGTAAGAAGAACATTAAGTCTTCCTGGAGAAAACCATCCAGTGTACAGTGCTTTGTGTAACCAATACTGGCTTTGCTAACGGGTATGTAGTGCTGATGCATTTGCCCATTTCAACAACGTACAGTTATTCTCACAAAAGAGGCTTACATCAGCATTCTGTATGCAAAAACAAGTAGATGAAAGAACTGAGAAACTGAGCTACGGAGGACATCATTTTATTGAGCTGGCTCGAAACGTTGGGGTCGAAAAGGCTTGTTAATGAAGTCATCTGAATAATTCACTAAATGCCTTATGAACATTATGTAGAGACATTTCAAAGACAGTATAAATAGTCTGTATTAATATTTTCCAAACCAGATCACAATAATTCATGAATAAGGAGAAATTTGCCATGACTCTCATTTATTTTCCAAAGCTTGGCCTATTCAGAAATTCAGCAGGTAAAAGGGTACATCAGATGACTTCATCAAACAAAAATCTATTTTGAAGTAACTTACATCATTTTCTTTGGAAAAATAACTTTCAGGGTTAAATCTTAACAGAGAAAGCAGTTAAATATCTTTAGTTCTTTCCAATGACCTGTATCATTGTGTTGGGATTCTATTAAAACTGGCACAAAAGTTATTTTTTTTTCCTTTAAAAGCTTATCTTCATCTCAACCTAATCAACCTGAATATTTCTTTATTATAAATTAAGCATAAAGAGCTCTAACTGAGACATATTTTCAGGGGAAATTTTTGTGATATTTATTAGAATGAGTATTACTTATATTTCAGTTATTTTAATTTTAAAACACTGTTTTTTATTTTATAGTTTAGCAACTATAGTCTACCCTTTATATTATTTTATATTGTTTCCCTCAATAGTAATAGTTTCATTTTAAAACAAATTTATTTACATAAAAAAATTGATTTTTAAAGATAGTATTTAATGATAATAAGAGTGCAAATTGCCTTGGTGTCTCAGTGAGTTAAGTGTCCAACTCTTGATTTCAGCTCAGGTCATGATCTCAGGGTTCTGAGACTGGGCTCCATGCTGGATGTGGAGCCTACTTAGGATTCTCTCTTTCTCTCTCCATTTGTCCCTCCCTGAACTCTCTCTCCCTCTCTAAAAAACTAAATAATAGCAAGATTGCATGCACTTAACAGGAACCATGGCATTAGTTTGTGAATGAGAATTATGAAACAACACTCTAATATATGCTCTAAAAATCTAGCATCATCTTTATTACTCAACCACATCAAAAATTTTAAAAATGAAAACCACATGCAATAAACCTGGAAAGTATACAGACAAGGTTAAAAGTCAAAAGAGCATACATGTTTACCACTTATCGCTACCAGCAGGAAACAAGACCCAAATTCATTGTCATATTGTTGAGATAATCTTAAGAGATTTCATTTACCTACTCTCCTTCTGATCACCTGTAAATTATTCCCAATATTGGTTCACATTGTGTATTTACTTACCTGTTTCATATCCAATTCCCTCTACTAGACTGTAAGGTATTGGAAGGAAAATTTATCTGTTGCAGATATGGTGCGCCTAGAATTGTGCTATGCATATAGAGTGGTTCAGTAGATACTTATCAAATAAACTAGCATTAGGTTATATTATTACTTCTACCCCACTTTAATTAACATACTTTAAATACCTCCATAAATTATATAAATAAAACAGTAAAATTTAAATAAATGTACACATTTTTAAATCAGAACAAAGAAAAATACAAATTAGACAAGAAAAAACACGAAAGGAAAATAATAAATATAACTAGTATATATTTAATATATTAAAAGACAGTTTTTATATTGCATATATAACAGAAGGATCTACACAGTAAAAATTAGGCTAGAAATTGAGTTCTAAGCTTCCTGATCACTAAAGGACAATAAGAGAAGTAATTCTACATATATGGCACATGGTTTTCATGTTCCATGGGAAAATATTCATTTTTAAGGGAAACCAAAGCTATTCTCAAAAGTCATTTCTAAAAAAAAAAATTTCATCTTAGAACCCTGAGAGGTGATAGACAATATAGGCAACAACCATCTAGAATGTGGGATTCTTTCCAAGATCCTCAGTTATATCTAAGGCCATACATTTTAAATGTAACTTCGTGTGCTTTCAGTTTTAGACACTGTTGCTTGTAAGAATGAATAATTGAAAGATGTAACTCTAAATTACCGGATCTACTGTTCTCTTCTATGCAGCTACCAGGACCCCTATCAAATTAATAAACTTAATTTGTTAGTATTTAGAATGTCATTCTTCCTAATGTTAGTTAGGTATAAGTATCAATAATTTGCCAAATCAGTGATTTGTCAAAACTGACCTATACCTTAAACATTTTTCTGCATTCTCTCTGTTTCAGTAGAAGTGCATCCAAATCATCCAAAGACATAAGCATTTCAAAAGGAAAAGAGCTGGGACTTCAGAAGACTACAACTTAATATCATTCAATATCATGATATAATCTGTCAGAAGAACACCCTTGCTCACCTTGCTCTTCTCAGGGGTATTGAAATGTATGCATTAGTAAGTAAAAGCAAATTTTTAGGGGCGCCTGGGTGGCTCAGTGGGTTTAGCCTCTGCCTTCGGCTCAGGTCATGATCTTGGGGTCTTGGGATCGAGGCCTGCATCGGGCTCTCTGCTCTGCGGGGAGCCTGCCCCCCCCCCCCGGGATCTCTCTCTCTGTCAAATAAATAAATAAAATCTTTAAAAAGAAAAAAAAAAAAAAGCAAATTTTTAGCTCATGCAGGTTAACTCACATTATTCCAGTCCATACTTTAAAGACAGAAAAAACCAACAAAAGTTACAATCATATTATTCTTAATAAATATCTCAACACATTGATAGAATAGCCAATAAATAGAATAGAAAAACTTAAAAAAAAAATCACTGTTTCCTAATTTAAAGTATTTGCCTGGAAAACTCAGACCTGGAAATAGTAAAGGAGGAAACAGGCATGAGGATCAGCCGGCTGTTTCACCAACTGGCTGGTATAGACTGAATGAATGCTTACACCCTCTTCAAAATCCTTAGGTTGAAACCTAATCTCCAGTGTGAGGGTATTTGGAGGTGAGGCCTTTGGGAGGTGATTCAGCCCTCATGAATGGGATTAGGGGTCTTCTGAAAGAGACCCCAGAGAGTTCCCTCTCCACTTCCCACCGTGAGGACACAGGTAGAAGATAGCCATCTCTGAGTCAGAAAGCAGATTCTTTTTTTTTTTTTTTTTTTTTTTTAATTTTTTATTTTAATAAACATATAATGTATTTTTATCCCCAGGGGTACAGGTCTGTGAATCTTCTGGTTTACACATTTCACAGCACTCATCATAGCCCATACCCTCCCCAATGTCCATTTCCCCACCACCCTCTCCCGTCCCCCTTCCCCCCCGCAACCCTCAGTCTGTTTCTTGAGATTGAGTCTTTTATGGTTTGTCTCCCTCCCAATCCCATCTTTTCATTTTTTCTTTTCCTACCTCCCCCCAAACCCCCCCACCTTGCATCTCCCCTTCCTCATATCAAAGAGATCATATGATAGTTATATTTCTCCGATTGACTTATTTCGCTAAGCATGATACCCTCTAGTTCCATCCACGTTGTCGCAAATGGCAAGATTTCATGTCTTTTGATGGCTGCATAGTATTCCATTGTGTATATATACCACATCTTCTTTATCCATTCATCTGTTGATGGACATCTAGGCGCTTTCCACAGTTTGGCTATTGTGGACATTGCTGCTATAAACATTCGGGTGCACGTGCCCCTTCGGAGCACCACGTTTGTATCTTTAGGATATATACCCAGTAGTGCAATTGCTGGGTCGTAGGGTAGCTCTATTTTCAGTTTTTTGAGGAACCTCCACACTGTTTTCCAGAGTGGTTGCACCAGCTTGCATTCCCACCAACAGTGTAGGAGGGTTCCCCTCTCTCCGCATCCTCGCCAGCATCTGTCATTTCTTGACTGGTTAATTTTAGCCATTCTGACTGGTGTGAGGTGGTATCTCATTGTGGTTTTGATTTGTATTTCCCTGATGCCGAGTGATGTGGAGCATTTTTTCATGTGTCTGTTGGCCATCTGGATGTCTTCCTTGCAGAAATGTCTGTTCATGTCCTCTGCCCATTTCTTGACTGGATTATTTGTTCTTTGGGTATTGAGTTTGATAAGCTCTTTATAGATTTTGGATACGAGCCCTTTATCTGATATGTCATTTGCAAATATCTTCTCCCATTCTGTCAGTTGTCTTTTGGTTTTGTTTACTGTTTCCTTTGCTGTGCAAAAGCTTTTAATCTTGATGAAATCCCAATAGTTCATTTTTGCCCTTGCTTCTGTTGCCTTTGGCGATGTTCCTAGGAAGAAGTTGCTGCGGTTGAGGTCAAAGAGGTTGCTGCCTGCATTGTCCTCAAGGATTTTGATAGATTCCTTTCGCACATTGAGGTCCTTCATCCACTTTGAGTCTATTTTCGTGTGTGGTGTAAGGAAATAGTCCAATTTCATTTTTCTGCATGTGGCTGTCCAATTTTCCCAGCACCATTTGTTGAAGAGGCTGTCTTTTTTCCATTGGATATTCTTTCCTGCTTTGTCGAAGATTAGTTGACCATAGAGTTGAGGGTCTATTTCTGGGCTCTCTATTCTGTTCCATTGATCTATATGTCTGTTTTTGTGCCATTACCATACTGTCTTGATGATGACAGCTTTGTAATAGAGCTTGAAGTCTGGAATTGTGATGCCACCGACTTTGGCTTTCTTTTTCAATATTCCTTTGGCTATTCGAGGTCTTTTCTGGTTCCATATAAATTTTAGGATTATTTGTTCTATTTCTTTAAAAAAAATGGATGGGATTTTGATAGGGATTGCATTAAATGTGTAGATTGCTTTAGGTAGAATAGACATTTTCACAATATTTGTTCTTCCAATCCATGAGCATGGAATATTTTTCCATTTCTTTGTGTCTTCCTCAATTTCTTTCATGAGTACTTTATAGTTTTCTGAGTATAGATTCTTTGCCTCTTTGGTTAGATTTATTCCTAGGTATCTTATGGTTTTGGGTACGATTGTAAATGGGACTGACTCCTCAATTTCTCTTTCTTCTGTCTTGTTGTTAGTGTAAAGAAATGCGACTGATTTCTGTGCATTGACTTTATATCCTGACACTTTACTGAATTCCTGTATAAGTTCTAGCAGTTTTGGAGTGGAACCTTTTGGGTTTTCCACATATAGTATCATATCATCTGCAAAGAGTGATAGTTTGACTTCTTCTTTGCCGATTTGGATGCCTTTAATTTCTTTTTGTTGTCTGATTGCTGAGGCTAGGACTTCTAGTACTATATTGAACAGCAGTGGTGATAACGGACATCCCTGCCGTGTTCCTGACCTTAGCGGAAAAGCTTTCAGTTTTTCTCCATTGAGAATGATATTTGCGGTGGGTTTTTCATAGATGGCTTTGATAATATTGAGGTATGTGCCTTCTATCCCTACACTTTGAAGAGTTTTAATCAGGAAGGGATGCTGCACTTTGTCAAACGCTTTTTCAGCATCTATTGAGAGTATCATATGGTTCTTACTCTTTCTTTTATTAATGTATTGTATCACATTGATGGATTTGCGGATGTTGAACCAACCTTGCAGCCCTGGAATAAATCCCACTTGGTCGTGGTGAATAATCCTTTTAATGTACTGTTGGATCCTATTGGCCAGTATTTTGGTGAGAATTTTCGCATCTGTGTTCATCAAGGATATTGTTCTGTAATTCTCTTTTTTGGTGGGATCCTTGTCTGGTTTTGGGATCAAGGTGATGCTGGCCTCATAGAATGAGTTTGGAAGTTTTCCTTCCATTTCTATTTTTTGGAACAGTTTCAGGAGAATAGGAATTAATTCTTCTTTAAATGTTTGGTAGAATTCCCCTGGGAAGCCGTCTGGTCCTGGACTTTTGTTTGTTTGGAGATTTTTGATGACTGTTTCAATCTCCTTACTGGTTATGGGTCTGTTCAGGTTATCTATTTCTTCCTGGTTCAGTTGTGGTAGTTTATACATCTCTAGAAATGTATCCATTTCTTCCAGGTTGTCAAATTTGTTGCCATAGAGTTGCTCGTAGTATGTTCTTATAATTGTTTGTATTTCTTTGGTGTTGGTTGTGATCTCTCCTCTTTCATTCATGATTTTATTTATTTGCGTCCTTTCTCTTTTCTTTTTGATAAGTCTGGCCAGGGGCTTATCAATCTTATTAATTCTTTCAAAGAACCAGCTCCTAGTTTTGTTGATTTGTTCTATTGTTTTTTTAGTTTCTATTTCATTGATTTCTGCTCTGATCTTTATGATTTCTCTTCTCCTGCTGGGTTTGGGCTTTCTTTGTTGTTCTCTCTCCAGCTCCTTTAGGTGTAGGGTTAGGTTGTGTATTTGAGACCTTTCTTGTTTCTTGAGAAAGGCTTGCACTGCTATATATTTTCCTCTCAGGACTGCCTTTGTTGTGTCCCACAGATTTTGAACTGTTGTGTTTTCATTATCATTTGTTTCCATGAATTTTTTCAATTCTTCTTTAATTTCCTGGTTGACCCATTCATTTTTTAGAAGGATGCTGTTTAGTCTCCATGTATTTGCGTTCTTTCCAAATTTCCTCTTGTGATTGAGTTCGAGCTTCAGAGCATTGTGGTCTGAAAATATGCAGGGAATGGTCTCGATCTTTTGGTACCGATTGAGACCTGATTTATGACCCAGGATGTGGTCTATTCTGGAGAATGTTCCATGTGCACTAGAGAAGAATGTATATTCTGTTGCTTTGGGATGGAATGTTCTGAATATATCTGTGATGTCCATCTGGTCCAGTGTGTCATTTAAGGCCTTTATTTCCTTGTTGATCTTTTGCTTAGATGATCTGTCCATTTCAGTGAGGGGAGTGTTAAAGTCCCCTGCTATTATTGTATTACTGTTGATGTATTTCTTTGATTTTGTTATTAATTGGTTTATATAGTTGGCTGCTCCCATGTTAGGGGCATAGATATTTAAGATTGTTAGATCTTCTTGTTGGACAGACCCTTTGAGTATGATATAGTGTCCTTCCTCATCTCTTATTATAGTCTTTGGCTTAAAATCTAATTGATCTGATATAAGGATTGCCACCCCAGCTTTCTTCTGATGTCCATTAGCATGGTAGATTGTTTTCCACCCCCTCACTTTAAATCTGGAGGTGTCTTCGGATCTAAAATGAGTTTCTTGTAGGCAGCATATTGATGGGTTTTGTTTTTTTATCCATTCTGATACCCTGTGTCTTTTGATTGGGGCATTGAGCCCATTAACATTCAGGGTAACTATTGAGAGATATGAATTTAGTGCCATTGTATTGCCTGTAAGGTGATTGTTACTGTATATTGTTTCTGCTTCTTTCTGATCTACTACTTTTAGGGTCTCTCTTTGCTTAGAGGACCCCTTTCAATATTTCCTGTAGAGCTGGTTTGGTGTTTGCAAATTCTTTCAGCTTTTGTTTGTCCTGGAAGCTCTTTATCTCTCCTTCTATTTTCAATGATAGCCTAGCCGGATATAGTATTCTTGGCTGCATGTTTTTCTCGTTTAGTGCTCTGAATATGTCATGCCAGTTCTTTCTGGCCTGCCAGGTCTCTGTGGATAGGTCCGCTGCCAATCTAATGTTTTTACCCTTGTATGTTACAGACTTCTTTTCCCGGGCTGCTTTCAGGATTTTCTCTTTGTCGCTAAGACTTGTAAATTTTACTATCAGGTGACGAGGTGTGGACCTATTTTTATTGATTTTGAGGGGCGTTCTTAGCATCTCCTGGATTTTGATGTTTGTTCCCTTTGCCATATTAGGGAAATTCTCTCCAATAATTGTCTCCAATATACCTTCTGCTCCCCTCTCTCTTTCTTCTTCTTCTGGAATCCCAATTATTCTAATGTTGTGTCGTCTTATGGTGTCACTTATCTCTCGAATCCTCTCCTCGTGTTCCAGTAGTTGTTTGTCTCTCTTTTGCTCAGCTTCTTTATTCTCTGTCATTTGGTCTTCTATGTCACTAATTCTTTCTTCTGCCTCATTTATCCTGGCAGTGAGAGCTTCCATTTTTGATTGCACCTCATGAATAGCTTTTTTGATTTCAACTTGGTTAGATTTTAGTTCTTTTATTTCTCCAGAAAGGGCTTTTATCTCTCCGGAGAGGGTTTCTTTAATATCTTCTATGCCTTTTTCGAGCCCGGCTAGAACCTTGAGAATTGTCATTCTGAACTCTAGATCTGTCATGCTACCTATGTCTGTATTGATTAGGTCTCCAGCCTTCGGTACGGCCTCTTGTTCTTTTTTTTGAGGTGAGTTTTTCCGCCTTGTCATTTTGTCCAGGTAGGATTTGCTTTCTCCTGCTGTGGAATTCCGCTGTTCTTGGTGACTGAAGTTGGTTTTGGATCGGTTTCTTGTTGATCTTCTGGGGGAGGGGCCTGTTGTAGTGATTCTCAAGTGTCTTTGCCGCAGGCGGAATTGCACCGCCCTTGCCAGGGGCGGGGCTAAGTAATCCGCTCGGGTTTGCTTTCGGGACCTTTTGTTCCCTGAGCGCTTTCCGTAGAGTCCGGAGGACGGGAATGAAGATGGCGGCCTCCCAATCTCTCGGCCGGGAGGAGCCGAGAGCTTGGGGTTCCGCTCCTCAGTGCGCTCTCAGAGCAAAGCGCCCAACAGTCCCGCCTCCCTGGCTTGCGGTCGCGCCTCGAGGAAAGCAGTCAATTGTTGGAGCTGGAGAAAAGCGCCGGGTCGCTTTTGTCTCTGTGGCCTCCGGCCGCGCTCTGAGCCCACCCAGCCTGCGACCGGCACAAGGTAACCCTGGGCTTAGAGCTCACTCCTCGGCTTTGTCGCTATAGCCGGCTTCCCCGCTCCAATACCTGCGAGCTCTGTGGCACTCAGACACCCCCAGTCCTTCTGTGACCCTGCGGGTCCTGGGGTTATGCTGACCCCGCCTGGGTTTCCCCCCAGTTTAGCCTCTGGAGCGATGTCTCCCAGTGGAGCCGACTTTTAAAAGTCCCGATTTTGTGCTCCGTCGCTCCGCCGCTTGCCGGGTGCCGGCCCCTCCCCCCGGGGTCTATCTTCCCGTCGCTTTGGATTCACTTCTCCGCAGGTCCTACCTTTCAGAAAGTGATCGATTTTCTGTTTCTGGGATTGTTGCTCTTCTTCTCTTTGATTTCCCGTTGGATTTGTAGGTGTTCACAATGGTTAGATAAGCTATCTAGCTGATCTCCTGCTACCCGATGTCGTCTCAGCCTGCTACTTCTCCGCCATCTTGACTCCTCCCCCAGAAAGCAGATTCTTATAGATACTGAATCTGCCAGTCTCTTGATCTTGGACTTCCCAGCCTCTAGAACTATGAGAAATAAATCTGTTATTCGTAAACTACCCAGTCTATGCTCTTCAGCCCAAACGGACTACAACACTGACTGACCACAAATCTGAGAAGAAAGAAAGGTACTCCCTCTGGAAAAGAGAGCTCATGATTCAGGGCTCATTCAGCAGGGAATCCTACATGTAGAGCCCCTTAAAGGACACAGCTGGTGGGAAGAGGAGCCCACTTTTTTAAAGATTTTATTTATTAGTCAGAAAGAAAAAGAGAAGACAAGCAGGGGGAACAGCAGGCAGAGGGAGAAGCGGGGAGCCCAATGCAGGACTCAATCCCAGGACCCTAGGATCATGACCTGAGCCAAAGGTAGATGCTTAATCGACTGAGCCGCCCAAGTACCCTCATTCAGGAGTTTCAAACATCTTTGATCACAACCTACTTCTATAAACACACCTTACACGTGAGCCAGTACACCAAATATGAATGTGTCCATTAGTTTGCTAAAGCTGCTATAACAAAATACAATACAGTGTGTAGATTAAATCTCAGAGATTTATTTTCTCATGGTTCTGAAGGCTGGAAGTCTAAGATCAGTGTGTCAGCAAGTCTGGTTTCTCCAAGGCCTCTCTTTCCTTGGCTTGCAGGTAGCTACCATCTCATTGGGTCCTCAATAAGCCTTCCCCCATTCACACACATCCCTGGTATCTCTTCCGCTTCTTATAAAGATATCAGTCTTATTGTATTACAGCCTTACCCATAAGACCGAATTTAACCTCAATTATCTCCTTAAAGGCCCTTTATGCAAATACAATCACATTCTAAGACACTGGTAGTTGGGACATCAACATAGTAATTTGAGGGGGACACAGTTCAGTCTCTAAGAATGTGTCTGTGTATATTACATGACTAAAATTAAGTTTCACAAGATAGAATCTACTCTTACTACATGCTAGGTGACCTCGGATTTTCTTTTCTGTTCTATTACTTTATATTCTTCAAACAAAAATAACCTTGCCTATGATCCACTAAACTGATTTCATGACCCACAAATTACAGCTTGAAAACCATTGGCCAAGCATATCTGGCCATATGGTCCACCAAATTCCTGGAATAGGAGAAACTGTAGGCACATAATCTAGGTCATCTACATGGAGCAGTAACCACTCAAGGGCCTGTCAATTACCAAAAAAAAAAAATATGTTAACACTGTGTTAAATATTATGTCAAAGTAGACTAAGATATTGGTAAGAATAAAACAGAGCTCTGAATTACCAGCTGACTCATGGAGAAGTAGGTGACTGCACTTGGGGAATTTTTAAGCCCCATCTCTGCCAACAAATAGACATCACCAGTGTGACTTGGCAAACACTTACTGAAGATGTAAGAGACTCGGTCGGTCTGGGGAAAAGATAATCTTCAGCATGAGTCCTAGATGTAGAGGAAGAAAGGGCTTATGGAAGAAAAATATGCTTTGGAGAGATGTTTCACCATAATCTAGGTCATAACAGTTTATTAAATTTTCCTTCAGAATGACTTGCCTTTCCAAATATTAGAAAATTTTCTAGAGGCACAATAACTAAAATAATATACTGCTGTTGTGCGGAGAAGGGCAGCATTGGGTTTTTTTTGGAGGGGGTGGGAGATGTGGAAATCCTTACAGCTGTGTATAACAGTCCACATGGCCATTTAGATGCCCTCCTCTTTGTTTTGTCCAAGTACACCAAAATTATTCTCACTTAGGGCCGGTGCAGGAGGATTTTATTATCAGTACCAATTCCACAGGTATCTTTTTCAAGATTCCTCCAAGAGATGTGCACCATTAAGAATCATCGCATTCAGAAAAGCCCAAAATATGACCTTGCCATCCAGTATTTGTAGTTCATTTATAATTTATCCTATTCCAAAGGAAATTTGCCAATAAAAGGGTGTTTAAACCATAAGCAATACTGTCTAGTAACATACTCGACTTCTCATCTTTATCAGGTTTTCAGAGAAAGAACTAGAAAGTTCACAGAAGTTAACCAAAGAACTAAAAGTTAATTTGACTGAAGATCAAATTCTCATATTGAAGGAACGAAAGGTTTTCTGACTCTTTACTCACAGCCACTTTCTGTCCAACATTTATACGGTTACCCAGGTCTGATAAGCAGAAGACTTTCCTAAGATGAGAAATTGTCAAAAGGCTGGTGACTAAAATCGAGGGCAGCTCCTCTGTGAATCCGTCCCATTTGGTTTGGGAATGGAAACCATTTCCCTTTCTCTCTTGGACGATTCTGCTACCTAGACAACTTTTTCTCCAGTCCCAGGTGTCCTTCTATTACATTTCTCCTCCAGCTGAAACCCCACCTTCCCACTTTGACCCTATTTTACTTACTCTTTGAGAGTGAAATTTCTGACTGTGCAAGCCTCGGGCCAAATATTTCAGCTTCGCACCCTGAGTCTGAGTTTCTGCTTTGACATGGCCTGGGAATGCATTTGTTGAACCAACAAGATATTGCAGCATAATGTTTACTCTGCACTAGGCACTGCTCTATGAAGTGGGGATGCTACAGTGGATAGGACCAACAAAGTCCATGCTTTGAGGACTTGGATTCTAGTGGTGTAGGCAGATAACAAAATGGTAAATACAGAAGCAAAAAAAATGCCAAATGTGACGATGGCATGCAGTGAATTAAAATTGGGTGAAACAATAGAGTATCTGTATAAACTGTAACCAATCTTTCCTTTATGCATTTATACCATGGTCCACGGAAGAGCAACAAGATACTGGCCCTTACACTGTGAAATACCTATCAAGATTGCGTTCGATTGTATGTAAAAGAAAAACCTGACACTCAGTGGACTTAATTAGGAGTTTACTTCTCTCAAATCACAGTTTTTAATTAACTAATTAATTAATTAATCTGTCTATTTATTTAGCTAATCTATACAGCTCAGTGCCCTTGTAATTCACTCAGCCTTTCCCCCATAGTCACAAATGGCTTCTCTAAGTTTCAGACATAACACGTGCAACCCAGGAACAAAAGGGAAGGAACCAGGGCATGTATTTTTCAAACTGCCCACACCCAGCTCCCGGAAGAATTAGTCATACATCTCAATCTCATGAGGGAGTGGCATGGCCATCCCAAACTACAAAGGAAAAAGAAAAGTGGAAAAATATCTCTCATGGTTGGTTTACATCAACTAAGACTTGTCACCCAGGGCCTGCTATGTTGCTACCTCAAACAAGGTCCAAGTACTTTTAGTGAAGAACTAATAGGAGATAAACATTTGGTGGGCAACCGACAGTCACTTCCAGTCACTAATTTTTTAATTAGCTGCGCTTCCAATCTATAAGAGGGAGAAATATTCTGTTCCTTCCTCTAGAAATTCTGAGGAAACTATGATCATGAAAATAATTTTAGTTTTTATTCAAGGCCTTCTATACCCAATACTAAAATAATATTAAGCCCCAAATAAGATTATGATCAGATTCCCCTAATTTGTCTATAGGCAAATCAACATGTATCTAGATGTTTTATGTTTCTTTAGACAATTCTCTGGTCTTTACTTTCTAAAACTAATAACGATACAGGGAACACTAAAACTTAGTGATTACTGAGAAGAAACAATGACTCAGAAGGACGACCACCAGGCCTCCAGAATGCCTCCATAGTGGAGAAAGTTTTAACTCTTCTCCATTAGTCTATAATACTGAAGAGTTTTTCACAGTGGAAAAACAGGTAGGATGAAAAATAATAATAATTAAAAGAATTTCAAAGGGAAAAATGATAAATCTGTTGTGTCAAACTTAAAAAAAAAATTATCACAGCCTTTGTAATTGTGAGACATAAGATAGAATATTTCCTGACTCAAAGGACACTACTTCATAATTTTGTAGGAATTAGTAAAACAAAAAGGAACTTATAATAATCTTTTATTCCACCAGAAATATGAGGGTACATAAATGGAAAACTATAGTGCATGCTTAGTTATGCTGCTCTGGTCCCCTTCTACATGTTAGCTACTTGTGGTTCACAGCTGCATCCTTCTCTGGAGAATTTTGTTCAGCCAGCAAGAGATTGTGCCTCCTTTCTCTGCGCTTCCTCCTGAAACCCCAGCCAGGGCAGTTTGCAGCCAGTGACATGAAGATTCGAGAGTCTCCTCCTTGCTAAAAAGCTGGTCCACCTCGTTAATTCATGTTCCAACACTCTCCTCAGAATTGGGCAGAAGCTAGATTCCTGATGAGACCACATCCTTCCTAAACTACTTTCCTTGGCCTGTTCTGGAGCTCTCATTCCTTCCTCAATAGAACACAGGCACCTGAATCCTTGACTCAGGCTCTGTGAGTTGGAAACCCCACAGAGCACAAAGGTTAAACACCCCTTTCCACCTGTGGGAATATTGTATTCCTGGAGGCATAGTGAGGACCACGGAGCCCTTCTTCCATAAAAGGACGTCCTACTAGGGTTTCTTCATAGTCTCTTGACTACAGCACAGTTTGGTAACAGCAACTTCTGATATTTTATATATGTTGTTCCTCCCTTGGGTCTCATAGGTTTGTTACTATTTTTATAAATCATTGACAAACAAGAATGCTCTCTCTTTAAGATGTTCCTCCACTACTCCGTGCTCTCTTTTAGTCCAAATAGTGCCTCAACTACCCTTATAGCTCTCTAATGTACACATTGAGCTCTTTCTGGGAATAACTCATCGGAGAAAAATGTTGAAGATTCTGAAACTGGCAGCAAGAAGCATAGTCTTACTTCTGGATATCCATATCTGAGTGGAAGAGTCGTGGCACAAATTTCCAAATTCCCGCTTGACCAGTTCCTTCCCACCCAGTCATGATACATGGAAATCAATGTTGGCGTGAGTCCTAGACTCTCCTTAACACTTCCCCACAGCAGTTCCGGCAACTGGTTTTTCTTCTCAGATAAACACACAAATGTGTTTTATATTTAACATATAAATATGTTAATATTTATATTAACATATTTATATGTTAAATATAAAATTATTAATGTTAATATGAGCATATGTTTGTGTGTATGTATATTCTCCTATATACATATGCATGTATATATACATATATACATATACAGTAGTGTGTGTATGTATGTATATATATACATATATATACACATATGTGTATATATGTGTATATATGTATATATACGTAAATATATACATATGTGTGTGTATATATGTATATATATGTGCAGATATTTATGTTTAGTCTATAGTTTTTGTATAGAAATATCAAAATTCTATTCCACTGCTCATTTACTTAAATCCACTCTCTAGTGAAGGATACATTTCTCTCAGTTTTCTTGGCAGACACCCCACAAAACATAACTTCAATATTTCCTACATTATTTTGGAAGGCTAAAAATAAATAAGAACAAATCTAGTCCCTTTTATTCTCTTCCTATATCAATAATTTCATAACTTAGTTAACCCTGAAGATCCACTAGACTTGTTACTAAATTCAATTTTGTAAAGCTGCAAAAGCAACACAAGAGAAACACTTCAGGGGTATCCCTATGGTTTCTGGTGGTTAGAATCGCTTGGTTTCTTTGTCTACTTCATCCTGGGGTTGCTCAAGAAGCTAAAATGTTTCTTATGACACAAGAGCCAAGTTCTATAATGTCTCTTTTCACAGCAGAGTTGACTAAAAGCTTCCGTTTTCCCACATGGAGTGTTCAAGGCAGTAACTTTGCATAGTAAGGAAAGTTGCCATAATGTCATTTTCAGGAAAGTCAAACACACACACTGATGAAGCTGTTGACAGAAATATAAGTGAATTATGGCTTGGCAAAGCATGAGGCCATTAAAGGAAAAATGTCCTCCAAGTCATCCTAGGGATCAGCAGATTTTATACTTGACAGCTTTTCTTTCCTTAATGGAGTTTCAGTGGGAATTATAGTGGCAGAGTTTGCATTAGATGATTCTTTATTTAATGTGTTGAAATACTGTTCCCCATTCGAGTAAGTCCTGGAGACAGGCAAGGAATAAAGACCATGGAGGCTTGCCTAGAAATGGGAATGAAATTCCTCTTAAAATCCAATAGTCCCACTTGTTGTAAGCAATTATTTAGGGAGAAACACTTCCCTAAATGAGTGATAGTGGTGGCCTCTCATTCTAAATCTTCTGAGTTTTTTATGCCCTTACAATAGACTATGTTAAATCTCTAAACAGAGTTCTAGGGATTTTCTGAACCTAATATTGACTTGATTCAATTTGTTTTCATCACTGGGACAAGTTGTTGTTTGCTTTATATCCAAGACACTTATTTATAGAATCTAAATAATAGCACTGGCTTCAAAGGGATGAGAATTTCAAAAGGCTAAATAATAAAAGGAAACAAAATAAAAACATTTATTGTGTACCTTGTTTTGGCCATATGCTGTATTAAAGGTTCTATTTCACAATTAATCCTTTCAAGACTGTAAGTGGTAGCTGGTAGTCTTTCTTTCTTGGCACCAGAAACAAACTATCTTTAAAAAAAAGTTATGAGACCATGAAACAAGTTGTTATTTTGTGTCCTAGAGTGAATGTGGTGGGTACTTATTATACTGGTCTAGCTTTATTCAGGAATGCATAACTGAGTTTATTCCAATACCTTTATTTTCAGTAAGATAGCTCAAAAAAATCTTTGTACTCCTGGCTGAATTTACCAATCGAACAAAAAGAGAAAGTGGTATTTAAGTAGTAACATTGATTGAGCATATATAAAATTTTTAGGTGTGTTAGGTGAGCTGGTTGATTGATTATTCTGCCATGAGCTCCATGTCTATTGTGACGCCTTAGGTGTCCAGTATCATGTACAATACACAAGTGAGTTGTATAAAACATTGTCATTTTTTTAAATTTTTTATTAACATATAATGTATTATTAGCCCCAGGGGTACTGGTCTGTGAATTGCCAAGTTTACACACTTCACAGCACTCACCACAGCACATACCCTCCCCAATGTCCATAATCCAACCACGCTCTCCCTAACCCCCTACCCTCAGCAACCCTCAGCACCATCATCTTTTTATAGCTATACGTTATCAAGGAGTAAGCATGGTGTCCTGGAGAGAAGACATTAAACTAGTTTGGCTGAATTGACATGGATGAGACCCCTATTAGAAATTTCAGAAAAAATGAAATCAATTTCTCTGGAATATTAAAATTGAACATTTGGGAGAATTTAGAGAGATTCAATATTGATGTGGAAAATTAATTAAAATGTAAATTAGGACATTTGGTTGTTAAGGGACTAGAGTCCCAATCCTGGCTCTCTCCCTACCTGGCTTTGTGCCACTGGACACTTGCTGGGTCTCAGGATTACCTCTAAAATGGAATTGTTGAAGATGTCTTTTAAATCTTTAGTTACCCTTTTTTCTCTAACTTCCAATCTTTTTTAATGCTCAAAAAATGTACTAAATTGAACTTTTGACTATGTGTACATTTCTGCTGTTTATTTATTTGACCCAATTCTTCAACTAAAGTTAATTACGGAGAAAGTGATTCCATTGTAGAGATCACTGGAGAGGTAAAAAAGACAACTGGAGTCAATTTAACTTATTAACATAGTTAGTACATGGGCATTCTTGGCCATTTGTGAGTTGCCTTATTCCTTCTTCTGAGTATCTGCCATATTTAATATATGCACCAATTACATGGCATTTAACAAATACATTGAACTGTCCTATCTTGTGCCCATGGATCCTATAATTTTCACTGCTTACATGAATTCTTTAGTGTACTGGATTCTAATGAGGCTATACTTATTATTCATAATTTTGTGGATAACATGTATTGAAATAAAGTCTGCTGAATGAATGTATTTCCTCATTTTTATTGATAAATGTCTTTTAATGTATGTATTAATTCAAATAAATACATTCCCTTAAAGATAAATATCTATGAAAAAGTGAAAGCTGGAATTGGTCAGATCAGCAAATACAAGTACAGCTCTTTCTATATGCCATGCATAATTGTTATTTGTGTAAGTGCTTAACACATATAATCTCATGATTTCTACCATAATCCTATGAGGTCAGTGCCATGCTGAACCTAATTTTTTAGAGAGATTCAGCAAAGTCCAAGTAGATGCTAAGTGGCAGGGTTGGAATTCAAACCAAAGCAGTCTGAAACCAGAGCTCACTGTGTGAGCCTGAATATGAGATAGATTTTTGTCTCTCTAAGTTAACCATTGAAAATTAGAAGAAATGATTTTTTTTATAATAATACTCTTTCTAGACAGAGTAGGCAAATTACAGTCCATGAGCCAATTTCAGCCCTCCACCATTTTCTGAAATAGTTTTATTGGGCTATAGCCATACTCGTTTAAGTCTTGTCAGTAGCTGACTTTGCATTACAATGGCAGACCTGAGTAGTTGCCACCAAAGAGTATATGGCCCTCCAAAGCCTGAAATACTTACTACCTGATCCTTTGCCGAAAAGGTTTACAGAGCCCTGATCTAGAAGAATCCTAGTCAAGGTTCTTCTTCTTGAATAATCAACCTTCTTCTAGTAATTCCATAATAAGAAGATGTCACATATGAGGTGTATCCAAATTCATTCTACCTATCCCAGAATTCAAAACATATGTACAAGTTTGCCGTTTTTCTTGCCTCATTTTTACTCTCCAAACCATTTTATTATCTATTTCCTTTTATCTCATTTTTTTAAAAAATTAAATATTTACTTCGCTTTACTTCTGCAGCTATAATTAATATTACAGTCTCCATTTTGACTTTTATGTTTATTAAAATACATTATATATCTTGTGTTTATTAACATGTATCAATAGATAAGTGACTTTCCTTGTATCCTCTTGTCCTGATCCTGGATCGATTTGCTCCCAAATCCAGTCCCCCAGTTCCTCCTTTGCTCCTATTACAGGGCATCTGATCCCTACAAGATGTATTCTACAGATTCCTCAAACAGTGGGCATCCAGAAGGGTTCAGCCAATGAAGAGCTCCTGGGAGATGGGGAAGCAGGGAGAAGCCAGGTACTTCACCCCCTCCCAGCAACTCCTCCGTAGTGTATCATGGTTCCAGCTTACTCATTGGTAACAAGGAGGGAGTGAATGGGACTACAGCACATGGGTTCCAATAACACCTTCTCTTCCCTCTTTAGATGGTTCAGGCTTCCTCCCGTGGCTAATTTCTAGACTGTTTCTCCACTCCATTTGTCTTTGTCACCATCGCATTTCCTGTGTGACCATTCCCCTGTATTTAAGTCCTTTGGGTATGAGTTCTTGATGTGATTTCTTTCTTTTTCTTTTCTTTTCTTTTTTATTTTTTTGACATTATACAATTCTATTTAGTATGATCTTTAGAAAAAGACTGCATTCTTGACAATTTGTCAATTATCACACATGATTTTACCAAAAAAAAAAAAAGGACTGCAACAGTTCATTATTCAAGTCCTTCACATGTGACGTATGTTTCAAAAAATATACTACTGCCGAAGCAATATGGCAAAATGAGCTTTCAAGGAATAACAACAAAAAGAGGACCTTCTCCTTGCTTTGAACTCTGTTCATGTACAACAGGTTGCCAAATTCCAAAAAAAAGTATAAACTTAACCTCACCTTTTAGGTATGATGCATTTCAATTTAACAGAAAGTATTTCAAAATTTTAGTCTTAAGATGTAAATGATCACTGGAAACTTTCAAGGGAAATACAGTGTATGGGAATTTTTTTAGGTCTCTCTTTGCCATTTCCTCAGGCTTAAGTTAAATGCTCAATAAGAATTCGGCACAAAGACAACATGAATGCTTCCCTTAAGAATCCTGCCTTTCCCCAGGATAGAAACCAAGCATGGTTTGTAATGTGATACTGAAGTAAAAAAAAAAAATGGTAGCCAATAGACATTTCCAGGTTTAGGGCCCAGAATACATTGTTTGGCCTAAAAAAGCTTTAATATTTATATCATATTTTATGAGTGATACAGTTTTATTCATTCTGTATAAAATGTGATGTTTTTGTATTTATTTTAATTTCAAAAAATTTGAGATAAAATACATTTCAGGACAGGGGCATCTAAGTGTCTAAGTCAGTTAAGCATCCGACTTGGTTTCAGCTCATGTCTTGATCTCAGGTTCAAGCCCTGCTTTGGGCTCCATGCTGGCCCCGGAGCCTACTTTAAAAAAAAAAAAAAAGAGAGAACACATTATAGGACATGGAAGCCTCCCTTAAGGAATACTTACATGATTATATGACACCTTTCTACTATTACAAATAGAAACTAGTGTTAGGAAATACTTCTTAATTTCTCTTCATGTTGAAAGTAGAATGGCATTAAGAATGTGTTTAGCTGGGTGAAGACTGACTGAAGTTCTTCTTCTCTCCTTCCCTTACTCTCATTTTTCCAACTTCTCTTTATTCTCAGTTCCAATATGTTCTGCAATGATATTACAAGAGTATGAGTTTTGGAGTCAGAGACATCCAAGTACAAATCCCGGGTTCCCCATTTGCGACCTGGGAACACTACTTCCTTATTTGAGCCTCTACTTCTCACATGCATAATGTGTGTAATAATATCTCCTCCACGGGATTTTGTTAGGACAAGATCACTTTAAAAGTATGTTAAGCTCAACAAATTTATAAGCGTTCGATGTATCTTAGCTCCCTTCGCTTTCCTCCTACCCTCCTCCTCCCTGCTGATTTCACTACTTTACATCAAAACCAACAAGTGCATGTATTCCATTTTCTTTTTTTTTTAAGATTTTATTTATTTATTTGACAGAGAGAGAGATCACAAGTAGGCAGAGAGGCAGGCAGAGAGAGGTGGGGGAAGCAGGCTCCCTGCTGAGCAGGGAGCCCGACGAGGGGCTCGATCCCAGCACCCTGAGATCATGACCTGAGCCGAAGGCAGAGGCTTAACCCACTGAGCCACCCAGGCGCCCCGTATTCCATTTTCTGTGTTAACTTGTCCTCCTTTCTGCTTGAATTGTCTCACTCTTGATATATCCACATGAAGAAACAGAAAAAAATACAAAGCAATATTTAAATTTGCATTTCTTTCTGATTTGAATTTATTATTGAAATAACTGTGGGTGTAATCATAGTTTTAAGGCTAATTTTGCCTTAAAAACATATTTGGATGAGCTATGAAGCACTCCCTCCTTTACTCCTCCAATCCATGCTACTCTTATCCCCACCATGACTGCACAACAGGAAGAATACCTGGCCAGAGGTCAAGAGAGAAAGACAGACATGTAGGTAAGGGAACAAGTTTCAAACATGGCTACAGAGCATTCTGGTGGCTTCTGCTCTTGAAGACCTGTGGGATAGGCCACTGGCTGGGAAGCCCTTGTATGCAGAGCGAATACCGGGTTATCATAGGTGATACTCCAAGGATTCTAGTAGAATCAGCTCTGTGTTGTCAATTATAGTCAACTGACTCCCGGAGCTACTGAAGCCTACAAACAAGAGACAGCCTGTGAGTGTTCAGGACTGAAGAGAAGGTATACTGATTCCTCAGGAGTGAAAGCCAGTATTTAAACGACATTTTTTTAGGGCGCCTGGGTGGCTCAGTCAGTTAAGCTTCTGCCTTCGGCTCAGGTCATGATCCCGGGGTCCTGGGATGGAGCCCCGCATCGGACTCTCTGCTCAGTGGAGAGCCTGCTTCTCCCTCTCCCTCTGCCTGCCTCTCTGCCTACTTGTGTTCTTTCTCCATCTCTCTAATAAATAAATAAAATTTAAAAAGGGGTGCCTGGGTGGCTCAGTGGGTTAAGCCTCTGCCTTCGGCTCGGGTCATGATCTCAGGGTCCTGGGATCGAGCCCCGCATCGGGCTCTCTGCTCGGCGGGGAGCCTGCTTCCCCCTCTCTCTCTGCCTGCCTCTCTGCCTACTTGTGACCTCTCTCTGCCAAATAAATAAAATCCTTAAAAAAAAAAAAAAAACCTATTTTTATTTTACTGACTTTTTTCAGTTGTGATAGAAACATCCTACGTTAGACTGATTGTTCATGGCAGTGTGCCTGCCGGGACACACTCTTAGAGCTGTAACTGTGAAAACCAAAGCCAGAAGATCCAGGAGGAACATTGTAATTTGTGATGTCTCCCTCCTTGGACGGGGAATCCAAGAAAATTTTTGCTACAACCTAGACACCCCACCCCCACCCCGTGTTGGACAGACTGGGAGTATCCCATTCGCTGGGGGGGTTAGAACTGAGGATACCAACAGCAGAGATGGACTGAAGAACTGAGGGCTTTTTCTTGCTGGAAATCATGCGGAACTTCCTTTTGAATTACATAGGCCCTTTGAGTCCTTAATCATTCATAAATGGGAACCCCCTAGAACGTGATACCAGCTTCTTGTCAAGCAAACAGATAAGGATATAGAGTTCATTCTCGCTGAGTGTGAAAATAAATTGGGCCATAATTAGTACCCTGGCTACTACAGAATATTTATACCTGTTAATGTTAGTTAATCTCATTAGTCATTAGTAAGCTTTGTCCAGCTTTCACTAGAACAGTAAATTAAAACCTTTGTTACCTTTAATATCACTTGTGTTTTCAAATTGTATAGCTACTAGGGAGATAAAGTGAATTTGAATTCCCACCCAAGAGGCTCTTTCCAAGTTAACCTCATTTTGTTCTATTAAGTACCTCTGTTTTTTTACCACACCATTTACAAAATGCATAATTGTTTACGGTTTCTGACTAAACTGTCACATTATATCACAGAAATATCATTTGTTCTCATTGTGGCTGTAAGTTATACTTTAATTTGACTTGATTCTTTCCTATCTGATCAGTGTGTTACCATGTGGTCTAACTGGCTTGGTAGGGAGTTCTTCGCAGAACCAGCAGAGGTAAAGGGCAGAAGAGTGTGTAAACCATCAAATTCTTGTTGTTGTTATTGTTATCATTTGTTTTACTTTTCTGCTGAGCCTCACTTAGATTTTCCATTTTCAAATTATGTAAATAATTTTATTTATATAAATATAATAATTACATAATTATAATAAATTATAATGAACAAGGAAAATACTTGGAATCCATTCAGAAAACAATTCTGTTCTTTATCTTTAATTGTCAATTCAAACTTGGCAAATTCATGGGACTCCTGGGTGGCTCAGTCAGTTAAGCATCTCCTTCGTCTCAGGTCATGATCTCAGGGTCCTGGGATTAAGTCCCATATAAGGCTCCTTGCTCAGCAGGAGCCTGCTTCTCCCTCTGCTGGTGCTCTCCCTCTCAAATAAATAAAATATTTAAAATAAATAAATTAAATAAATAAATAAAATTTGGTGGATTCTTTCTGTGAGTCTGAAAGAAATGTCAGATTCCACACAATTTTTTAACAACTTTATTCAGGAATAATTGAAATACAGCAAGTTGCATGTATTTAAGGTATACAATTTGATTAGTTGTGATACCTGAAAGTATAAACATGTACTTTCAAACCCATTATCACAGTCAAGATAGTGAATCACTTCTGAAGTTTCATTTTGCTCATTTTAATCTCTCCCATCTCCCCTTTCTACCCTCTACTGTAATCTCCAAGCAAATACTGATCTACTTTTGTCACCATACATTACTTTGGATTTTCTAAAATATTGTATAAGTGAAATCATATAGCATGTAATCTTTTATTACTTTAATTCAGCATAATTATTTTGACATTACCAATGTTATGGTGTGTATTGAGAGTTCATTCTTTTTTTATTGCTGATTAGTATTCCACTGAATGGATATACCACTATTTACAAATCTAATTGCTCATTGATGGAGATTTCTATTGTTTCCAGTTTTTGTTATTATGAGTAAAGGTACTGTGAACATTCATGTACAAGACTTTGTATGCACATGACTTTTGTAACTTTGGGTTAGACAAAGATTTCTTATATATAAAATTAAAAGCACAATCTGTAAAAGAATGAATTAAAAACTTCTTTGAAAAACACTGTTAAGACAATGTTAAGCTAATGGTGAAGAGAAAATATTTGCAAAGTATAGATGTGTTGAAAAACTTATATACAAAATATTTACTTTTAAATATCAAAACTCACAAATACGCAAACATTCATATTAAAAACTGGGAGTGATTTAAACAGATACCACCAAAGATGATATATAGATGGCAAATAAATGCATGAAAAGACACTCACCAAAATTCATTACTAGGGAATTCAAATTAAAAACATAAAGAGATTCCACTACACATTTATTAGAATGACCAAAATTAAGAAGACTGAACACACCAGGTATTGCAGAGATCACAGAACAACAGAGACTTTAATACATTGCTGGGAAATTCAACATGGTTTTAATGACTTTGGAAAGCAGTTTGGCAGTTTCTTAAAATATTACACATATATCTCCCAAATGGTACCATAATCCCACTCCTGATATTTACTCTTAAGCAATGAAAGTATATCCAGGTGTGCCTAGGTGGCTCAGTCGATTAAGCATCTGCCTTTGGCTCAAGTCATGATCTCAGAGTCCTGGGATCAAGCCCTGCACTGGGCTCCCTGCTCAGTGGGTGTCTGCTCTAGTGCCTGGCCCCAGCGGAGGAGAACAGATTAGGAGTTTATATGATAACATAAGTTTATATGATATTTCAGGAGATTTGGTTTCCCTGGATGTGTTAAATGTTCAAAACTGACTTTTTTTTTTTTCCTTTTAAGGGTCTCTGTGGGTTATCTCAAGACATACTTTTCATATTGCTTCCAGTTGCTGAAATGTCCCACTGTAGATCCCTGACATGGGTGCTGCACTTTTTGGCAGGAGACTTGTGAATCCCAACAGTTTGGGGAACCCAGGTAAGAAGACCAACTCTCTCTGTGCATGGCCCAAGTCTCATCCACAAAGAGTGCTTTTACATGCTTTGGCTTATGTGACTCTGGGAGTCCAGGGTATGGCCAAATGACTACCTTTCCTCAGAACTAACCTCAGTCTCTCAAAGGAATAGGTCAAACATAAGTTAACTGTAGCCCTTGAACTCCAGGAAAAATTTCAAGTTCTCTCTAAGGGCTTGAGATGAAAATAATGTACAACCAATCTTTCCTCCATGGGGATTGAGACCAGGACTCTCAATGGCCTTCTCAAATTTACTGATACCGGAGTATGAAGAAATACTTTTTTCTACTTTCCAGTTATAGCCTCGGCAACTTCAACTTTTAAGCCTTAAAAGGTCAAGAGGAGCTATGCATCACAAAACTAATTATTGGACATGTCTTTTCAGCTCTACTTCATAGGTTCACATCTTACTTGGAATACAGTAGTGCTTGCCTTTTTCCCCCCTTATAACAAAACAGAAATTCTCTTTTCTTATAGATCAGAAATGGAGATTCTATCCTAAAAGAAAACTAGGGATACAGCCCTAAACAGAATTTATTTCCACAGATCTGGAACTGACCTTATTCTAAAGCAGTGGGGGAACATTTCTTTAAGAAGAAAACAAAAAAAAGCAAGTAATTAATAGCCTCAAAATATCTGAGAAAATCCAATACCATATAGCATACATGAAAAACTCAATAACATAACGTACAAACAAGAAACAGATTCTCAAACAATTTGAAAAGCACTTTTAAATAAATAATCTAATATCTTCAGAGAAACTGGAATAAATTAATCTATGATAAATAACAAGAATGTATATCTATTAAAGAGGAATCAAATAGAAAAGGGAAAGGCAGTTATTAAACCATTTAATTAAATATGTTCATCAATAATAGTTTGGATATAAATAAAGAACAAATTAGTGAGTTAAAAGATAACAAAGAGTGATTTTCCCAGATTATAGATTAGAAGGATAGATAGGAAAAGTGAATAAATAGGTAAATGGTGAATAGAACAAAATAAATATATTTGATATCATTTAAGAAAAAATAAGGAGTAATTAGAAATGATGGATGAGACAAATGGATGAAAAGTACAAAAACATAAAAAATATTAAAATTAAAAATCTGGAACTGCCATATTAGTATCAAGGTAGATTTCAGAGCAAGGAATATTACCAGGAATAAAGGGTACCATTTTATAATAACAAAGTGATCAATTCATCAAATGGAAATAATAATCTTACATGTGTAAGGACCTATTTTAGCCAGAACACTTCCATCCAGGTTAAACAATAACCTTGTTGTTTAACCCTTAAACTGTCCCTGCCCCCCTTCCCCCAGGGGACTTACTCAAAAACAAGTCCCAGAAACCAGTCCCAGGTAACAAAGCCCAAATACAAGGGTGGGTCAGGCCAGGTAGAGACATCCAATCAGTAGGGGGGCGCATACTGTCTCCCTAGTTACCAAGGAGTATGGGCCCTGCCCCTTGGGCACCTTTTGGGCGCCAATTCTGACCAAGGTGATAGGCTGGTTCAGATATCTACTAGGGTAAATTATAATTCAATTGGTCACTTATGTGTGACCTAACATGACTATGCAGCTTTCTCTGTGTGTTACAATTTCATTGGCCACCTGTGCGTGGCCAGGCCCAAACACATGGCCTTTGCCCTTAAAAGCTAGTCTGGCCAGGCCCAACCACATGGCCTTTGCCCTTAAAAGCTAGTCTGTGAAGCAGAGAGAGGTCGCCCTCTCTGTAAGAGGCTCAGCCCTGAACGTTCGGTCTGATTCTTGATGCTTGGCGCAGAATAAAGCTTTGCTTGACCTTTGCTTTATATCAGTCTCGTTCCTTTAATCACGGACCCATTATTGGGGGACCTAACACATATTTCTGTACCTAATAACAGTATTTCAAAATACATTAAACAAAAATGGATAGATCTGCAAAGAAAAAAAGAAATCCATGACTGTAGTTGGAAATATTAGCACCCACAAAATAAATTATTTTAAAAAATACAAAATTCAGGAATCAAAGAGAAAACATGAAAAGCATTATCAACAAATCTAACCCAACTCACATTTACAGATCTTCCACCTAATCATAGCAGAATAAAATTCTTTTCAAATAAAAATGGAAAATTTGACAAAATAGACCATATTCTGGCCCATAAAACAAGAATCAATAAATTTACAAATACATTCTCCCATAAAAACGGAATGCCAAAATCAAAAGCAAAGGAATTTGGGGTGGCTAGGTGGCTCAGTCAAGTGTCTGTCTTTGGCTCAGGTCATGATCTTGGGATTCAAGTCAGTCTCCCTCTCCCTCTGTCCCTTCCCCCCTATTGTGTGTGCGCTCTCTCTTTCTCTTCCAAATAAATAGAATCTTAAAAAAGAGAGAGAGAGAGAGAGAACTCTGGATAGTCCTCGAATATTTTGAAACTAAGTAACACGCTTTTAAACAATTCATGAATCAAAGAAGAGAGAAAGAGAAATTAAAAAGAATTTTGAAATAGATGAAAATGAATACACAGTGTATAGAAATTCATGGAATCCAATTAAAGCAGCACTTAGAGGAAAATTTTTAGTACTAAAGACATATCAGAAAAAAGAAAGTCGGGCGCCTGGGTGGCTCAGTGGGTTAAGCCACTGCCTTCGGCTCAGGTCATGATCTCAGGATCCTGGGATCGAGTCCCGCATTGGGCTTTCTGCTCAGCAGGGAGTCTGCTTCCCTCTCTCTCTCTCCCTGCCTCTCTGCCTACTTGTGATCTCTCTCTGTCAAATAAATAAATAAAATCTTTAAAAAAAAAAAAAAAGAAAGAAAAAAGAAAGTCTCAGATCAATGACCTCAACTTCTTCCTTAAGAAACTTAAGAGTATTGAAACCCAAGTATCCAAAAAATAAAATAAAAAATGTATTAGAGTGGGAAACGGTTATATTTGCAACCCTCAAATAAGTACTCAGAGCACTTTCTTAGTCATTAATGGACATGTTCAAAGCAGCGAACAAGTGAGCTGGTTAATGTGCCTGTTCCCAGCTGAGGTGGAACAAGGCGACGCTGCTTTTTTGTTACAACTTTTACACCGCAAACAAGGATTCTTTTCACCATCTATTGAGCGCCACATTTTTCACAGTTCCACACTCTGTTGGTGATTTTATTGCTTAAAATAGTCTCCAAGCATAGCCTGAAGTGTCATCTAGTATTCCGTGGTGCAAGAAAGCTGTGATGAGTTTTACCACCAAAAAAAAAAAAGTGTTAAACAAGCTTTTTTCAGGCATCAGTTATAGTGTTGTTGACCATGAGTTAGATGTTCATAAATCATAAATATATATATATATATATAAAGTGTATTTAAACAGAAACACATATAAAACAAGGTTACATATTGATCAGTTGACAAAAAAAGTAACCAGAGGCTCGTAGGAACTCAACTCTGTATCTCTCCTAGGAACAATAGTTCAGTCATTGTTGTCAGTGTTCATGGAAACTTTATAGAATATAATGACTGAAAAACAATATAGCTATAATGCTATAAATGAATGAATGAATGAATGAATGAATGACTAAAAAGTAAATAAATAGACAGGAAGAAACAAAACTGTATTTTCTATCTACTTAAAAAACCCTATAGATTCTACAAAAAAAAAAAAAATACTAGAACTAATTAGTAGGTGTAACAAGTTTGCAGGATATAAAATCAATACACGAAAATCAATTGTATTTCCATATAAGAAAAGAAGCTATCAGAAGTTGAAATTTTTTTTCAAATTACCAATATTACCAAAATATTTATAATACTTAGGAGTGATCTAACAAAAGATGTGAAAACACCTCTCCACAAATAACAAAATATTTCTGAGAGAAATTAAAGACCTAAATAAATGGAGAGAAATACTGTATTTACAGAATAAAAGACTCGGTATTGTTAAGATGTCAGTTATACCCAGATATATCTTTTTTTAAAGATTTTATTTATTTATTTGCTGGAAAGAGAGAGAGCACAAGCAGGGGGAGTAGTAGGCTGAGGGAGACAAGGTGAAGCAACTTCCCACAGAGTAGCGGGAGCCCATGTGGGACTCGATCCCAGAACCTTGGAATCATGACCTGACCCAAAGGCAGTCGCTTAACCAACTGAGCGACTTAGGCACCCTACCCAGATATATCTAATGATTAAATACAACTCCAATCAAAATCCTGTCAGGGTTTTTGTAGATATCACTAAACTGCCTCAAATTCACAAGGAAATTCATAAGGACCTAAAGTAGCCAAAAATATAATTGAAAAAGGATAAGGTTGGAACACAAATACCTTACTTAAGATTTTTCATAAAGCTGATATATTTAAGACATGTAGTATTGGTATAAATGATTTATTGAAAAAAAAATTGGAATGAGATAGAAAGTGTCCAGAAATAGATCTATATATACATGGTCAGTTAATTTTTGAAAGGGGGCAAAAGGTAATTTACTAAAAAAAAAAATAATAATAATAATCTTTTCAACAAATGGTACTGAAACATTGCATATCCATATGCAAAAAAAAAAGTTTAACTTGAATTCATAATTTGAATCATATACAAAACTAACTTAAAATGAATTATATGCAAATGTGAAGCCTAAAAATTATAAAATTTCTAGAAGAAAACGAAAGAGAAAATCTTTGTTTCCTTGGATTAGGCAAAAATTTCTTAGCTATTTAGTTGAAACTAATATAACATTGTACATCAATTATAATTAAATAATGAAAAAATTGTAAAATACTTAGCGTAATGCCAAAAGCATAATCCATGAAAGAAAGCAATAATAAATTTGATTTTATCAAATTCAGAACCCCTGCTCTTTGAAAGACACTGTGAAGATAATTACAAGTCAAGACTGGGAGAAAATATTTCAAGTCACATACTGGAAAAGGGCTTGTATCCAGAATACATGAAGAACTCTCAAAAATCAATAAAAAGAAAACAAACAAACATATTTAAAAATGGGCAAAAGATTTAGTCAGACACTTCGCAAATGAAGATATACAAATGACAAATAAGAATATAAAAAAATGCTTAACATCATTAGTCTGTAGGTCTTCAGGAAAATGCAAATTGGCATATTAGACTGGCTAAAAAGAAGTTCTTTAAATTGACTTTACCAAGTATTGATAAAAATGTAAAGCAACTGAAACTTTCATACATCATGGGTGGAAATGTAAATGGTAGAATCTCTTTTGAAAATTCTTTGGAAGTTTCTTAAAAAATCAAATATGCACCTACTTTATGACCCAGCCATCCGACTTCCAAATGTTTGCTCGAAAGAATTTAAAGTTTCAGTCTACACGAAGACTTGTATATGAATATCCATAGCAATTTTATTTGCCATAGACAAAAGTGGAAACAAGCCAGATGCCTGTCAACAAGTGAATGCATACACAAATTGTGATTTATCCATACATCAAAATTTACTCGTCCACAAAAAGAAATGGAGTATAAATACATACAACAACATAGATGTTATCTCAAAATCATTATGCTAGCATGGAGGGAAAAATACAGTATATATTATTTCATTTACATAAAATTCTAAAAACCGAAGATGATAGTGACAGAAAGTAGCTCAGCAGGTGCCTGGAGGTAGGGGACATGGGGTAAGTTTCTTGAAACTAAAGTCAACATACAGAAAATATTTGTCATTCCCAAAGTGTCCTGTCCTTTGAGGATTCCTTCCGTTCTCCCCTCATACACTGCTCCCTCTACCTACGTACAATTACAAATCGCAGCTTGTTGCTGGTCACTTGTACATCAGTAAAACTACTCAAAATATTTTTAGGGCATATTACAGAAATGACTAAAAGGCACTCATTCCCGGACTTGGCAACCTGCAGCCTCTACATCAGAAACGGTCCTTTGAGTGTTAGATGGGCCCACCTGAGCTGACCGTGACTTGATTCATAGCTCCAGGAACACGGTGATGCCCTTTCCTGCACTCACTACTGAAAGCTCAACACGTTCAAGTTGTTGAGCAAAACCACCCACAGGGAGTGAAAATGCCAGTGGGAAGCAGCTGCTCTACAGGCAGCCCAGCAGGGCTCAGCTCCCTCCCCCTTCTCATCCAGGATCCCGCGGCTGTCTGCCATTGGATTTGTGACTGAGTCTCCACTTCCAAACTGTGTAACACCGTGCAAAACTCCTTGGTACTCAGAACTTCATTTTGCTTACCTGTAGAGTGGAGAATATCACATCTACCTCATGAGGGCTGTTCAATAAGGATGTAGTGAGCAGCAGGCCAGAATCAATTTTTCACAAAAAGCATCGTTCATCTATCATTATGGTTAGAGCAATAACAAGATGCTGTGGTCCAAAAGAGGCTGCTGGGGCTTGGGTTGTAGGACATCTTTTACGTGTCAGAGGATGGTCCTAAAACCTGCATGCACTCATATTGTTTCCATTTTTGACAAAATAATTAAATGCCTTTAAAAAAAATTAGGTCATGGGGCACCTGGGTTGCTCAGCGGGTTAAAGCCTCTGTCTTCGGCTCAGGTCATAATCCCAGGGTCCTGGGATGGAGCCCCGCATCGGGCTCCCTGCTCAGCGGGGAGCCTGCTTCCCCGCCCCCCTCTCTGCCTGCCTCTCTGTCTATGTGTGATCTCTGTCTGTCAAATAAATAAATAAAATTTTTTTAAAAATTAGGTCACTTTTACCTGGGAGAGGTCCACGAGTAGTAAGGCATGTAGTGATAGGTTAACTTCAGAGCCATCTTAAGCACAGCCAGCAAAACAGACACAAGGAAGAAACGGTTACTACTCTATGGGAAAGAAAATGTTCTTGAACAAAATGTCTCTTGCTCTGTTACAGAGATGCAGAGTCTCACTAATTAGAATGAATTAGCACTAGTAGTGCTCCCATGAAATGGATTGAAGACTGGCTGACACATTAATCAACACAGAGTAATGATAGATGACAGTGCGCTGAGTTGGGGTGATGTGATTAATAGAATCTATAGAAGTCCAGTCGGCCTCTTACTTGGCTTAATATTTTCCTGAATGAATTCAAGAAGCAGATATTTTAAAGCACATCAACTTAAATTAATAGGAAATAGTGGTGGTGACATATGTTTTAAACCCTCGAGAAGTCAAGCTGAAGATAATATTGCTTCCTTTGGCTCTTGCTGAACTAACTTGTTTACAAAGGGTTTTTCATATTCTTTTGTTTATCTTTCTTATTGACATAATGACTTAGGCAAAGCTGGTATTAACCCCATTATATAGTAGGAAAGCCAAAATTCAGAAAGCTTGGGTCACTTATCCATAGTCAAATAGCTAGTGCGTTTCAAAGGTGGGTCTATGTTTTAGAACTCTGCTGTACTTTTATCAGCTTGATACCTATTACCTATTCTAAAAATAATATCCTGATTTTGATTGGGAAAAACCACCACTCCTCCTCCCTTCAGGTGCGTACCTTCAATGTGGCTAACACCACTCATAGGTTGTGTTTTAGAACTCCTACTAGATTTGTCAAGGAAAGGGGCGAATCTCTTTTTTATTTCCTTTCCTATATAAGTTGCTTAGTGGGAACAGGTGTATCGAAGGTATGTCATATGGAAAACGTCTGCCTAGCAACTCGAAATCAAAGAAGAGTAATGCCAACAAAAAAGGGGGTAGAGGAGGAAATGGGAGATTGAGGGAGAGAAAGGAGATCATTTGGGGTCATTGTTTGAATCTCTTGATTGTAGCATCTAGCTGTGCCCAAAACAGGACCTACTCTTAAAATTTAAGTTACATAAACCAATAAATTCCTTCTTATTTTGTTTCATCTAGACTGTTTTTTTTCTTTCTGTCACTTTTACCCGACTAATCAGACAAGAATTCATATCTTGGGAGCCATATTTCTGTGTTCCTCACTACACTAGAATTCCTCTCTTGGAAAAAAATAAATAAAACAAAATTATGATAGCTCATATTTATTAAGTACTTTGTATATGCCAACTACTGTTGTAACTACATACATGAACTCTTTTAACCCTTACAACAGCCCTATGAGTTAAAATGTAGAATTATCTGGTAAATAAGCAACACGCAGAACAATTAAATACATATATATATACCAAATAAATGGAGGAGCTGGGATTTGAACCCACTCAGTCTGGCCACAGACCCAGTGCCTTTTATTGTGAGGCTATACTCACTATTTTTTTTAAAAACCTGGATTATTCTCTAATCAATATGAGACCAGTAGTTGAGTAAATGCTAGTTTCTAGTAAGCGGTGAGTAACAAACACGAAAGAAGGAGGAGTAGCCTTAGTCCAGGCTCTGGGTCTACCCAAATTGGGGCAAAATCCAATTGGGATGAAAAGTTCCTTCCCTGATTTGCTTTTTCGCTGCATATTTCTCTGCACTGGGAAATGAGCTGTGGGAGCCTTGATAAAGCTGGCACTCCAGTAGGAACAAGTACATCGTATTACATGTTTTAAAGACTCCGTGTTTTCCTGAGGCCTCAACTTCCCCACAAATAGCTGTGAATACCCTGTGCAGGCAACCAACCTAGTGGGTCAAGGCTGGTCTCTACTACATGTTCCACTTCGGTCCTTCCCCTGATGGTGATCCAGTGACACTGAAATGCACCAGTGAATTCCCCTCATACCTTTTGCTTGAGCATTCCGCCATGCCTCCCAGTGAAAACATTTCCCCACAGTCCCTCTCCTGCTCTCGGTTCCCCACCCCTGCTTGGTTGAGCCCACTCCCTTGGAGGTCCTCCTGTGTGGACCCTTGCATGGTGTGCTATGCCTCCTTCTTCTAGGACCTGTGAGTATGATAAATTTATTCCACTCTCAAATGCCATGCTATAGGGTTTCTCCATGTCCACACTAGACTGATCATCAAAATCCCCAATTTAAAATAATAGAATTGTTCCTTACAACGCATATGCACATCTTAAGATTTTTTTTCTGTGTTCTACCCCTGGGTTCCTTTTCACGGTCTGCCAGGTCATGCCTAGGTTTACTTAGTGAATCTAGAGTCAGAGGATAATGACCTCAACTAATTAGTCTGAAATAGAATTTTACGTATTATTGAATGTGTCCCCACAAATGTTATTTCATTTGATCCCCCAACAGATCCTTGAGGCGGGCCAGGCAATAAAATCCTTATCTGTGAAGATGAGAAATCTGAGACTCAGGATAGGTCTTGTTCAGGGTCATCCCACTGTTGGGTGAGGAGAGAACCAGCTTCCCTTCCACTACACTATCTCACTTTTTTTTTTTTTTTAAGATTTTATTCATTTGACAGCGAGAGAGAGATCACAGGTAGGCAGAGAGGCAGGCGGGGGGGCGGGGAGAGCAGGCTCCCCACTGAGCAGAGAGCCCAATGCGGGGCTCGAACCCAGGACCCTGAGATCATGACCTGAGCCAAAGGCAGAGGCTTAACCCACTGAGCCACCCAGGCGCTCCCCATCTCACTTTTTAGAAAAGATTTAATTTATGTATTTGAGAGAGAGAGAGAAGAGCAAAAGAAGGAGCACAAGTAGGGGAGGAGGGGAAGACGGAGGAAGGGCAGAAATAGAGGACGAACCAGGCTCCCTGCAGGGAGCCTGACATCGGCTCTATCCCAGCACCCCAGGATCATGACCTGAGCCTAAGGCAAATGCTTAACCAATTGAGCCCTACTACCATCCCACCTTTTATTATTTTCTTGGGTAAATTATGTTTGCCTTTAAATCTCATTTATAAAATATGACCCATTTCTATCAGATATGTCCAAGCCCAAGCTCACACAGTCTTCATCTCTAAACCATTCTCTGATGTCACTGATGTCTTTATTTGCCCTTCAGATATTTCTACTCAGGTTTAGTGGCCTTCTTTGTTGCCACCCACCTCTGGTTTCTATATACTTTCCTGTGGATGGACTTTAGAATTTCAAGCCATGATCCACACTGGCAATCTTTAATTGAATATGACCAGCACCAGTCTTCTTCCTGACACTCCCTCATTCAGACTGCTCTCCACCTTCCCCAAAACTTTCAGTCACTCACTCGCATCCTCCCCAAACCTCTCACCTTGAACCTTCAGAACAGTAACCTGGTCATAGATGGTAAGGACTCCTAGTCCATCATTTTTAGCAACTTACGGCATTCTTTTCAGTATATCATAAAAAAAAAATCAGAACATACACATGTATCACCTATGTGCTTCATACATACAGTAAGAAGAGACCTATATATCCAGGCCTCACCAAATTCTACTGATGAGAAAGGTCATCAAGATGACGTGGCCACTGGTTGACCTGTGAGCTGACCCCTACGATCAAAAGCTCCTCACCCCTCCCCTGACCTTGGAATGTAGATTCTCCTTGCCTTCCTACTTCCAGAAACTGTCTCAAGGACACAACCTTGAGATAATAATATGGTGTTGGAACCATCTGAAGGATACCTTTATTGAACTCAGTTAAGGCCTCCATATAAATTTTTAAGATTTGGCAGGGAGATGCAAAGATCTACTTGTCTTGCAGCTGCCCAATGCGAGTGTCATGTGTAAGTTCCTTTGCTTATTAAACCTGCCACCTACTAATCTGGAATGGCCTGCCTTTTTCTTTGGTCTCCCCCTGCCTTCCATGTATGGAGGGCAAGTTCAGATTACATCTGGGAAGCTCCCAAAGAAGTTGGGAAGCTCCCAAGGAGGATTGCAAACCAACATCTACTCTAGTCCCAGATTCAGCATGAAACATTTTTCACCCCCCAAGAGAGTATACCCATGAGATGTTCTATAACCTTAAAGCTTACAGTACCATAGAGTTAAGAGGAATCTGATGGATGAGGAAACTGAGCTCCAGAAAGATAAGGAGGACCTCTACCACTCAGGACAGGCTAATTATTACAACCTGCAACACCAAAATTAGAGTGGCTTAGCACAATGCTACTCCACCTTTCACTCAAATCATAGACCAATTTAGGACGGCAGATCATACATTAGGGGCCCAGGATCTTTTATCTGAGCCCTTGGATTCCTCTTTTTTTAAACTAGTGGTTAGAGATAGAAAAGTACATGAAACAGGAGGTTTTTTTAATGGACCTGGACTGGGAGTACCTCATGTCAGCTCACATTTCATTGACCAGAACTCAGTTACATGGACACATCTAACAGCAAGGGAGAGTGAGAAATATAATGAAGCTTTAAAAAAACAAAGATTTTATTTATTTATTCGACACAGAGAGAGAGATCACAAGTAGGCAGAGAGGCAGGCAGAGAGAGAGGAGGAAGCAGGCTCCCCGCTGAGCAGAGAGCCCGATGCGGGGCTCGATCCCAGGACCCTGAGATGAAGGCAGAAGCTTAGCCCTCTGAGCCACCCGGGCACCCCAAAGCTTTTTTTTTTTAATTGCAGCCATCATATGGTTTATAGGTTGCTTTAAATATTTTACTTTAAAAAAAGACCATTTAGAAATTTGTAATAAAGAAATCAAGTCACATAGTATTAGAAGAACCTAAACAGAGACACATGTCTATTGCTTTAGAGTTCGATCTTTTTACCTCTTCTATTGAATCACCATTTCAGCATAACCCCCCTCCATCTCTGAAACGGTTCAAGCCATTCCAGGTAAGTTTCTTCATCTCTCCATGTTGGTTATCAATTTTGTCTCTTAAAAAAGTCCTGTTATATAAAGTTCTCCACAGTCTTCCAACTCGTCTTACTCACTATGGGACTGCATTGCAATACTGATCCAGTTTTTCTCTCTATTCACGTGCCCCAGCTGAGAGTAGACCCCAAGGTATTTGAAACACTGACTGAAATAAAGCTATAGTATGAAAGTTGCAAACAGTTCTTTAGTTCTCAAGATTAAGGATTTTAATTCCTCTTTGATGCAGCTAATTCTCCCCCCAAGGAAAATCACTTCAAGTAGGCTCTTCTCTTATTCAAATATTAAGTCAGAAGTTAAACTGGGGTGCAAACATTAACTTAAATACCTATGTTTTATGTGGACCATATGACTTTATATGTTACTGTAAGACTTTCTTAGTTTTCTGTGTGTAAATTTGTTATCGTAGTAATTTTCTATTTCTTTTCTATGGAACAATTATCACAAAATAATGACAACAAGAATTCATTACCATTCATCTCTGTAGTTTACAAGGCTGACAAGGGTCTCACTGGGCTAAAATCAAGGTGCTGATAAGGTCACCTTCCTTTCTGGGGTTCTAGGGGTGTATCTGTTTCTTTTCATTCTCTGTCTTCTGGAGGCCACCCATATCCTCAGCTGTGGCCCCTTTCCTCCATCTGCAAACTCAGCAACATCACACCTCTCCGGCCATTCTGTAGTCACACCTCCCTCTGATGCTCTTCTGCTTCCCTCTTCCACTTATAAGGATCTTCATTATTATATTGAGCCCGGTGGATGATCCAGGATAATAGCTCTATTTTCAGGTCAGTTGATGAACAACTTTAATTCCCCTTTGCCATGTCAGGTCAGGTCATACACTTACTTGCAGTTTAGGGATTAGAACATGGGCATCTTGGGAACCATTATTCTGCCTACCAGTTATTGTGTTGGGAGAGGTACTGAAATGGGGAGATGGATTTCAACGATATATGAATGGAGACTTGTAAGGCACTGGCCCATATTACTGTGTATACTTGTAAAAGTGAGATGCACATAAGATAAATATTTGCATCTGTAAGAGAAGGGCCAGAGGGGAGAAGTGGAAATAACTGCTCTTATGAAAGCCTTTGTAAGTCTCCAAACACAAGGAGTGTTGATCCAGCACAAGTTTGGAAATTTTAAAAACAAGTCTGGGGATCTGAGAAATAATTGAGGTCACTCTTCTGATGGATCTTAAGTATCTCAAGCCCATTGTTCAGAGGATAGAAGCTACAGCTGAAACTTGGTCTGAAAAAATTAATTCCGCTTCCAAATCTCCTCAGAGACTTCAAAGTATATACGTACGTATATCTGTATATCTATCTCACTGTTTTAATTCCTCTATGAATTTAAATTTCCTTCTATCATTAAACGTGATCAGAGCAACCGAAAAAGCATTCATTTGATTTCTGCTGCTTTTGTTTCTGTGTTTCAAGATAGAATTGTGAAGTATTTTTTTGTTGTTCTTGTACATTCCGTTATCCCTTCATTCATTAGGCTTCAGCTGCTTGTTCTGTACATCCTCGTTTCGTGGAAATGTTATAGGAGTACTGAAAGCAAAAGTTATTGGAAAAACATCTCCCTTGTCAGCTGGTGTTTCCCAAAACTAACCCCACTGACAAAATTGAGGAATGTTTCCTAGAGAAAGAGAGAGAAGAAATTTGACTTTAGAGGAGTCCATTTGAGAAATACATAAAAAGAAGATCTGGAAAAAGACCTTTCTGAAGACCAAAATAAGAGACAGATACCTGTGGTTTTCATCTGGAGCGAAGGCCTATACACTACTTCAGGTAAATACCCCAAGAGGGGGCCAGACTTTGGAAGGGGTTATTACACATCCCCTTAGGAATTTTAGCCATGAGGCCCCAGCCTCAAAAGACGCTCATGCTTCAGGTATGACCCAAAGCAACAGAAACAACTGGGATTCCTGCATGTCTCTACAGTGATTTGTGTCACTGATAACAGATAACAAGAAGGACACCTTCTTGTCTTCAGGACCTGGACACGTTCCGATGAAATCCCTAGTGTGTTGCCCTTCTCTGGAGAAAGAAAGGGGGCAGCAACAATGATGGTTTGGTGCAAACGGATTGTCTAGCCCCTTCCCAACCACCTCTTTCCAGCAAAAGGAAACGGAATGCTCAAAAGTGAGCTAATTTTAAAAAAGAAAGGGATGTGCTGTTTTATGCTAGGTTATTACCTGGCTTTAGTTCCCTTCTACTCTTTTCTGCATGATTTTATTGTTAGCAACAGGTTGTCTACAAACACTACCTCTGAATTGTTACAATTATAGTACAGGCCCTACTTCTGCATCCACCCCCAGTAAAGGAATCAAAATAGTTACTTTGTTTCTCCTATCTACCAGTAGCACTTTTCTGAATATCTTCTCTCTACAAGGTCACTAATGATCTTCCTGGATAGCAGGTACAACTGTGACGTTGACAAGACAGCAACTTGGATGTTCAGACTGAAATAATTTAGTTATATATATAATATTTACAGATCATATATATAAATTCACTGGGGTATATTATATATCTCATCTCAGTGAAGGATTCATGCTCATCTTAGGCACTGAGAGCCCAGACTGCAGCAAAGAAAGGTAGAATGAATGACTGAGAAAACCACTTTTCTCTATAGCCATGGAGATAAGAAGTACCCTTTTCTCCTCTCACTAAAGTGTCATAACAATAGAATTGATCGATTTTTTAGAAATAATAGCAAGAAAAAGAAAGAAATATATGGAGTATTTTTAGAATTGATTAGTCAGAAATAAACCATCCAATGATTTTTATTTTGTCATAGGAGATGCTGAGTTCTGTTTACTAAGAGGAGAGTCTTCCGGGTCATCGTATTGTGGGGTCAATCCTTGTTTTGATTAATAATCAATAAAAGCTTATTATTTGCATATCAGATGCTTTTAAAGTTCTTTTTTTTTTAAGATTTTATTTATTTATTTGTCAGAGAGAGTGAGCACAGGCAGACAGAGAGGCAGGCAGAGGCAGAGGGAGAAGCAGGCTCCCTGCTGAGCAAGGAGCCCGATGTGGTACTCGATCCCAGGACGCTGGGATCATGACCTGAGCCGAAGGCAGCCGCTTAACCAAATGAGCCACCCAGGCATCCCGCTTTTAAAGTTCTTATAGATGAATGTTAGTAAAGTATTTGGAATGAAACAGAGAAGATGTGTGCAAAGCAGCGATGATAAGAAGTTCATGCTTACTACTATGTGATAAGTAATCTTCTGAGTATTTTACTACATTATCTCATTTAATTCAGCCAATCAAAACAATAGCAAGAAATTACAAATTAAACCATGGAGACTTTAAGCTCATCTTTTTTTTTTTTTTTTAAAGATTTTATTTATTTATTTGACAGAGAGAGAGAGATCACAAGTAGGCAGAGAGGCAGGCAGAGAGAGTGAGAGAGGGAAGCAGGCTCCTGCCGAGCAGAGAGCCCGATGTGGGACTCGATCCCAGGACCCCGAGATCATGACCCGAGCTGAAGGCAGCGGCTTAAACCACTGAGCCACCCAGGCGCCCCTAAGCTCATCATTTTTATTTAGGGATAACATTAAACTGTTGCTATTATGACAACCTTACTATTTTGTAAGCATTTACATTATAAATTAGTAAATATTTCAATAACACCTCACATCAGTGAAATTACTATAAATTTTATTGTACATATAGCTGTTAAAACCTGAATGTCCTTAGATTTTTATTTAAATATTTAGAAACATTAAATAATATGAGTCGAGGCATTCATAGATAATGTTCAAAATCCAAAAGAATAAGCCCCCCCCCTTTTTTTTTACTTTATTCTGGTACAAAATATTTAAATACAATACCCCTTTCTTTTCTGGTTAATTATCCTCAGTGACATTTTGAGATCAGAATCAGCATATAATTATTCTTTCTCTAAAACCCCTGAAATTAAAGTTAAGCTGACAAAAGAATATTTAAATCTAAGAACTTTTGAAAAATTACCTCTAAGTGAGTCAGCTAGAACTAACTTTATTAAGATTTTAATTTTTAAAAAAAATCTTTGATTCTTCAAGGTGAATAAGAGGGCTGTGATATTGAAAAAACTTATGGGATGGTACAGAAAAAATCTGTGACTAAAAAAATGAAAGTAAGGTATTCTGAAATGTTGAGAATTAAAGGAAACTAAGATTCATCTCCACTGGCCTTCTTCCAGTTCCTTAAATTGCAAAGATTTTGGCTACTTCAAAGATTTCCCATAAGCCACTTCTTCTCCCTAGAATGTTTACTCTGCCCCAACCTCCCCTCAATTCTTTGCCTAGTTTCTACTTCTTCTTCCAGTCACTTCTTCTGGCAAGCCTTCCAGACCTCTCAAACTATCTCATGCCGCCTTCTAAATGCTTTTGGTATAAGCATCCATTTCCACAGCTTTTAATTATATTTTTAGTTATGCAAATTTTTGTTTGTCACCCTTACAAAATTGTAAGATCCATCCCATGGAAGCAAGTGCTATGTCACCCTTGTTCCCTGCTGTAATTTCCAACCCTCACCATCATGTCCACAATATAGCATATCTGCCATAGATATTTAATGAAAAAATGAAGAAGATAACAGGAATTTTGAGAGGAAAAAATTAAAAGGATTATCATTAATAATAAAATCAATAATGCAAAAACTATTTTTAATCCCCCATAATTCCGTATCAAAAAATAATATCAAATTTCTTCATTCAACAAATATTTATGGAGCGCCGGATCTATGTCAGGAAATGATGGTGAACCAGACTCTATCTCTGCACTTGAGGTATTTGTTAGTCAATGGGGGAAACATACAGTGAGAAACATTATGAAGTACTGTGATGAGCTTTACAGCAGGGTAAGGACAGAGCACCATGGAAGCCAATCAGAGGGGTATCAATTCCAGTATCTACTGCTATGTTACAAATCATCCCAAAAGAGAGTGGCTAAAACAATCTGTTGTTTTTATATTTCATAATTTGGTGGGTCAGCCATTTGAGCTGAGCACAGATAGGATGGCCTGTCCCTATTCCATGATGCCTGAGACCTCAGCTCTCGTAATTAGAATTGCTGAGGACTGGAACAGCTGGAGCCTGGCCACACACTTCTCTCTGTCTTGTCTGCCGGTATCTATCTCTATCTCTTTTCTCTACCCTTTGCATGTTGCTAGCTTCGGATTCTTCATAATATGACAACTGTAGTAGGACATCTCATATGGAGGTTCAGAGCTGTAAGAGACAATGTTTCAAGACACAAGGAGTCAACATTACCAGTCTCTTACAATCTGGTCCTTCAGTCAAAGTGAGCATGAGTGAAATGCCCATGTCAAATTCCTACCACATATCTTGAAAAGGAGCAGTGTCAAACATCTTGTGGCCATCTACAATCCACCCATAGTACTTAACTCGGGCTTTGTGGGGTGGCGGGTGGTTGTCAAGAGATGGTTGGTAGAGGACATAAAATCTCTTCTGACACCTAAAACAACTATGTGTTAAGAAGAAGAAGGCGAGGGTAGAACAGGAGAGGCATTTCAGGCAGAGGTCAGTATGCAAAAAGTCTCAGTGCAAGAATACCCACAGTCTGGCCAGAGGTAAGAGAGCTGGGGTAGGAAGGAAGGGACACTATGGTGGGGAATGATAAAACTGACTGGAAAACCAGTGATGCATTTATGATGGATCAAACAGCTCTTCTCTCAACATATCCGTTTCAGTGGTAGCAGTCAGGATGAAGACAGTAAGTAGTGTGTACAGGAAAAAGAGGATGGAGTTGGGTATGCAAGTTCAGGACAAAATGTCCAGCCCAGACTCTGACACTCTCTAACTGTACCATCTTGGACACGTTCCTTGAGTTCTCTGAGTCACAGTTATTACAACTCTAATAGGATGAATCATTTCTCTTCATCAAGATATATCATATTAGTTATTTTGGTAGCTAATATTTATTACACATGTGAGATATTGGCTAAAGGCACATATCTTATTAAAAACCCTGCACAGTGGGTAATTTCGTCTCATTTTCTAAGAAAGGAAACAGGCATAAGTAGGAAAATTTTTTTCCTGAAGTTTTCAAAGTTTCAATGGATCCTGAAGTTGGCTAGTCTGGCCCCAGAGACACTGTCCTTAACCAGTTCTTTATGTTTCTATGAAGATAAAATAAGATGTCCATTCTAAAGGTCTACCTCAGAATCTAGCAACCAGTAGAAATATTCAATACTTGATAATTCTATCATTTGTGTAGGATACCTACCTCTTAATAGTGTGTCTTGAAGATTCTTAGGAGCATATCTAACAGTGCATGCCGATCTTTGTTAATAGCAAAATTAATTAGTATGCAAACTCAGAAAGTCACTCAACAAGTGTTGAATTCCAGCTCTGTACAAGTCTGTTCTGGCCTATGAGGTGAGATGCATGGATAGAGCAGCTGGGATCTCGGCTCAGTTGACTGCAGTATAACTTAGGCTATGGGTTCCATCAGAGATAGACTCTGAGGTAAGGATTCAAACATAAATAGTTTATTTGGGAGGCAATCCCAGGAAACAACCACAGGGAGTAGGAAGCAAAACAAGGAAGTAAAGAGAGTCCAAAAGATGCTTTCCCTAGCCTCTGGGAGATAGAACTTTACTGCATACACAAAGAGTCAAGAACTTCAGAGTTATCCTGACAAGAGACAGAGAAGCTGGTATATCCATTCCCCAACTTCCTGCCCATCATTAGCTGTAGGCTGCTTCTGGGGGTATCAACTCTCTAGCACTCAGCCCACCTTGCTCTTGAGCCAAAAGCACATGGGCAGCCAAACAGCCCTCAGACAGAGTCAGAGGTATTCAGAGTTAACATTCTGTGTGTGGAGGCCAGACTGAGTCAAGGGCTTGTGGAAGGGACCCTGGCAGTATCTGCAATGATAGGCATGTATACACAAGAATAATATAAATTAGGATGTGATAAATGCTCCAGTATTATAAGGACTAATGAATGCTCCACATTCTCCCTGTTGAAAATAAAGGAAAAGATAACCCCTTCCCTTCTTAGAGCATTCACTTTAGAAAACTTGTCATTATATTTCTCCATCATCCCGTAATGTTTATGAAAGCAAATTTCAAATACTTATATTTTTATAGTCTCCTCTGTCTCCATACATATAATCCTGTACATGGAAAATCTCGGTAGCATGTGATGTATAAACCGACACCTACCTAATTCCATATCTGTGCTGTGGGGGTACATCACCACAGGCCGTGCGACATAACAAGCCTACCTTGGAGACACTTAGAATCCTCAGCCAGCAGGAAATCCTTACTGATCTCAGGTGAAGAACGACGTACTGACAAGCAAAGCTGTTTGGGCAACCCGCCCCCGTCGCTGTCAGAGACCTAAACAGAGCATTTATAAGGGAAAGATGAAAAGCTGTGATTTTCATCACACTAAGAAAACTGTGAAGGCCATTTTACAGACTAGAGATGTTTTGTGTCGACCAAAAAACCACCAAAATCTCAAAAGGACAGTTACATGAGGTGAGGAAAAACAATACGGATATAAATAGTAAGACAGAAATTATCTCAGCACTTGAAATCTCTTTCGAATCTTTCCTATTTTATTGGGAGCTATTACCAGGGGAAACGAATGGTTTCTGTACTCTCCCAGTAGACAATTTTCTGGGGCAATCGGCATTGGAAGTGAATGATTTATTGTTCAGCAATAGCTATTGTGGAAGGATTAAGCATTTCTGATTTTAAAGTAACAGGCAAAACGGGCCTACGTATATGATTCATAAGCCACGTTAATAGAAAGCCAAATAGCTAAATTATAGTCAGCGATTTGTTCTCTGTCTTTGGGAAAAATCCATCATAGACTTCTGGTTTCAGTGACTTCATTTTTCACATTTGAGGCATTTCTCACCTAGTACTTTTCAAGGGCATCATAATTAATTCAGCTTTCATTTGTTTGTGGTACAAATGTTTACTGGATTCTTGATAGGTGCCAAGCCTGGCACTTGACTCTAGGGACTCAGTATTGAAAAGACAGGGACCTACTCTCAGTAAGCTAAATAATCAAACAAATAATTAAAAGTAAATAAGCCAGCACAGTACAATGCTGTAAGAACTTCATTATGGGGTGATTACTGATCCAACTCAGCAAACATTTATTAAGTGCCTCTTTGTGCCAAGCAATATGTTGGATGCTGATGAGGAGACAAAATAAACCACCATTGTTGTAAGCAGGACATCATCGACTGCCAATATGTACCACTGTTCATTCATAATTCACAGTATGTGCTACAGTGTGGACGGACACCTAGAGATTTACAGGTAACACCAGCTGCTCTTCAAACACAATGCAATGAAGGCCATTATCTTTGGGTAATATGCATGTCATGAAGGATTTCTCTGCAATAATTATTATACTATCAATGTCTTTAGATCATGATGAATCCCACATTCGATATCATTTACTAACGTGGTCGTAACTGGAAAGAACTGCTGCTGTTCATGGTTTATCGCTTTTTACTACTTTGAAGGATGCATAAAGTCTGTCCTTTCTAGTTTGTTTGTTTATTTGCTTTTTAAAAAGAATTTCCAGGGGCGCCTGGGTGGCTCAGTGGGTTAAAGCCTCTGCCTTGGGCTCAGGTCATGATCTCAGGGTCCTGGGATCGAGCCCCGCATCGGGCTCTCTGCTCAGCGGGGAGCCTGCTTCCTCCTCTCTCTCTGCCTGCCTCTCTGCCTACTTGTGATCTCTGTCTGTCAAATAAATAAATAAAATCTTTAAAAAAAAAAAAAAGAATTTCCACATCATGATATTTCAGAATGGGAAATGGCAGATAAAGTTTGGTCCCACATAGCAGCCCCTTTTGAGGGAGAAATGAATTTCTTTTTCAACGCATTCTCTAAAGAATTCTTTAGATCGTTCATTTAGTTTGTCATACTCCTATCCCTTTTGGAATGTGGGGCTTAAGCAACTCCCTCTTTTTTAAAAAAAGTTACTTTTCCTTTTAATTAACTAGCAGAACACACAATCATGAACCCTTTAGTGTTTTGGTATATGGATTTCTTTTTCATTATTAATGGCACGTTGGAAGGATTCACCCTCAGTATTTTGGTATCAATTTCAAACAAATTATGAATCAAGTGATTATGGAGGTTGTAGACATTATAATCTCTCCTAAGGCTCAAAGATCATGGTATAAATTTTGAGAAAATCAAGTGAACAGTGTAAACGTGTAATTACATATTCATCTTCAGTTAGAGTAACTTATGATCTGCTTCTAGGGTGACAAAAAGATACTCACGAGTCTGTGGTTCCGAACTCTTAGTTTGTATACGCAAAACAGGTAAAATAAAATGTGGTTAAAATTCACAGCCCACACACTGGTGGTCGGTCAGGAGACAGAGCAGAGACTGGACTCCAGTCCCCTCAACCTTGACTGCAAAATCCAGCCTTCCTGGATGGCTGAAACTCTCTGCCCCTTGCATAGCATATGGTGCAGGCAAGTGAAAGCGGGTGCACCCCTAAAGGAGAGACTCCGCTAAGAAGGCTGATAAGACCCAACTGCATCAGTCTCTGCCAAGGTGGACCCCAGAGCTGACCTTTCACGGACTTCCTTTCCAATTATCCCACTAAAAATGACACTCAGAGGTGGAGGTTTAACATGCTAATTAGATATACAAATCCTGATAAAGCCTGACCTGTTAAGTGCTCAGGTCCCAAGAAATCCCCACCTCTAAGGGCTGAAATGTCATTCCTTTCCTGCTTCAGTCCCTTTAAATATTTCCCAGCTTTTGTTCAAGGAACCAGCCAGAAAGGCCCTTTCCTTTGTGTTGTCTCCCTTGTCCTCCAGCATGAGTCCCAGTAAAAGCCTTGCCTGGGAACTCCCGTTTGGCCTCTAGTCAATTTCTATTGCTTGGCAGCCCAAGGACCTGCACTGACTGTCAGTGATTCCCAGTTCCTCCCAGTTTCCCAGCACACTTCTGGGATCCAAAAATTAGCCAGTGATTGATTCTTACGCATGGTCAAATTTTAACCAGGAGAGATATAACCATTTAAGGAAAACAACAACAACAACAATGTTTTAACTAAAGGAGACAAGTCTAAGATTGAAGTATCTCCAGGTAAGAAGTTACTGAGTCAATAGCAATGGGCTGAAAACGCTGGTCCCAACATCTGGCATGATGTGAACTAAGTATTCCATATAGTCTTTGTTAACTGATTCATGGTCTAATTCTTATCTCTGATGTTAATTATGACATTTTAAAAAATCGAATTTTCCACTTAGGCATTTTCTATCTTTTATACTTTTGGTTGGGACAAAATCACCCAGCTTGAGAACTACTTTTCAAGAGTTCACCGGACATTATGGAAAATATATTGAATTTTTACTTAATGGGAAGATAAATACACTTGATTATCTGTGGAAAGTAAGCCTTACACTCACTGAAAGGTCCAAAAAAGAAATGTGATACATGATGTTTCATGTTAAGCTTGTCCTTCCAAATGGGTATATTGAAGTATAATCAGAAATTTAGGACTTGACTCCTTTACTTTTAAAATTTCATTGTCTGCTTCAGAGAGGGAAGATCAGAGAGGTGGTCAGAATCTGGAACCAAGTGAAAGCAGATAGCAAAGGAGAAAATTATGCTAATAGTAAATTATGGGAATTAAGAAAGATCAGGAAAAAAGTGACTAAAATTTGCAGCTGAGACACTGGCAGAGCGTAGAGGCTTGAGGATGCTTGTGGAAGTATGGCCTGCTACTCTCACCTGATTCTGAACCCCAGGACACCCATGTTCTTGGCTGTGATGTAACCATAAAGCCTCAGGCACATTTAAGACAGTGCTGTGTGAGGTATATTGGCCCATTGGGGCAGTGTAAATGGCAGTTAACTACAATAGAATCAGAAGCTCTACTTGGTAATGATTCTTTATGACATTTAGTAAATATTCTTTGCTTATGCCACCTAACATCCCTTCAGTTTTCTTCTTTTAAAACAGTACTCCAAATTTCCTTTACACCTACTTCAATGCCATGCTAGGGAATTTGGGAGATTTGCTTCAGCAGACAGCTTTAATTACGCATAGTAATTAGTCAAGGGATGGACACATGACAAAGCCAGAGAGAGTGAAACATGATGGAGCTTCTGCCAAGAATCCAGAGGAAAAAGACTCCCTCTCTCTCCCCAGACCTGAAATCTGGTTCAACGAAGACAGTAACACCTACAATCAACTTGCCCCTCGTAGAAACTGAGAATAGAGAAAACATATGGCAGAGAGCATTGCGAAGCTGAGAGACACAGAAAAATAACATGGGACAAGGCCCTAGTTTGAGGCTGTGGCTTGATCAAGCTACAGCTGAAATCAGACTTAGCCCAGGGCTTTTCAAGTACATAAACAAAAAACTCCTTGTTTTTATTAAGCCAACTTCATTAATACTAATGGACCGCTGCCTAAAATATAACAAGGTTCTTCAACATAGTAGAAGAGATTTAGAATCATACACGTTTATCTTTAAATCCTAAATCTACCACTTTCAAACATGTAACTCAAGATAAATTAATTAACCTTTTGACAGGTCAGTGTTCTTATAATTTATAAATAATAAAATCCAAATGATTAATAATAAGCCTATGGAAAGCTTTTCTGTAGTATATGCCATATAGTAGGTATTCAACAGGTGATGGTTATTGTTTTTGGTTTTTGGTTTTTGCTTATAACACAGAAATAATGAATCATTCTGAAAGGTCTTTATTGGCATTTATGAAAAACTAAATATACTGGTGGGGGGGAACCAAAGATATAAAATTTTTTGATTTTATTAATTAAATTCAAATGTTCTAATGCCTACCAATTATATGACTTTAAGAACATCATCCCACCTTTGTCATCCCACTTGAGCTCTAAAGTGACTGGATGATGAATTCCAACTCCTCTCTCGGTACCAAACTTTTGATCTGATAGTTCTTAAATGCAATAGTTACAAATGAATAATATGTTAATCAACATGTTCCTTATATAAAAATGGAAAAGCTGAAAAAAAAAATGGAAAAGCCATAGTTCATTCTCTTTATCTGGTTAGTTACCCTAAAGTAGTGATTGAATAGATAACTTAAAAAAATAATACCATTTGAGATTATAAACTCCTTAAACATAACTTCTGCCTGCTTTCTTTCTTTCCTTCATTTTTTTCTTCTAAATAATCTAGCCATTAGGAGGAAGCAGGCAAGGTAGGTGTCAGTCAGAGTTGGGGACAATGGCAGTCATTTGGCATAAGGTGTTGGAGTCAACAAGATGAAGAGTGTGTCTACTCACTAGTGAGTGCCCCTGGCAGGTTGTTAACAGAATCCCAGCAAGATGAGGACAGCATCCACATAAGGAGCAAGGGGGTTGTGACAGTGGCAGTAGGTGATTGGAAACATGCTGCGAGGCTGAATTCACTAAGTTATAGATTGAAAGTTATGGAGAAGTGGAAATGCTGGAGCTTCAAGCAAATGGTCAAGAAAGAATTCTTGAGACGTCTTTGGTGCAAAAAGATTTTTTAAAGCACGGGAACAGGAACAGGGCAGAAGGAGCTGCACTGGGATCATGAGGGGTGACTGATTCTATACTTTCAAGTTGGGCAGGCTTAGCAAGAGTGTCAGTCTCCAAGAAATTTTGGAAGCAAGTTTTGCAGGACCTTGAAGGAGTTACGGATTGTTGAGGAAAGGTCATTTATTATTGTCTAGTAAAACCTGAGTTATGAGATCCTTCAGATGTCTATTGGTGGGCCATATGCTTAGAGGATAATTGTTAACATATAACTTGGTGGGGGTGGGGCACAGAGATAAAGGAAGTTTCTAAAGGAATTTTTATGTTAAAATAGATTGACTTGCGTATAATGGGAGGTTGAAATAATGTTAAACTAAGATTGCCTTTTGCTCTTAGCAAAGTGTCAACATCAAGGGAACTGAGTTTCTAGAGGAAGGTCACTCTACCTGTTTCAGAGACTTGACAGTGGGCCATACGCAATAGAAAAATTTAATTTTTTCTCTTGCCTTTGTTTCCCACAACAATAGTATCTCTGTTTTCCCAAAGAAGAGAGTTTCAAATAGGAAAAGGGAGTAAATTAAAATGAACACTTTGTTACAGAACTAGAATTGAAGAAATCAGTTGAACTCATGGATAGATGTAGATGTAGATAGATAAATATTATACAAATATTTATATATTTAAATGTATATATGTATTTACATACATACTTCCCCTTAACTGTCCGCTGAGAAGGTTTAGAGTAGTTACAGCCCAATAATAAAAGCACAGTTTGTATCTAGATCATGGTTTCTACTGAAAGGAATTAGAGCTTTTTGGTAGAATGGCTTATGGGTAATGGGGCAGAGAATAAAAAAAGAACCTGAAAAGTTTTGAATAAGAAAGAAGAAAGTGCTCAAATGATGAAGACATGCTAAAAGAACAACAAAAAGCCTAGCTTGTAAAGATTATCTGGCCACATTTAAGACAATTTGAATATCAAAATAAATAATGACCATGACCGTAACAAATTAAGCACTATATAAAAAACAGGAACCCATGAAGCCATACCCTGTAAATAAATGAATAAAAGTATTCTGATAAAAGAAAACATTTTCTTTTGGCACAATTTCAACTTATAAATATAGAGTGAATGCTAGAATTAGAAAATCACAATTTGGCATAGTAATATTAATTTACTCAAGACATATCAGTGGATGCTAAAATGATTAAAGTTTATGAGCAAAGGGAATTTGCATAGTCTCAAAGTACCTCTCTACAAAATACTTATTAATCACAAAAGGGCACATGAATAATTTTACATGGAGAAACATAGCAGATGCCACCTTAATCAAATGATCAAACTTAACACCACCAGTAACTGAACAAATTAAAATTGTGTACCACCTAATAGGATACAGTGAAAAGAACACATTATTTCTTTGGTATTGTTGCCAAAAAAAATGTATAACTTACATCTAATCATGAGAAAACATCAGACAAAATCCCAGCTGAGGAACACTGAAGGTAACTGGCTGTATTCTTCAAAAAATAAGATCGGGAAAGGCAAGAAAAACTAAGTCAACTGTTTTTTTATTAAAGGGCATTAAAAAAAACTGCAACATGTTCTATTGTATACCTGAAACTAATGCAACATTGTATGTCAACTCCATTTCAATTAAAAAAAAAAAAAAAAGAACTGCGACATCCAACCTTGGTTTAAACTCTTTGGAAGACAGTTGAAATTTACATAGCTTCTGTAGATTCCATGGTGATCATGTATCAATGTGAATTCTGATGATTGTATTTTGATTATGTAGGAGAATATTCTTGTTTATAGGAATTATACACCAAAGTATTTGGGGTGAGGAAATATTATATTGTCAACTAATTCTTAAATAACTAAAAGAAAATTAAATTCTTTGTCCTGTTCTTGTAACTTTTATCTAAGTTTGAAATTATTTCTGAATTCTTTTAATAAATAACAAATTACAAGTAAATATCACAAAAGCTAAAAGCCGGAGACAACTGAAATGTCCATCAAAAAACACAAATGTGTAAAGAGATTGTAGCATATCCATACAACATAATACCACTGTAAATAAATGGAATGAACTATTGACACATGCAGTAACATAGATGAATCTCATAAGCACTATGCTAGATGAAATAAAACAGACACAAAAAATAATTACTGTGTTAATACATATTACTGTGTGATAAGAAATCCTAGACCAAGAAAAACTAAACTATAATAATACAAATCAAATCTGTAGTTGCCTGGCTCTGGAGGGTGGGTTAGGCAGATGAACACTTTTGTCAAAAGTCACAAATCTGGGGGCACCTGGGTCTGGACTTTCCGTTCAGGTCATGATCCCAGGGACTTGGGATCCAGCCCTGCATTGGGCTTTCTGCTCTGTTGGGACCCTGCTTCCTGCTTCTCCCTCTCTCATTCCCCCCTACTTGTGTTCCCTCTCTTGCTGTCTCTCTCTCTGTCAAATAAATAAATAAAATCTTTTTTTAAAAAAGTCACAAATCTGAATTTTAAGGATTTTATTTATTTATTTGAGAGAGAGAGAGCACACATACAAGCATGTGCAAGCAGCAGGAAGGGTAGAGGGGGAGGAAGTAGGAGAGGGAGAGACTCTCAGGCAGATTTCTCACTGAGTGTGGGGCTTGATTTCATAACCCTGAGATCCAGACCTGAGCTGAAACCAAGAGTCGAAACTTCAACCAACTGAACCACCCAGGTGCCTCTGCATTTTATTATATGCAATTATATCTTATTAAAGTTGATTTTAAAATAAAATATTGCTGGTAATAATGAAGCAATGGCAACAGAGGAAACAAAATAGCAAGTAAAATGTCAATAAAAACAAATTTTAAAAAGCTAGTTGAGACTGTTCTTTTTGGAATTATTTTTAATAAACAGCCACAAAATGGTAAATTACCTGTTTACTGAGAATCAGCTAATAAGTATAATAAGCTTATAAGTATTTAAGTTACTTATGTCTCTCAATTTCAATGCTATGTTTTAATAAAATTCTGTATAAAAACAAAATTTCTAAACCTAACCACTTCATTATGTAAATTTGCTTATTCATGGTGTTCCTTAGCCTAATAGTTTATTTAATTAGGCTTTGTTAAAATAATGTTGTGTTTTAACACCAACAAATTCAGTTAGCAAATGGCTTGATTGGCTTGGTCAAGGAGGAGAACTCTGGCTTCATTATCCAGATCTCCTATAAATTATTTGAAATGTTTGGCACCAAAAGCTTTATCATGACTCTAACGTACCTGAACACAATTTACCCATTCTCCTAAAGCTAAAAGCGTTTTTAATTGTTACAGCACTATCGTCTTTTATGAACATCAAACGCTCAAGAAGACAGTGGCCCTTCATATAGGAATGATGAACATATGGGAAGAAGAAAACAGAAAAGAGAGAGAGAGTGGGATGCAAACCATAAGAGACTCTTAAGGACAGAGAACAAACTGAGGGTTGATGGAGGGAGGTGGGTGGGTGGGGGATGGGCTAGCTGGGTGATGGGGACAAAGGAGGGCACTTGTGAGGAGCACTGGGAGTTGCATGTAAGTGATGAATCCCTTGAATTCTACTCCTGAAACCAACATTGCACTGTATGTTAACTAACTAGAATTGAAATAAAAACCTGAAAAAAAAAAAGAAAAAGAAATACATAGTGTTAGGAAAGGGAAAATGATTTATGTGATATGAGTCTTGCAGGAAAAGTATAGCAAAGTTTACAGCAGATGGGCCTTATAGTCTATAATCTTTCAGCTCCTTGCAGAGAACTCACTCAAAGGAGTACTGAGAAGCTGTTCAGAGCTGGTAGTTTCAGGGTTTACTTCCCACCCATTCCTTTTAAAACAATTTTCAGATTCATGATACCGGAATAAAAGAGGAAAGACATCTAAGATTTAAATATCAAAAATTATGCACCGTAATTTTGCTCCTCAATTCATAGGTGGATTAATCAGTGCCCTAAGTGCCACCCCTAAATTATTTAAAGGAAACTAAGTAATCTGAATTCTTTTGCGGGCTGAATTATTTAAGACATAAATGTTTCCTGTTGAATGCTTTCGTGGTCACATTTTGTGTCTTGGCCTAAGTGAATAAAAGTAGCTTTAATGGTATAATACAAAAACAATGGTTAGAAATAATACATGAAGTGATTGTCATAGTTTTTTCCCTGTGAAAAGGATGAAGTCGATCTCGACATAATCTACATTTCTTATTTATTTATTTAGTTTTAAGTCAAGCCTTGTGCCAACAAGAAGTTGCTCTCTTTGGTCTCTATCTTTCTCTCTTAAACTTACATGAAAGTTGGTTGCAAATAAACGTTCCTCTGCCAAATTTTTAACTCACTTCTAAATCTGCCATTGCTAGTTCAGGTTTCCTATTACCTATTACAATATTTTATATTAGCAATAATACACTTACCAGTGTGGCCAATTACCTTGTTGAAGAGAAATTGGCAATCTGTCATTTGATGTGAAATCTAGTGCATTCTCTCTGGGGTAGAGCTTTGATTATATTGCTAAGAGATAATATTGTGCTTTATTTGTCCCTCGGGCTTAGGAACAGACTACCTTGAAGCCTTACTAGAACCTCATTTTTGTCGTTAAATTTAATTGTCTCTCATTTAATGCTGCTTTTAGCAAGTCCAAACCACACAGTTTGAGTTTCAGATTTTATTTCTCTTTTCATCTTCTTATCAGTTGGGAAGATGGGATTCAAGAGGAAGAAGGTCAATTAAAAGTTCAAAAACCACAGGACAGCAGGAAAAATAAAAATTTGGAAATGACCAAATAAATCAGAAAGGCAGTAAGTCATAATGCCATTATTTTGTTCATTAGATCCTCTCTTGAATTAAATAGATATTTAAATATCTACTTAGATATTCTCTAAATTGAATAGTATTTTAAATGTAATGAACATCCCTTGTTGCTTTATGTTGCAAGTAACAGGAACCAGCTCACAAATCACCAAGGAAAAAAGAAAAAAAAAAATAGGTCAGACAGGCTGAGGAGATGGAATTTACTATACGGACATAGGGATATTTCATGGAACCCAAGAGCAACAATTCCGTCTCCAACAGAGATGGAATTATAGGAATTGTAGAGATCTAGGGCTCTCATCACACCCCTCAGCCTGCTTCTCTCTGGACTTTATTTCTCTCTCTTCATAGATCGACTTCCCTGCCTACATGGCAGCAAAATTTGGCTAACTCCGAGTTACCAAATTCAGACCTGGTATGCGCAGGCTCACTGAAAATTCCCTGGAGGAAGAATCATTTCAACCTCCCTTGAGCCAGCTGCTTTCCCATGGTCAAATCAACTATGAACCAAGATTTCATTATGTGGCTTTGGGGACTAGGGTTGTCATAAATTTCCAGAGCAAAGGAGAGTCTATTGGTTCATGAGTTGGACAGATACTCAATATATGCTTACCACAAAAACTTATAACTCAACCATTTTAAAGCAAATTGTCCTTTTAGGTCATATCCTTTAATAACTGGCATCCCTAAAGCAATTTACCAAACACTAAGAAGTTAGACTTCCAGAATTCTATATTTTGTCTGTGCAAGTATAAGATACTTTGTAAAATGAGTGTCCAATTTTCTCCCTCCAGTGCCGAGGTTTTTCGGGTTTTTATATCTGAAACACAATTTCCTGTCTTTGTGTGAAGTTGCTTTCAAAAACTAGGCTGGAGAGTTTGCTGTCAATTTATCATGACTGCTATCACTTCTGACATCTAACCCAGGACTGCAGGGAAGGACTGTAAAGGTAAGGACTATATTCTGTATTTTCTGCCATCCTCTTCTTTGCGAGGTTCTGGGTTAGAGCTTGCGAATGAAAGACATTTGCATGAGATTAGTAAGGAGCCCTTGTTTTCCAGAGAGGGTTGCTGTCAGATGTGTGGACCGTCATGAGGCCCAGCCATTGTAGGCAGTTAAAGAACCACCAGCCTCACTGATGAACGAGCCTGTTGATAAGATCTTCTTGTGGATGCTTAAGGAGTATGGCATCTTCCAGGGGAGGACTTCAGAACCATCTATATGACATTTCAGGCTAACTCCCTCTACGTTGGCTCCCTGGATTCCAGCTCCTCCAACACCTGTGTATCTCTTTAATTCATAGACCAAACCTTAATATCTGTATATGCTTGGCTTCTGTGTTGGTGCTTGTACCATGTCTGATAAAAAGATTATCAAATTCTGCTATCAGCTGTTATTCGTATGCTATGGAATGCACAGTGGTCCAGAGTTTATGCTCTTAATAGTTCTCAAATTAAATTCCAGGCTTTCAGTTACATCATTTTCATCTTAAATAATAATTGTGCTTATATGATCTGGAGTCTGGTCACTTTCACTCCAAACTTTTCAAAAGTTTTCAAACTTTTCAAAAGTTTTCAAACTCAGAAGTCACATAAAACATCAACTTTATGGTCAACTAATCTTTGACAAAGCAGGAAAAAATATACAGTGGAAAAAAGACAGTCTCTTCAATAAATGGTGCTGGGAAAACTGGACAGTTATGTGTAGAAGAATGAAACCCAACCATTCTTTTACACCATACATAAAGATAAACTCGAAATGCATAAAAGACCTCAACATGAGGCAGGAATCCATCAGAATCCTAGAGGAGAACATAGGCAGTAACCTCTTTGACATCGGCCACAGCAACTTTTTTCAAGATATGTCTCCAAAGGCAAAGGAAACAAAAGCAAAAATGAACTTCTGGGACTTCATCAAGATCAAAATCTTCTGCACAGCAAAGAAACAGTCAACAAAACAAAAAGGCAATCCATGGAGTGGGAGAAGATATTCTCAAATGACACTACAGACAAAGGACTGATGTCTAAGATCTATAAAGAACTCCACAAACTCAACACACACAAAACAGATAATCATGTCAAAAAATGGGCAGAAGACATGAACAGACACTTCTCCAAAGAAGACATACAAATGGCTAACAGACACATGAAAAAATGTTCATCAGCATTAGCCACCAGGGAGATTCAAATCAAAACCACATTGAGATACCACCTTACACCAGTTAGAATGGCCAAAATTAACAAGACAGTAAGCAACATGTGTTGGAAAGGATGTGGAGAAAGGGGAACTCTCTTACACTGTTGGTGGGAATGCAAGTGGGTGCAGCCACTTTGGAAAACAGTGTGGAGATTCCTTAAGAAATTAAAAATAGAGCTTCCCTATGACCCTGCAATTGCACTACTGGGCATTTACCCCAAAGATACAGATGTAGTGAAAAGAAGGGCCATCTGTACCCCAATGTTCATAGCAGCAATGGCCACAGTCGCCAAACTGTGCAAAGAACCAAGATGCCCTTTAATGGACAAATGGATAAGGAAGATGTGGTCCATTTATATATTGGAGTATTATGCCTCCATTAGAAAGGATGAATACCCAACTTTTGTATCAACATGGACAGGACTGGAAGAGATTAAGCTGAATGATATAAGTCAAACAGAGAGAGTCAATTATCATATGGTTTCACTTATTTGTGGAGCATAAGGAATAACATGGAGGACATGGGCAAATGGAGAGGAGAAGTGAGATGGGAGAAATCGGTGGGAGAGGTGAACTATGAGAGACTGTGGACTCTGAGAAACAAACTGAGGGTTTTGGAGGGGCATTGGGGGAGAAGTTGGGTGAGCCTGGTGGTGGGTATTATGGAGGTCACATATTGCAAGGAGCACTGGGTGTGGTGCATAAACAATGAATTCTGGAACACTGAAAAGAAATTTAAAAAATAAATAAAAATTTTAAAAAATTTAAAAATTTTAAAAAACATTGTATTTATTTTTAGAAGGGTACAATATCACTACTTTGTTTTTAAAGATTTTATTTTTCATTTATTTGACAGAGAGAAAGACAGCAAGGGAGGCAATACAAGCCCTGGGAGTGGGAGAGGGAGAAGCAGGCTTTCTGCTCAGCAGGGACCTCAACATGGGTCTTGATCCCAAGATCTTAGGATCAGGACCTAAGCCGAAGGCAGATGCTTAACAACTGAGCCACACAGGCACCCCTAATATCACTACTTAAAAAAAAAAAAAAAAAAAAGATTTTATTTATTTGTATGATAGAGTCACAGCGAGAGGGAACACAAGCAGGGGGAGTGGGGGAGGGAGAAGCAGACTTCCCGCCAAGCGAGGAGCCCAATATGGGGCTCAATCCCAGGACCCTGGGACTATGACCTGAGCAGAAGGCAGATGCTTAACGACTGAGCTGCTCAGGCACCCCAATATCACTACTTTTTTAATATATTTTCCCCCCTCATCTATCCAGATGCCTGTGGGAATGAAGTTTGGCAACAGATATAAGTTAGTTTTGAAAACTGACACTCCTCGGGGCATCTGGATGGTTCAGTTGGTTGGGCATCTGCCTTCGGCTTAGGTCATGATCCCAGTGTCCTGGGATCCAGCCCCGCGTTGGGCTCCCTGTTCAGCAGGAGACCTGCTTCTCCCTCTCGCACTCCCTCTGCTTGTGTTTCCTCTCTCACTGTCTCTCTCTATATGTCAAATAAATAAATTAAATCTTAAAAAAAAAAAACTGACAGTGCAATCACCATGGAAAAGCTGCCTTCAAAACTTCTACCTTTCTCTCTTTCTGCACTGCTTTGGATGTGACTGCCAACCCAACTGTGTGCCCTAAAGGCTTTCAGAGGCAAAGAGATCTCTAATTTTGGAACACCTTTAGAACTCCTTTGGAACCTTCAGTACCCACTCCTGATGGGATCCTTAGCATATAACACATATAACACATGACTCATCCTTCCATACTTTGCTAGCAAGTATTTGCTTTCATTAAAACTAGTTTTGGCTGCTGGGTTTGCCTTGGATATTGAATTTATATTAAGTTCACATCAGAGCACCCGGAGAAATAGGCATAGTATAAATAAATCAAATCAATGAATAAAGCATTAGGTGGGTTGTGCAATGGGGCCGAAGTGTCTGTATGTTTGCAGAAAATTCAATACGAAATGAATGGTTTGGGGAAACACATGCACAGCTAGGAAAGGGCTCCAAATGAGCCGGCCAAAGGCAATACTTTCTTTTACACTTCAGTGGCCCGTCCTGCTCAAATTTGCATAGTCCTTGGAACCTAGCCGTTGGAGCCCTCTTTTTCACTTTGAATCCCAAGGCGTTGGATTCTACTATGACTGTCACACATTAAAATAAACAGGTCTATTGGTAGTTTATTATTCTCTTGGCTAGACTGTTTCGAAGTGATGAAATAATGTTTTTAGTTAATTGGAAGATACTAATGAGGATAGATTCATAATTATCAAGGCCTGTCTTTATGAAAGTCTGTCACCAGAATTTGACACCCACTAGTTGATTAAGTTTATTATTACAGCCCTATTATGGTTTCAGGTGGAAATTTGGTTTTCAAATGGCAGAGATTTCCTTAACTTGTTTTCTTGTTATAGAATAATGTCTACACTAAAACAGGGCAGACTTCTAGGATAGGGTGTGTCAAGCAATGAAGAATGGTAGCAAAAATACAGCTCACCAGCGTCCACACCTCCTTTCAGACCATTAAAAAAAAAAAAAAAAGTCACTGCATTTCACCTAGGTCTGCTATGTTGGCAACAGTTTGAAAAATATCAGTAAGACTACAAAACAAAAACTGGCCATTTTATTTCAATCACATTTAATTTTGAATGTCTTCATCAACTTCACTGTCCCCTATTTTGGAAAAAATTATAAACATAATAACTACATGTGTTGATTCTCGATGTTTCCCATACCTTAGGCAGATATGATACCACACATTCTAAGTCATCCTCACTTATCGAAAATTCAGACACGGCTTTTTAGAGACTTTACTTTTCAGACTACTGGAGAACTGTCCAGGGTATGAGCAGGAGACACATATTTAGCAAATACTCTGGTTCATCACTTGGCTCTTCTTAAGACAACAATTTGAAGAGGAAGAAAACATGAGAAAAAAAAAAAAGTCAAAGGTTTCTATTCCCATGTTCTGAACCATGAGCAACAGAAAATGGCAGGAGGCTGTCATCTATTCAGAAAAAGTGAAATAAAACTGAGAGTCCGTTAGAGAATAGTTAGAGATGCATCCCCCTCAAACTATATTTAAGCTCTGAACATAAGAGGCAACAAGAATTTCAAAAAAAAAAAAAAAAAGCCTACGTCTACAGTAGATCTCAGAAAAAGACATTTTACTAAAAACTTACCATCAATTTCCTTGTCAAAATTATCTACTTATGTGGGTTTTGTTCTGATTTCAGAATGTCAAACCCTCCACACTGTGTTTGAGCTCATAACCTATACTGTCATCCAGAAAAAAAAAAAAAAATCTAGAAACACTAGTAGCCTTTATGTTTGGACTTCCTAAGCAAAGAAGAATTGATAGAATTATTTGGAATAACATTGTACAAATACAATCCGAGAAAGTATATGGAGGGAGTGGGGGAATGTATTTATACATGTGAATTTTTGTTCATATTTGTTTCATTGGATCGTTATTTTTAAAAATCACTGAATAATTTAGTTTAAAATCTCTTTCAAAGCTGTCAGATGGAATGTCAGCACTAATAGAATCTACCAAGTAATATGTAAGTCTTATGTCACTTTTCTTAAAGAAGCAGAGCTAGGTATTAGAAGAAGCACAAAGTAATGGCAGGTTTTTTTTTTTTTAATTTTAAGGTTTGTCTATTTTATTTGAATAATGATGAATATCTTTCATAGCATCTTGCTGGATTTCAGATTAAAAGATGCCTGCTGTAAGAAAAGCAAACACTTTGCACTTTGAACAAATGTCTTTGAACTAGTGAGAAAAATATTAGCACACTTATACAACAATAAATTCCAATGGTAAATCAGATGTTCTATAATTTAACTTTACATTCATTATATGTTTATGGTATACCAATTTCAAACATCCCAGAAGGTAAGAGCTCTACTGTGTAGCACTGAACTTTCCAGTACCTGAATTTAAAAAAAAAAAAAAAAAAATGGAGGGGCTGGAATAGTAGTGAATATGCTCTAGTGTGAAGAAAGTAACCCAGGTCATCAGAAACTGCAAAATACATGGGTTATAATTGATGCTATGGGTTATAATGTGATGCTACTTTAAACATACGTGTAAAAGTCATAGAGATAGTTTGTTTCTTTTGTTTTATAAATTAAGGCCTCTAATCCTGTCTTAATATTTTTCAATAATCTTTCTTGAGTATTCTGATGAGTTTCATCTATGTGTTCCCTTTTACCATCCCTGTGGCATTTGGAAAGCACATTGCATTTTTTCCATATACAACATCAGGGATCAGTTAGCAAACTAGAGGGACAATTAATTCTCTCTGAAGAACAAAAAAAGTTTAGATGTAGACTGATGCCATGTGTGGGAAATTCTAAGTAATGCCTAAAAAACTTCTCATTTATAATCTGAACTGTGATTGCCTTACCCCTATTTAGAAAAGTAATAATTTTTGTCAAACCATGAAGTAAAATTTAGGAGTGAATTACCACTTCTACATATTCACTTTTTAATTCATGTCATACCTGCACTCTTGTCTGTAAAATATTTATGTGTCTTCAGGAAGGTAGTATATACCAAATATTATTGGCAAGAATTTTGTCTGCCCTATTATGAAGGGAAAAAACCATGGAATTTAGCCGATGGCTTTATGAAGATTAGAATATTACCAGTTGATTCAGGCTCCTGTTTAAATCCAATGATTCCATGGGTATAGCTTTGGAGGTTATCTAATACTTTGTATTCACTTGACGGTGGGTCTTCAGAAGCCTCATCACTACCATCCAGGGAAAATCTTTGCAAAGAATTTAATCTCTGTATATTTCATAGAGTTTTTTCTGGCCACTAGATCTACTGAGTGGTAATTACATTTGGAAGGAGAAAACGGATAAATGTGCTGACTCCCTGAGTGTGGTTTACCCTCCTCTTTCTGAGCCATTGAGCATTGCTCAGATTAGAATGGGAAACAATAGAGGGAGCATAGAAACCTGAAAGTCCTCAACCTGACAACAAATGTAGTTATTTGCATGACTGCAGCACATGTCAGGTCACTGAACTTCATTCACTCTTCCTCTTCTACCTCCTTATAAGAGGATTTGAATGGGACCAAAAAGAAGCTAATGATTCATTTACAGATTTTGACCCGTTGCAGTGAGAATCAATTCCTAGGCTCTTCCGCCTTGGTATGTTTCCATACTTAACAGGTTTGGGTGGCAAGAGATTAAAAAAAATGCGTCAGCGATCAGATAGTCACTCAGCAATTACTAGTTAGGAATATAGTATAATTTAAGCCTTATGCTTAGCATTGACTATGTAAAGGTTAAAATATATTACCAACACCTACAGAAGGGTTGTAGTCTATACAGAATATTGTATTACTTTAGCAATCAATCAACCATTTTCAGCACCCATTTATATAAATATATTTCTAGAAAATTCAAGTGAATCAATTTCAGTATTTTAAGAATCAGCAATAAGTTCAACAAGTGACCAATGCAAAACACCTTTTAAAAACATCCACTTTTAAAAAGAAAATTGCATATAAATCACTCAAAAATACAATTAGAAAACATAATCATTCATCATAATAATGTTAACAAAAGAAAGGAGGAGAATACATCAAATTAATTCTACCATAATTGGGGCACCTGGGTGGCTCAGTTGGTTAAGTGTTGACTCCTGATTTTTTGGCTCAGGTCATGGTCTTGAGGTTGTGAGACCAAGCCCTGTGTGGGCCTCCATGCTGGACATTAAGCCTGCTTAAGATTCTCTCCCTCTCCATCTGCACTTTCCCCACCTCTCTCTCTTTTCTTCTCTTAAAAAAAAAGAAAAAAAGAAAAGAAAAAGAAAGTAATTCTACCATAATTAAAAAAGCAAAACAGGTAGAATAAATAACAATAGTTCTAACAAAATATTTAAATTACCTACATAAATAAATAAAACTTTACTGAATTACATATTTTAATGAATTTACTCAATAAATATTTACTGAGTTTTTATACAAAATTGTCTTTATTCTGGCATCTTGGGATAATGAAGTGAACAAAATCTGTGCCCTAATAACAATTACATATACACTACAATACCAGGTACCAATAAGTGTTATGAAAAAAAAAAAAAAGTGGGAAACAATACAGGGTAGGGAAAGTGATAGTTTAAATAGGATAGTCAGGAAAGCGCTCTCTGGTTGAGGTGACATTTAAGCCAAACTCAAATAAAGTGCTGAAGAAGAGATAGTTCTTTGTTTCTTGATCTGAAAATTAAAAATTAACTAGCCTGGATGGCTGTCATTGGGCCTCTGCCTTCGGCTCAGGTCATGATCCCAGGGTCCTGGGATTGAGCCCCACATTAGGCTCCCTGCTCAGCGGAGGCCTGCTTCTCTTTCTCCCACTCCCCCTGCTTATATTCCTTCTTTCCCCCATCTCTCTCTCTCTCTCTCTCTCTCTCTCTCTCTGTCAAATAAATAAATACAATGTTAAAAATTAGCTAGAGGAAATAAACATACAGAAAGATACAGAGTGATGTTAGCAGGGTGGCAGAACAGGAGTTTCCATCATTTGTCCCCTCATAGAAACATCTATTTGAACAACTATACATGCAAAAAATACCTTCACAAGAGCTAAGGATTCCAGGTGAGAGATTATGGCACCTGGATGGAACACAGAAACAAGAAAAGACTCATTCAAGAGTGTAGGAAGGACAGTTTCACCTTTCCTGCATCGCCTTTCCCCCAAGCCCAGGTAGTGAAGCACAGAGAGAGATACCCTCCCTGTGGGTTGAGAGAAGAAGAGTGACATGAACAGCAGACGTCTCCATGGACCTCAACCTCCAGACCCTCCTTCAAAGCCAGGCCAGCTCCAGTACTAAGAGCTGTACCGTGTGAGGCTCTAAGTCTACCCCAGCACCAGAATAACCTCTGTGGCCCAAGGCTCCAGCAAATCAAGAGTCCAGGCCCTCTTCTCTGGACCCAGAATCTAGGACACCCAGCTCCAGGTCAGTCCTCAGGAAGCAGTTCTATGGCCAAGGAATCAGGTAACAGACCTGCCCTGACAATAAGCCAGCCTCCTAAAGATCAAGGCATCAGGCCTGCCTCATGGACCTAGATGCCAGGCCAGCCCTAGACTCAGGACAAGTCTCATCCTCAGGGACCCAGGTACCAGGCCTGCTTCCATGGTCTGAGGTGACAAGCCAGCCCCAGACTCAAGACAAGGTTCATCCCCAGGGACCCAGGCATCACAGATACCCTGGCATCAGGTTGATCTCAAGGACCCAGGCTTTAGGCTTCATTCCATGGACTTGGTCTCTGGGATTATCACTATGAAGAAAATCTCCACGCTGGACTCTGTGTACCCAGACATCAAGTTTACCTACCCACTGACCCAAGAAATGCAATTTTATTAAAATTTCAACATGTGTTTTTACAGAAATAGAAAACAACAATCCTAAAATTCATTTGGAACCACAAAAGGAACCAAGTAGCCAAATTAGTCCTTAAGAAGGAAGAATAAAACTGAAAGTATCAAAGTATCATAGTACTTGGTTTCAAAATATACTACAAAGCTAAAGCAACCAAAACAGCATGAAACTGGCATAAGACCAGACTTAATAGACCAGTGGAGCAAAATAGAGAGCCCCGAAATAAATCCACATATATATGGTCAGTTAATCTTCAAGAAAGTTGCCAAGAGCACTCAACGGGGAGAAGATCATCTCTTCAACAAATGCTGTTGGGAAAATTAGATAACCACATGCAGAAGAATGAAATTGGAGCTTTCTCTCACTCTATATGCAAAAAATTAACTCAAAATGAATCAAAGACTTAAAGGTAAGTCAAATGCAAAAGTATTAGGGAAAAAGCTTCTTGACATTGGTCTGGGCAATGATTTTTTTGGGTATAACCCCAAAATCCAGGCAACAAAAGCAAAAATAGACAAGTGGGACATGATCAAACCCAAAAGCTTCTGCACAGCAAAAGAAACGATCAACAGGGCAAAAAGACAACCTATGGAATGGGAGAAAATATTTGTAAGCCATACATCTGAGAGGTTAATATCCAAAACATATAAGGAACTCAAGTAATTCAATGCAAGAAAACAAATAACCTGATTTAAAAATGGACAAAGGATCTGAATAGACTTTTCTTTTTCTAAAGAAGACATGCAAATGGCCACCAGATGCATGAAAAAGTACTCAACATCCCTAATATCAGGAAATTGCAAGTCAAAATCACAATAAATCACTTCCTTTTTGTTAGAATAGCTATTATTCAAAAGACAAGAGACAAACAAGTGTTGACAAGGATGTGGAAAAAAGTGAACCCTTGTTCACTGTTGGTGAAAATGTAAGTGGGTATAGTCATTTTATGGGAAATAGTATGGAGTTTCCTCAAAAAAATAAAAATAGAATTACTACTTGATCCAGCAGTACCACTTCTGGATATATACCCAAAGGAAATGAAATCAGTATTTAGAAGAGATGTCAGTGCTCTTGCGTTTACTGCAGCATTATTTATAGTACCAAATATGGAAACAACCTATGTGTCCATCAATGGATGAATGCTTAAAGAAATGGTGCATGTGAGGTGTCTGGGTGGCTCAGCTGGTTAAGCGACTGCCTTCAGCTCAGGTCGTGATCTCAGGGTCCTGGGATGGAGCCCCACATTGGATTCCTTGCTTAACAGGAGTCTGCTTCGCCCTATCCCTCTGCCTGCTGCTCCCCCTGTTTGTGTGCTCCTGCTCTCTCTCTCTATCAAATAAATAAAATCTTTAAGGAAAATAAAAGAAATGTACATGCCTTTAAAAAGAAGGAAATCCTGTCATTCACAATGATATGAGTAGACCTGGAAGACATTATATAAAAAGTTAAGTCAGTCAGTCAGAGAAAGATAAATACTATTTCCTATCACTCACATTTGAGACCTAAAAATGTTGAACTCCCAGGCACAGAGAGTAGAATGATGGCTGCCAGGAGCTGGGGGTTTGGGAAAATGGGAAGATGTTGGGAAGAGGACACAGAGTTTCAGTTATGCAGGATAAATAAATTCTAGAGATCTAATGTACAATGTAGGGACTCTAGTTAGTAATACTACATTGTATACTTGAAATTTGCCTAGAGGCCAGATCTTTAAATGTTTTTATCACCCCTACAAGCACACACACATGTACAAAGATAGGTAAATGATGTAATTAAAATCAGTTAATTAGTTTGATTGTGGTAATCATTTTACAATGCATGCACATATCAAAACAGAACGTTGTACAATGTATATATATACAATTTTTATTTGTCAATTATATTTGTATAAAGCTGGAAATACAAAAGAGTGATCCAAATGTACACAGTTCATACAAATACAGGTGAGAAGTTCTAAATTAAATAACATCAAAGTGTGTATTTGTGTTGTTTTTTTCCCTTTAGTTTTATCTTTCTTTTATTAAAAAAGGGTCATGTATAAATTTAATATTCAGAAGTTAGTAATTATATGCACTACAAATCACTCCTGCAACTCAGCCAGGCAAAGAAAATCTCCTGGCCTAAAAGCCTACTGCAACATGACTGATTTTTGCAAGCAATTGCTCAAATAAGCATCTTCCATATCATCAGAGAGTAAATATCTCTCACTTGAGAATTTCTGCAGGCCCTTGGATTTTCCAAAATTCTGAGGAGATCCTGGTTTCCTGAGCTAGCATCTGATCATTCCACTGAGGGTATGATTTTCACAGCCACCAGTCAGTCACTGCTGAAGATGTATCCTGCAGAGTCCAATGACAGGTGCTGGTCATTTCTTAGCAGGGGACACTCCCTAATCCAGATTCCTGTCCAGGATATAGTAAAATCACCACCCTGTTCTTTTTCGTTCACACTCTCATTTCCAGACCCTGTTCTCCAAAACACAATAAAGTTACCGACTGTTAAAAAGCTTTTCTCATCAGCTATGTGCTATGCTGAAAATATCTACCCCCCCCCCCAACAAGGACCTACATCTTTGATTCTAGCCTAGGTTACTGCTAGGCCCCAAAATGAAATTATAGCTGCATTAAAGAAGGAATGAAACTAACCCAGAGACAGAGACAGTGACTGACAATGATTGATGAGGTTTTGATGTGAATTTAAATATGGACTCAGTTATAAAATTAATTACCAACTCCACACTCTGCACAATAGCAGGGGAAGGTGAGGGGGAAGAAAAGACGAAGGTTCATGGATACATATAGAGATAATGGGGACACTTATGGCATATCGATAGCTACTCTGATCCCTGTTTCTACAATGGATCATGACACTTGGTGTGTGTTTCCAAATTTCTTGCTCATCTTATTCTATGTTAAGTCTGCCCTCTGTCAACACCTCAGTGGACTAGGTTCTTTTCCTAGTAGAGTGACCCAAAACTTTCTTTGCAGGTTATCTTACTTTTTGGTTGTCCTTCTTTTATTACAGGACTTTAATCCTCCATTAACCTTTATCAGTGAGTTACTTCTAGTTACTAGTAACTAGAAGAAATGTCCTGAGTTCCAGATATCCTCCTTCTTGCATATGTGGTGTAAGCTCTCATACTACTCTCCATAGAGAAACAGGATCAATCAATCAGCCAAAAAGTAACTTATTTTCTGTAGGTTTGGTGTCATCAGAAGCTAAAAATGGCCTCATGGAGGTCTCAACTTTCAGTTCAATAGACCATTGTTTGGGTCCAGATGCCAGCACTGCTCCTCCAAAAGCTAAGATATTAATAGTGTCACATCATGGGGATAAAGACGAAAATATGTTGAGCTAAACCATAAGACTAATATTTACAGGATCCATTCCTACTTCTACCTCTTGGTTCCCAGATTCATGTATTCTTTTTTAATGTATTCTGATTATTAGAAGCAAAATAAAACAACCCAGCACCGTTCACTGTCATTGGTTAAAAATATATACCACACCCTGAATTCTTGATTATTATTCCCCACCCCCATCACTTCTTTTAATATATAATCACTTTATTTTTTCCAAACCAATCTTTCAGGAATAAACAGTTTGACTGAAAAAGTATTCATTGCCTCCAGGATGAATACAAAGTTTTGTGCTTTCAAAGCTTTTTACAACTGATTTCTAAACTATCTCTAATCTTATGTGGCAGGTACTGAAATAAATACTTTAATTCTCCCAGTAACCCTGTGAGTTAGGTATTAATGTTACTCCCATTTCACAAATAAAAAAATCGAGGCACAGAAAGTGTAAGAAAATTGCCTCAGATCACACAGCTCGTAAATATCAGAAATGGGATTCAAAACCAGATAGTCAGAATCCAGAGCCTGTGCTCTGAACCACAGTGACTCCTAGCCTGGCAGCATCATCTTTGGGGTCACCTGGAACATGGAGTGATGTTTGCCATCTTGCCAGGCACTGCACAGACAGACCATGGGCCATGACTTCCATCTCTATCTTGGCTAATAGAAATCCTAGCTATTGTCAAAGGCACCGCTTCATGCTAAGACCCCCAAGAAGGCTTCCATGGTGATATATTCTGCTTATTTGAGCGACTTATAATATTTAGTGCCCTTACCAGACATCTGAAAAGCAATAATTTCGTGATAGGGTTTGTGTCCCATGGTAAAGACAAAGCTACATTGTTCTCATCTTTGCATCCCTCACAATGCCTGGTACGTCTCTTGACTGAGAGTCAAGAGACCCTTATTTGGGTCCCAGAAACTCAGGGAGTTTTCCACAGTTACTTCCTAATTCTCATTTCTGGAAACATGGAAGGAGAAGAAAGTGGGAAGGGAACAAGTTTGGTGGTGGAAACGCAGCAACTGGTAGCCATTCATGTGTTTATGACACAGGCTTCATGGCAACTACTGGAAAAAGAAAAAAAAAAAAAAAACAACAACAACAAAGAGAACAGACAATTGTACCTTAGGGAAGAATGTTCTGAAAAACAGATACATTTCTCTTTCTTAAGAATAAAGCCTGCCGTAATATTTCCTAGCCAGAACACAAAAATGTGACAGAAGATGTATTGACAATTCTGTCTCCAGGTAAACTCTACAGCGGACAGCAAACCACTCAAAATAGACCTCTAAAGGTCGAAGCAAATATGTAAACTTCAGAGCAACAAGATGGCATCTGCTTCTCCAGGAAACAGCACCTTAGGTATTGTCCTAGGGCTCCTCAGAGGGCCTTGTCGGACTTCCCGATGGCTTTATTCAGCAAATGTGAAGCAATACACAGTATCTGCAATATGTGGGCCAATCGGCAATGTGTAAAAAAAAATTTAAAAGGTCACTACTTCCACCAGTCTTAACATTTTTCTTTTATTATAATAAATAAGCCCTCTTTCCAGATTTCCATGCCACCACTTTCCCAATTTTGCACTTTTTGCTTTCTCTCACCTTGATTTCGAGTCCTCAGATAACATCTATTTTGATATTCCTCAAACAAGGTTGCAGAGAGAAAAGGGTTAAGATCACAGAAAATGGAAAGAGAAAAAGTGAGAAGAGCGCAGAATGCTAACTGGGGCAGGTGCGGTGCAGAGAATCAATATGGATTTTCCAGATATTGATTAATATTAAGAGTAGTCTTCAGTTTTGCTGCATATAAGCGATGCTTTTCAGGACATCTTACATTCTTTTATGAGAGCTATAGTCCCACTCAAAGTCATCTTGCCACCAAATCGTGCATTCTGAGTGTTTCAATGGGTTCTGTGCTAAGTTTAATGAAAGAATCCAAAAAGCTCAGAATGGGACCAGAACGAGATATCTCCATCAGAAGGAGTGATCCTTCTTTTCTTGGAGGAACTGTGCTTTAAGACAAGGATACCTCCCCGGAGTAAAAGGAAAGCGTCGTCTCATCAAGGAATTTCCAAAGAGGTTGACGGTTCTCTGAAGGAGAGTGTTTCTTGATAAATATCCTTTGAGATTGTTTCCAGGGAAGCACAGGTCCGCATAGCTCGGACACTCTCTCTTTTAAAAGGATTACTTTTTAAAACTTTAATATAAAGTACACATAAGGTGTATAACATTTTGATTTGGTATACACATACATAGTGAAAGGATTAATATAGTCAGGCTAATTAACATATCATCTCCTCACATAGTTACCTTTGCGTGTGTGTGTCCGAGAAAGCACCTGAAATCTACTCTCTCAACAAATTTCTAGTATTCAGTGCGTTTGTATTAACTATAGTCATCATGATGTGCATGAGATCCCTAAGACTTATTCGTCCTACATAATGCAACTTTGTACCTTCTGACTAACATCCATTTTGCCCACCACCTCTATCTACCCTGCTAACCACCATTCTGCTCTCTGCTTCTATGTATTCCATTTTTTTTAGATTCCACACATAAGTGAGATCATGCAGGGAACATTACGCTAAGGGAAGTAAGCCAGACACAGAAAAAGACTGTCTCTCAGGGAGGCGGGTATGGGGTCTTCCAGCCTTGCAGGGAGCAACATGCCTTCCCGGGTAATTGCGTCTCTGGTCAAATGCCGCAGGTCAAACACAGCCTGCATTGGAAATGCAGGAAGCTAAGCTAGATAGCAGCTGCTGATGAGCCTGAAGGGTGGTGTGGAAGTAATGGTAAATAACCTTGAGCATATTATCAACAGCGCCCCTGGTCACTGTTAAGGTCACATCAGTCCTCTAAAGCCTCCACTTCACGTACACTCCAGGTTGGCAGATGCTCCCCATTCCCTCCCTAATACATTCCTTCTGATGCCCTCTGGCTGCTGATGCTTGCAACCGGGAGAAACGCTCTTCTACCAGCGGACCAATATATCTCCCAGGATTCAGTTGTTTCTTCCCAAATCTGTAAGATTTGTAATTGCACTAGTAATCATATACATAATTGTATAACTAAATCACATTAATTTTAATTAAGTGAAATAGTTTGTTATAACTCAATGTCACATGGACTGGTTAACTATGAGAACAAAGAGATGTTTATTCTATGAAAAAAAAGTTTGATGCCTTTAGAAATAACTTTATAAAATCAAGTACTAAAAAAAAAATTGTCATATTATTGTGAGTGAGGAAACTACAAAAGATCAGGAGAAATAATCACCCAAATCTAAAAAGATACTACATTCAGGCCACTTGTCCAAATAGTTTTAAATTTTCACTCCACTTTGAAGAACTCCAGACTGACTTCTTTACTAGGTGTGAGGCTTGTGCATGAAAGACAAGTCAAAATTCTAATCAGTATACAATAATTTAGCCTTTTTAAAAAAAGACCTTGAGATGACAAGAAGATTAAAAAACAAATATGCATTTATGTTTATTAGGTATGTATCTTTTTTTTTTTTTTTTTTTTTTTTTGGACAGATCACAAGTAGGCAGAGAGGCAGGCAGAGAGAGAGAGGGGAAGCAGGCTCCCCGCTGAGCAGAGAGCCCGATGCGGGGCTCGATCCCAGGACCCTGGGATCATGACCTGAGCCAAAGGCAGAGGCTTTAACCCACTGAGCCACCCAGGCACCCCAGGTATGTATCATTCTTTTAAGCTCTCCCCCACCTTGAATCTTTGTTAAAAATGTTTTCATGGACCATCCTAGCCCTGATGGCATCACTACGTGTCCTTTGCCAACAACCAGCATTGCCTGGCTTTTGAAATACATGGAGAATTGCAGGCGAGATTGTATGAAATTCTAACAGCATAGGAGCATGGGGCAGACTTTTCATTCCTATTCTGTTGCTTGTGTACATGTTATCTTTGAGCAAGTTTGTTATTTGCTTCATTGATTTCCCACTTTACACCAGAAATAATACCAGCTCACATGAACACTTAAGATAATACCACAAATTAATACAAATTTCAAGACTTTAGGAAAATTAATTAACATTCTGAATCAATTTCTTCACAGTATGGTAAAGAACAAGTGAGACACCTTCTAAAAACCCAAGCCTACAGAAGGTGTCCAATAAATGTTAATTCATTTCCTTATCTGATTAATAAAAAGATACTGTTGATATATAAAATTATGGTAATTATGAGGTTGTTCTATGCTTCTTTGTAGTGTTTTGTGTTTTTAAAATAGATATGCTTTCCTATATATTCTAATTAATCGCATGGAACGCATTGTGGGATAAATATAGATAAGATCCCTTATTTACATTTTATAAAACAGAAATGGATAGACTTGAAACTTCTAAATCAAGTTCTTTCAGAAGGGTAACAAGTTTATGTTTAAATAAGCCTATTTATGAGCTTATTATTCTCACTAACTTCTGTAACTCTATGAGATGTCTGAGGTTGTTGTTTTTTGTTTTTTTTTTTTTTTAGTTTCATTACTCTTCCATAATGTTCTTCTTTAGAGGCTCACAAATAATCAGCAGAAAACATAACACTTTAATTCCATGGCAATGCATGAGAAAAGAAAAAAAGATAGAAACAAAAACAAATTCCTCCTGAATGCAACTGGAAGAGAGCTTTTGCCCGAGATAGTACCTGAAAATTAGAATCCCCTGTACTATTCTAATTCTCCATCTGGGTTATACCCCAGACAAGGAGGACGTGGGGACTGTGGTTGGATTTATTGACACATGGCCAGTGCTGGAGTACTCAGGAAATTTCTGGATAGACTCTACTGCTTCATAGAATCTCAGAACCATATTGGATCTGAGAGAATTTGTTCATTGATTCGAGAAACTTTTCCCCCCTTTCTTTCTTTCATTTTTTTTCTTAATTTAATTTAATTTAATTTTTTTTTGTGTGTTCCAAAGTTCATTGCTTATGCACCACACCCCGTGCTCCATGCAATACATGCCCTCCGTAATACCCACCACCAGGCTCACCCAACCCCTGAACCCCTCCCTTCCAAAACCCTCAGTTTGTTTCTGAGTCCACAGTCTCTCATGGTTTGTCTCCCCCTCCAATTTCCCCTAACTCACTTCTCCTCTCCATCTCCCAATGTCTTCTGTGCTATTCCTTATGCTCCACAAGTAAGTGAAACCATATGATAATTCACTCTCTCTGCTTAACCTATTTCACTCAGCATAATCTCCTCCAGGCCCATTCATGTTGATACAAAAGTTGGGTATTCTTCCTTTCTGATGGAGGCTTAATACTCCATAGTATATATGGACCACATCTTCTTTATCCATTCATCCATTGAAGGGCATCTTGGTTCTTTCCACGGTTTGGCGACTGTGGCCATTGCTGCTATGAACTTGGGGTACAGATGGCCCTTCTTCTCACTACATCTGTATCTTTGGGTTAAATACCCAGTAGTGCAATTGCAGTGTCATAGGGTAGCTCTATTTTTAATTTCTTAAGGAATCTCCACACTGTTTTCCAAAATGGTTGCACCAATTTGCATTCCCACCAACAGTGTAAGAGGGTTCCCCTTTCTCCACCCCTTTCTTGACAGAAGAGAAATCTAATCTCAACTAGTGATAATTTGCACCACTGTCTTATTCTGGCAGTCACATTTAATTTCACCTTTTTGCCCCTTCCCTCCTGTGAGATAATTGTTCTATAGATCGATTTTGTGCTAATCTATAGTTTCCTGTAAGTGGAATCACATAGTATATGTTCTTCAGGTCTGGCTTAGTTTATTCACATAATGTTTTTGAGATTCATCCATGTTATTGCTAGAATCAATAGCTTGGTCCTTTTTTATTACTGGGTGCTGTGCCCCTTTATTAATATATCATAATTTTCTTATTAGTTCTCCTTTCAGTGGCCATCTGGCTTTTTGTCTATTACAAATATAGATTCCATGAAACTTGTACACAATGTAGACATAGGTTTTTTTTATTTTTCTTGAATAAATAACTAGGAGTAAAATTATCGAGTGTGCAATTACATTTATTAGAAACCATCTAATGGTTTTCCTAACTGGTTGTACCAATTAACATTCTCATTAACAATGTGTAAGAGATCCAGTTGTTCCACATCTACATCAACACTTTAGATCTTCAGTCTTTTAAATGGTTTGCTATGCTGTTTTTTTCCAAGATTTCTTTTTCTTTACTTATTTGAGATAGAGAGAGAGAGTGAGCACAAGCAGGGGGAAGGGCAGAGGGTGAGGGAGAAGCAGGCTCCCCACTTAGCAGGGAGGACTCCATCCCAGGACCCTAGGATCATGCCTGAGTCAAAGAAGATGCTTAACTGACTAAGCCACCCAGGTGCCCCAAAAGGTTAGCTATTCTAAAAGTGATACAGTGATTTTGCATTATGGCTTTAATTTGCATTCTCCCAATGACTAATATGTATATATTCCCTTGTTTTCAGCCATCCAAATGTCTTCTTCTGTGAAGTTCCCACTTTTTTATTAGATTGTCTTTATTTTTTTAAGATTGATTGATTGATTGATTGATTGATTTGACAGACGGAGATCACAAGCAGGCAGAGGAAGGCAGAGAGAGAGAGGGGGGAAGCGGGCTCCCCGCTGAGCAGAGAGCCCGATGCGGGGCTCGATCCCAAGACCCTGGGATCATGACCTGAGCTGAAGGCAGAGGCTTTAACCCACTGAGCCACCCAGGCACCCCTAGATTGTCTTTACTGATGATTTTTCAGAGTTCCTTATGTATCCTAAATAGAAGTCTTTGGACAGATATTTGTACTGTAAGTATTTTCTCCCAGTTTTGTCTCCCCTCTTCATTTCTTTTTAATGAGGAGATTTTATCATTTTCTATAGTCAGGTGTCTTGTGACAGCTTTGCCTATCCCAAGACTGTAAAGATACTCTCCTGGTTGAGCATTAACATTTACATCAGAGTTTCTCTGTCTTGACACTATTGACATTTCAGGCTGGAGAACCCTTACTGAGAGGTGGGGTTATCCTGTGTTTTGCAGGATATTTAACATCATCCATGGCCTCTAGCTACTAGAGGCCAATAGCTGGAGTGGTGGCAATGGTAGTAGTAGTAGCTTTCAACGTCATTTTTTTTCTATATGGGAATCTAATAGTTCCAGCCTTATTTGTCAAAAAGACTTTCCATTCCTCATTGCCTTGAACTGGCATCTTTCTTGAAAATCAATTGACCTTACTGTGTGTGTCATTTCTCCATTCTTTATTCTATTTTGCCAGCCTATTTATTTTACTCTACTTATTAAACATTTTCTTGAATACCCTAGATTGTTTGCATTTTTATATAGATTTAAAATTATGGGTCAAATTCTGCAAAAAGTCTGGTGGAATTTAGTTGAGATTTCGTTGAAACTATAGGTATCTTTAAAATGTCATCTTCAGATCCAAAACATGGGATGTTTCCTCCTGTATTTCGGTTCTATAATTTCTCAGCAAAGTTTACATTGTAGTTTTAAATGGGAAATCCTACACATATTTTGTAAAATGTATTCCACATCCTTAAAGATGGCTGATAGCATTATAAATTGTATTACTTTAATTTTATATTCTGTTTGTTTCTTGTGTACTGTATTTCTAATTTTTATAAAATGACCTCAAATCCAACAATATTAACTTCACCTTAAAGTTCAGTAATTTGTAGGTATTTTTGGATTTTCTACAATCCAGTCATGTTGTTTACAAATAATGAACTTTATTGTTTCCCAATCTTTATGACCTTTTTTTTTTCTTATCTGTTTCATTGGAGAGGATCTTCATCATAATATTGAAGAGAACCAATAAAAGTGGACATTTATGTACTCTTCTTGATCTTAAAGGAAAGGATTTAATCTTTTTACCATTAGGTATAATGTTAGCTATAGATTTTCATACTCACTGAGTTCCTTTTTATTTTTAGCTCAAGTGTTGAGTTTTGCCCTCGCAAGCAGCCAAAGATACAATGATACCACGGAAATTTTGTTTTTGGTCTTCTGAAGGCAGGGGTGTTTTGTTTTTTCCCTTAGCTTTGCAATAGAGCACTTAATCCTTGGCCTTAACTCTAAATATGGGGCTTTTCTGGGATTTTAAGGAAATATTCACTGTTTACCACTTGAACTCCAGATACTGACTTTGCAACATGAGCAGCTGTTGAAATCTCTGCTCAACTATCTGGTCTCTCAGCTACTTCTTTCCTCTGAGTGATAGCGTGATTTCTCATAAATATATATTTGGTCTTTGTGCCTTTTTCTGGCACAGAGCTAAAACCCTTAACATTTAGGACCACTTCTGAGTTGTGGAACATGTGGGGGTGCTGGGAGAGTGACATGTTCAGAGAGCACTTAGAAGTTCCTTTCCCCGCACTTCACCATAGGTGTTTCTTCCGTCTGGCTGTTCCTGAGTGATAACTTTTTATAATAAACTGGTAATCTAGTAGGTAAGATGTTTCTCTGAGTTCTCTAATCAATCCCAGATTGAGGGGTCTTTGGAATCTTGTACGTATAGCTGGTTGACTTGAAGCACAGGTGACAACCTAGGCTTTTGATAGACATCTGAAATGGTGGTAATGGGAGGGCCATCTTGTGGGACTGGCCCTGAACCTATGGATCTGATACCATCTCCCAGTAGACAGTGTCAGAATTGAGTTGACCTATAGGACCCCCAGCTAGTAACAGAGAATTGCTTGGTGGCATGGGGAAAACCCACATGCACTGAAACTGATCCCAGAATATCACTCCGCATGAGTAGGTTAGGAATCAGCCTGGGATTTAAGTGGGGTTATTAAGCAGATTTGGTGGCTCCCCTCTGTTTGGTTCTCTCATTTCTTAGAATTTTCCACTCAGTTCCAGGCACCCTGCAACCCCAAATGTCAATATTTATTTCTTTAATCCAATAACTTTTCACTTTCTTTATGAGCTATATTCTGTGCAAACTGGGAAGTGTTCTCAGAGGAGAAGCTGGATAAATGTAAGTTCATTCTGTTTGTTTCCCTTCTCCCAGTGATTGAATCCCTTCCAGTTCCTTTCTGGTAGTAGTTGCTTTCCAAAGCCTTCGACAGTTGTTTATTTTTCATTATTTTGTTCAAAATAAGTGTTATTAGTAGAAGGCTTAGCCTGCTATAAACTGTTCCACTATTACTGATTGTCCCTCCCCGTACTGGATTTCTTACCGTTCCTCAAACACACAACTTTTCTGACTTCGGGGTCTCCACATATGCTATTCCTTTACCTGGAGCCCAGTCACCCTTGCTCTGTGGCTAACTTGTTTCCAATTATCCTTCATGCAGGAGATGAAACATCAGCTGTTCAACGAAGTCTTTTCTTACCATCTTTAACACATCTAGGTTGATTCTCCTGCTATAATTCCCATAGCACACTGTACCATTTGTTACGGTATAAGACTCATCTTTCCTATACTTACTTATTTAATACTTTCTTCCTTTTTAGAGTGTAAGCTGCATGAGAATAAAAACCATACCTTATACCATGCCTCACCAATAAGAAAGTATTCGGTAAAGATTATAGCTTTCTTTAATGCTAAAGTATAAAATGTTTTAATTACCTTTTCACAAATATTGAGCAAGTGATTTATTAAAGTTATTCATAAGGGAATCCATCAGGATACAGACACATGTACAGGTAGGCATTGACCAATAATTACAACAAAATTTCTTTTCGTCCACTTTGCTAACGTTGCCTACGTGTTCAAACTATGTCCAGCTCGGAAGTACAACAGCACCTTTTTGGAAGGCTTTCAGTGATAGTAGCACAAAGCAAATATTTAAAAAACTAAGTCCAGGTAAGACTTCTGGAAGCTTTTATATCATCGCCAATAAATCCACCCGATAACGTTAATGATCTATCATTAATGTCATCAGCTCCAAGACTGCTTTACAGCTTTAAGAAATTCTACTAAGTATAAATATGATTATATTCTTTTCCACTCTCCAGAGCCATCTTCCTCTCTGTAACTGAGACACACAGAAGTGCATTATGCATCTCGGGAGTCGGATTAACTCATTTTAGACAAAAGGGTGACATGGCCATAGGCACTCTTAGATATATTCTGTCTTCTCTTCAGAAAAATCAAACACATTGAACAAATCAGAGTTTGGATATCCTGGGATACTCCTGGGCACTCCATTAATTCCAAGCGGAAACCACAGTCTAGCCCAGGGCATGGCACATCGTTGGGAAACAAACCTTTATTTAATAAATCGATGAAAATGGCCACGGCAAAAATTCAAAACAAAGGCAAGTACAAGAAACAAAGTTTATTGATTCGTCCATAAACATGACCTTTAAAAAAAAAAAAGTATAAACCATACAACTGACTTCAATTAATCAATCGAGGCGCTCCCCCGGTGGGAGGTCCACCTAACCAACACAACTCTTACAGCGCTGAAGACCATTCTCGTTGCAGACGGTACACTTCAGAGCTTTGAAAGAGTCTGTAAAGCAGTTTCGAAACACGGACATTTTGCTCCCGTGGCAGACGGAGCACGGAAGAAAGCCAAAGCCTCCACAGGAGGGGCACTCGTGCGGATGCTGTACTCTCTGTAGGGGAACAGGGAGGACGGAAGACGCGTTAGCGTGAACAACGCGGTCAGCCTTCCTATAGTTCTGTATTACGGACGGTCGTAAAATAATATTGGCATGGTATGGCTGTGGACTTGAAATCACCGACCACTTATGCACATTAGACCCAGGGGGGAAGCTTGCTGAAGTTCTACCTATTATCCCATGGACGGCCATCAGCAGCACAACCTCGGTTCGTGAAGGCTGGCACATTTTAGGTGAAAGGGTCCATAACCCAGGAAATCTATCTTATGAAAACACGCATTGACAAACCAAGCAATTCAGGAAATGGTTATTTGCCTTACAGGAAAGTACTGTAGCTTTCCCTTTAGTAACTCTTAACCGTTTTCTAGTTTTGTTTATAGAAGAGTATCGCTAATAGTGAGTCTGGAAAATCAGAAAACTAAAAGCTGAAGAGTGGAGGAGCCACTCTCAACCGAAGATTTATTGTTGTGCTGCACATTTGAATAATGCTTTGGTTTTTTAAAAGCGCTTTCAAATGCCTTATTGCATAGAGCCTTCCCTAAGCTCATCCTTTACACATACAGATACCTTCTACTACAAAGCAGGTAATTCAGGCATCTTTACCCTCATTTTATATTTAAGGAAATAGGCATTGAAATCTTAAGACATTTATCTAAGTCCATAAAACTTCCCACAATGGCTATCCACTGCTCTACCTCAAGTAAAGATAAAACACCCTTCTACTAGAATGAAAATAACTATGCAGTGTGTTGAGGATAATATTTTGAAAATTATTCACACACATTTCTATTTGCTTCTTTGAGCACATATCCTTTGCTGGCGTCCACTAGTGGTATCCATCAGCTGGAGGAGATTAAGAAGGAGTCATTACAGAATGAATACAGAAAGAAAAGTGAATTAAGACCAAGCTTCTGACTTGCAAAGTAGGAGTCTGCAGCAGTGTTTGAAAGCTTGGCTTTGTGAAGGGAATAATTGCTAAAATAAGATTGGGAAGCGGTGCCTGGGTGGCTCAATGGGTTAAGCCTCTGGCTTCGGCTCAGGTCATGATCCCAGGGTCCAGGGATAGAGCCCCACATCGGGCTCTCTGCTCAGCAGGGAGCCTGCTTCCTCCTCTCTCTCTGCCTGCCTCTCCGCCTACTTGTGACCTCTCTCTCTCTCTGTCAAATAAATAAATAAAATCTTTTTTAAAAAATAAAGAAAGACATAATAAAATAAAATAAGATTGGGAAATACGATCTATATACACACACAGAAACACACTCAGACAAACGTATTTTACATACACATACATATGGCTGTTCTCTGGAGATTCACAACTGCACACACTAAAGTCCCCAAAGCACCCAAATGAAAGAAACCTATTAACTAGGTTTAATCCACCGTTTCCCCAGCTCATACAGCTACGATAACCCTCTTCCCAGGATACAACTATAATTCTCTCACAATTAATACCTTAAGGAATGCACTTTGGGGAACAAACATGAAGGGCATGATTGCCTGAAAATCTGTATGTTCCCAGACTCCTTTACTGATATACATTTTCTCTATATGGCAAAGTTCACTTGCAGTTACAGTTTGACTTAGCTATTAGATCAAGATGGCAAAATCCATGCAATATCTCAATTTTAGTGGCACAGAATTACTTTGATGGAAAGTAGTGGCTGGCAAGCTGAATGAGGCAAACAAGGAACTTTATCAAGATTATAGACTCAAAACTGCCCCCAAAAAGTTAGATTAAGGGTGTACAGCAATCTAATTACTTTCTAGGTGGGTTTCTGTTATTCCTTTGTGCAAGAATTGACCAAAACATGGTATAATGAGCCGATAATTTTACATAATACTAAAAAAGTCTTTAGGAAAAAATCCAAAAACTTCGAGTAAAAACAAACCTAGTGATAGGAAATGAAGGGAGGAGAGGGGAAGGGAGTTGAGGGAAACTGGAGGGGGAGATGAAACGTGAGAGACTATGGACTCTGAGAAACAAACTGAGGGTTTTGGAGGGGAGGGAGGTGGGGGGTTGGGTGAGTCTGGTGGTGGGTATTATGGAGGGCACGTGTTGCATGGAGCACTGGGTGTGGTGCATAAACAATGAATTCTGGTACATGAAAAGAAATTTAAAAAATAAAAAAAAATTTTTTTTAAATAAAATAAAATAAAAAGTTAGGAAAAAAGCAAATTATAAGAGAATTAGTAAATAATGGTGTTCTTAGTAAATTTTAGAAAGAATATGATAAAGATAGGCCCTTGCCATTCATTAGAGCTATGCTAGAAGTTTATATTAAAAATACATAATGACTTGTACAGCAAGAGCCCTGACTGGTCAGAACAAATGCTGGGATGGCCTAGGTTCTAAAGAAAGGACCTGCAGGGCCCCTGAGTCCGGGACTTCACCTATTCATGCTAGATTACAACTAGGTCTGGTTCCAAGCAGAATAGGGTTATCAAATTTTGCAACTAAAAAGATGAGATCCCCAGTTAATTTGAATTTTAGACAGACTACAAATAAATTTTTGTCTAGGTATCTTCCAAATATTGCCAAACTATGGAAACAACCCAAAAGTCCCTTGATACTTGAATGGATAAAGAAGATGTGGAAGATATGTGCAATGGAATATTACTCAGCCGTCCAAAAGAATGAAATCTTGCCATTCCCAATGATGTAGATGGAGCTAGAGAGTATTATGCTAAGCAAAATAAGTCAGAGAAAGACAAAAACCATATGATTTCACTCATATGTGGAATTTAAGAAACAAAACAAATGATCATGGGGGGTAAAAAAGAGAGAGAGAGGCAAACCAAGAAACAGACTCATAACTATAGAGAACAAACATAGTCATCAGAGGGGAGGCAGGGTGGCGATGGATTAAATAGCGGATAGGGATTAAGGAGTGCACTTGTGATGAGTGTCAGGTGTTGCATGGAAGTGTTGAATCACTCTATTGTATGTCTGAAACTAATACTATACAGTATGCTAACTAACTGAAATTTAAATGAAAACAACCAAAAAAGAGCAAATCCCAGTCTTTCCTCTTTAAGAGTAGTTTTTAACCTTTATTTACATCCATGCTTGTCTCCAATAATGTATTACATGGGATCCTCAAACCAAAAAGAATTAAAATGGTACGTGCTGTGACTGAAACAGAAGTGGGGTGGGGGTGAGCAGGTTTGGAGTTCACACTGCTCCATTAGCCTCCACGAATCTCATTCCAGTTAAGTCACCCAGCACAATTGACTCCGTTTGCTCTTCTAATAAAAATAAATAATTCAGTCATTTCTAGCTGTCTCCTTCAGAGAGCACTTTTGTTATAATGTTATACTTTCGTTGGACTTTGGTTCCAACTTAAAAGAGTCTCAACAAAGAAAAAGAACTGGCTTGGATCCGATATATTAGATGCAGCTAAGTAGATGGTTCTGCCCTCAGGACAGATGTTGAAAGAGCTAGAAAAGTCACCTAAACAGGGACAATGGAAACAACCCAAATGTAGAATCTAGAAAGGAGGGAGAAGGGAGAACCGAACGTAGCGATAGTCATTATTCTTAGCAACAAAACAGACTTCCACTTTCAATGAAGAGGTTTACTGCAGCAACATTGAACTTGAAGCAATTAGCTCTTCCATGCCCTGTAGCCCAACAAAGTTAGAAGCTATGCAGACCTGGGTGAGAATATCACACAGAGGACTGAGTCTACAGAATGACCCTCCTTTGAATAGTGGTTTGGGTAAAGGCATGTCCCTTTGGGGTAGAATTGAAGAAGAAAGGAGGGAGAAGTCATTCTCCCATTTTACCTATTTCTGTTCACATATACTTGGTGAGAGACTTTAAAAAAATAGACACTCAGTAGGTGAGACACTTTCATGTATTCCTCCATTCCACAAATATTAAGTGTCTACTTGCCAGGCACTGTACAAGGCACTGGGGATAAAGCAGTGAGCCAGACACTTTCCTGTTCACTTCAGAGTAGCTCTCAACCCCACCCTTAGGTCTTTGAATAAGTCTACTTCATACTGCAATCATCTGAATTGAAGCACAGAAGAACTCCAGAGTTTCTAACAAAGGACCAAGGACACAAGGAGAAAAGGGTGGAGCTCATGAGTGGTTGTCAAATAGATTTCCTTTGTAGCACAAACTCAAATTCAGAAACATGAAGAGATTTTCCCCTTATCTAATATAGAAACATCAAAGGCTTTCAATGTCTTCCTTGAAATTAGGAAATGAATGTATTTATTATTTTTAACTTCAGATTGCCCATTTCTATTCTAATAGAGCTGGAAAGACTCTTAAGTATTCCAGAAAAGAGGAAGTAATTTATCTGAGTTCCTGTAACCATAAGCCTCATCATCCAGATTGTCCATGAAGCAAATTTATCCACATAAGAAATCGTCAAAGAGTGCACACTTGGCATATAGTCATCTCAGGACAATTTACCTCTGTCTGTGTATTTTGTTTTAAACTATATTCAACAATTTAATTCAGCAAATGCTTCTTAAGTGCCTGCTCAAACACCTCTCTGTCTGATCAGGCTGCTAATAGACACAATCTTTCCTGATAATCAGAGTTTCCAGCGTCCTCCCTTTGCAGACTTGAGAAAGAAGCCACTGAACAAAACCCAGACACAGAGGAAATTTGTAGCTCATGATCCTAAATGTGTAAGTCTAAATGTATGAGTCTGATTCTTGAACCCAGGGTGATGGACTGCCACAAACGTACTTAAAAAGATGTTCAGATTTCAGAGACAGGCATGCAGAGTACATGGCCTGATTTCCCAGGTGAGTAGGTGGTGTTCTGCTGCTGTGGTCTATAACCATGCCATGGGCACCCCCAGCGGGAAGGGCGATCATCCAGAGCTATGCTTCTCCAGGGAGAGTTAGAACACTTTCTGACAGCTCCAATGCCCCATAAAAATAGCCATAGCATCCTCCATCTGTAGCTGAAAATCTTACCCCTGTTCTTCATGAACAATCAATAAGTAGTCACCAGCCCTTGGGGGAGAGTCAGATTTTACAAGAAAAAAGTACAGGCAATGGACACTATATTGGCAATCTCATTAGAAATGACAAGAATGTTTGTTCATATCTTTAAAAAAAAAATAGCAAGGCAAAAGCGTACTTGGAGCTTCTCTACCATCTGCAATCTTTAATTCAGTATCTGCCATAAGCAGGTGTTTGCTAATACATCTCAAGGCTCCCCCGGCTTTCTCTGTGTGGACACCAGCAGGATCAGCCATTCATCATGGTTATTGTTTAGGGGGAGCCTGAAACACTTCTTTGCTTCTAATCTTCAGCTTGTTTATTCATATAAAGACATACATAAATACATAAATAAATAAATTTCACTCAAATGGTGTTTTCATTTCATCCTTCTCACCCAAGCATTATCCTACATAAAATAATAATTTTTCTCTCCTTTTTCATCAGTTAACTGCTTTGCCTTCTCAAAAAAGAAACCTTGGATGAAAGAGAATTTATTCATCTTTTTGCTGAACAAATACTTATTGTCTATTATTTGCCAATCCCTGTTCTAGGCGCTAGAAGAAAAGAAGAGAACAAAGTAGACAAGGATCTTGTGTCCACATACTGCTCATACTGTGTCCCCATGGAGCTCATACTCTCATACTGGGAGAATCCCCTGCAAATTTCATCTCAGGAACAGAATCCCCACTGGTGCATCTAGCTCCACTGAGCACAAGTATCCATACCAGCTATTGCTATATTCCAGCTGCTTCTGCTGGCTTTGACCAGCTCCTCATGTGTAAGTCCACTGACAATCTATATCAATGAATCAGGCTCACTCGGCTTCCCAGAGCCATTTTCACTTGGGCTGGATGTTTGCTAAGATTCTTCAACCAGGAAATTTTAAATTATTTGTTGACTCCATTTTTAATGGTCTAACTGCAACTGCTCTGCCTCTTTGTTCACCATCATTTGGAATAACTGCTGAAAACTAGGACCTGAATTATGAGGACCAGGACAGGCATCATCTACCATGTAGTACCAAGCTACAGCAAACTAGAACCTGGCAATATTTGTCTGGTTTCTCTCTAAAATTATGACCAATTTACCTATCTTCCAGGATGCCCCACCCCTAATATCAGAGCTTAATGTTAAAATCTAGCCTGTTCCCTGGATCTAATGCTCTGTCTACTTGAGCCTTCGGTCCTACCTCATATGATCAGATTTCGCAGACGCTATATGCCACTTAATTTGAGAATCATGGAAGCATAGATTCATGCTTATGACCATGGGCTTTGGAGTCAAGGTGATTGGAATCATGAATCAAACACTATGTGTAAGGTCTTTAGCAAGTGATTTAATCTTCTGTGCCTCCATTTACTTGTCAGTAAAATGGGGACAATAACAGAACCCAACATGTAGAATTGTTGTGAGGTTTCCCTGACTTAATACATGTGAAACATCAAGAATATTACTTGCTACATAGTTAAGCCTCCAATGTTTCCAACCTCATGAATATTTAATTCCTACTCCACTGCCAAAACTCAACTTGAAGAATGAGATTGGTTTAAACCTGAATCCTACATCCCTAGCCACTTTTCCAGGCTCTTCCAATTGCCTCTCTTGAAGGTATCTTTACCTAGGTTAGTGTGCCTTAAGCCCTAGCCTCTTTCACAGGCAGAGTTTAGGGCTTTCTTGGATGGCCACAATTTCTCTACCAGCTTTGCTATATGGGAAAAGCAGCCCAACAGAGTTATAGCACTTTACAGCAACTACAACAGTACAAGCCAGTACCATACAATTCTTTTCAACATCAAGAAACGTCTTAAATATTTGCACCTTATTTATGTCATCTGTAGAATGGAGACAGACTTAGTGAAGAGGACAAAATCTTCTTTCTAAAATTCTTTGAGCTGAGAGAGAAAGGTTGTATATATAGCATGATGGTGTTAACCAATCTGAATTGAGGGATTATAGACACAAAAAACAAAAGTCCATGAGCAGCTAAGCCAATCATCAATCTTCAAAAACAGTAATGAGAGAGATTTACCCTATATGCTCTAAAAGATGCTGTTAAATGACAGAAATAAAAACAGTACGATATTGGTACTATAAGAACTGACAATGGAACTGACTAGAGAGCTCAAACCAAGACCCGAATCTACATGAGGATTTACTATGGTATAAAATTGGCACAACGAAGCAATAAAAAAATAGTAGATTATTTAGTAGGTGATTTGGGGAAGCTATTTCATTATAAGTAAGAAAATGAAGGGCAACCCTGTCAGGACCCCTCTCACTCCTGAGAACTCTTTCTGTATCTTCACTTCAAAAACTTCTATCATTTTATTCACAAAAAAAAAAGAAAGAAAGAAAAGAAAAGAAAGAAAAAAGAAAAAGAAAATGAAAGGCATTCCATATGAATGAAGACCTAGATGTGAGACATTATAAAGTTAATAGAAAGGGATATAGGATAATACCTTTGTGACCTTAAGATGAAAGTTCACTTCATTATGAGGAAGAATAATTTGATTATATCAGAGGATTTCTATTGGATGAAGGACACCACGGAAAAAAACTGGAAAAAGGAAAGGAAATATTGGCAATGACTAAAACAAACAAAAAATTAATATTTAGAATACAGAAGGAGCTTCTGAAAACAAACAAACAAAAAAAAACTTTTATGATGTAAGATGTAAGAATACACAATTCAGGGGCGCCTGGGTGGCTCAGTGGGTTAAAGCCTCTGCCTTCAGCTCAGGTCATGATCCCAGGGTTCTGGGATCAAGCCCCGCATCGGGCTCTCTGCTCAGCAGGAAGCCTGCTTCCCTCTCTCTCTGCCTGCCTCTCTGCCTCCTTGTGATCTCTGTCTGTCAAGTAAATAAATAAAATCTTAAAAAAAAAAAAAAAGAATACACAATTCACACAAGAAATCCAAAATCTAACAAGAATAAATGAGACACCTAAACTCAGTGGTAATCAGGAAAATATAAATTAGAACAGTAAGGCAATATATATTTACACTTATTACCCTAGCAAAAATTAGAGAACAGTACATTAGAGAACAATGTAAAACAATAAAGAATGCAGAAACAAATAAAAGAATGTGGCAACACACTAAACTTCTTTCTCTACAAGAAGGAGTATCTCCAAGGTGAACCATTTCAGAGACACATCTACTTGGAAAATTAAGTGTATACTTAAGCAATTTCTACTCCCAGAGAAATCCATAAGGGAATATGTTCAAGGCTGTTCCTGGCAGCACTGTTTGAGAAGGATGTTGAAGGACATCTAGGTATCCATCAATGGAAGAGTAGGTATGTAAAAAATAGTGGGGGGTTACCATGGAGTGGCACTGTCCAAAACAGGAGCTACTGGCCACATGCGGCTATTTAAATTTAATTTTAAATAAGTAAAATTGAATAAAATTAAAATTTCAGTGTCTCAGTCACACTAGCTGTATTATTCACTATAATAGTGGCTATAAAGTGCTCGGTAGCCATATATAACCTGTGGCTCCTACTTTGGATAACACAGATATAAAATATTTCCACCCTGGAGTAGTTAGAAGAAATGGATTAAATGTTCATACAGTAACATAGATGATCCTTAAAAACATAGCACCTGGTAAAAATCATTTGCAATATAATTAGGTACAGTACATAACAGTGTTACATAAATTAAAAATGTACACAGAAAATAATAACACACCTTAACCAAGTTAAATCATTTAAATAAAAAGATACGCCAAATTAATGGTTTCAAAGGGTTAGAGTCGAGTATAGGGACAAAAGGAAAAAAAAATAAATCCATCCGTACAGATTTTCAAGCTGAGAGGAGTGGCAGAATATGGAGTGCCTGTCCTCATTGTGCTTGTCCTTTGGGAAAGATCACAGTATGAAAAAGGCATGATTCCTAAAACCAAGGAACACATAGTTCATTTGGGACATGAGTCAAATAGCCATAGAAAAGTAATACAAAAGCAAAAAGAAAAAAAAATTGATAAGCATCCAACAAAAAGAGGGTTATAGGAATTCCAAGGTGAGAGAGACCAGGTATGATTTGGGGGAAGAAGGGATACTCTATGTGGGTCTTGAAGATGGTGGAGGGAAATGAGGAATTGGACCAAGAACATTCTAACCAGACAAGACAGCTTGCCCGAAGGAATGGTAGGAAGAAGCCACACATAGTTCTCTCTTTCACGTGAATACAAGAAATGGTAGAGAATCAGACATGAGGTCAGTAAAGGAAACTAAAGCAAGAAGAGCCAGTACTAGCATAGAGATACTGGGTGGCCGTATTGCCCAGTTCACCTGGGAATGTCCTGGTTCATGTGTGCTGGCCCAGAACAATTATCAGTAGAATCTTTTCATTCTCAAAGTGTCCCAATTTGGGTAAGAAAATGTATGACTTTCCTACTGATAGAGAGAAACAGGCTGATAAAATAGTTTAACAGAAGGCTTCCTCTTTTGATACATTATATATTATGATTTGAACATTACATATTTGAACCCATCACTGTTCTGATGCTATAATTATAAGGATTAGAACAAAATTAAAGTGTGTACTTTGGGAGAAACCATTTTCCTGTAATATTTAGAAATGATAAGCTGGTCCATGGAAAAAATAATTTAAATGAAAATTGTAAATGTGCTTCAGAACAATTGCCTGATTCTGAAACAGTTCATCAATATCTCTATTATGACAAATTAGGCTCTAATAACGCTGACTGGAATTCCCAGCTAATAGTATGAGACGCTAACACCAAAGTCACTCCAGCAGGAGCAAATCTAATGGCAGGTGATATCAAATTAAAACTGCCACACATATCCTGTTCCATATTTGCAAGAACACGGAGAGAAGAATTCAATTAGGAAAACTCAATTACAATCAGAATGTGTTTAACATTTTGATTACTAAAAATAAGTTGCTAAAAGCACAATTACCTCAATTTTGGTTAAGAGGTCTTGCAGTTCTCCTGATTCATTCATTGACAAAATTTTCTCAGCACCCTATTAACAAGAAAGGGTGGGGGGGGGGAGAAAATCCATTTTGTTAGTATTGGAGGAAACAAAGTTCTAGCCAAGAGATTAGCTTAACCCACGAGATATTGAACACCGTTCTTCCCTCAGGTCTAAGTAAACTTACAACCAGGAGGCCAAAGAGGGGAGTAAATTTCTTCTTCCCTTCACATATTCTCCCATTTGTTAAGGTTTAGTGGAAGCCAAAGGAAGACTGCCAGCAGGAGGTGAGAGCCAGGAAGCCCACAACTGTCAGATTAGGTCCACATATGGAAGGTTCCAGCACACCCTCAGAGTTGTTCAGAGAGCATGAAGGCCGCTGTGCCACCTGGCACATTAAGCAAATTGACCACTGAGCAAATTCCCAGCTGGGGCTGTCTCCGCCCTATTCCCATCAGTGCTGACATAACCGTTTATATGTAAAGATAGCCATTCATGTAAAGATAGCAGCAGCTAATAGCAATAATGAAATTAATAACACTGACCCTAATTAAGCACATATTATGAACCAGGCACCCAACATCATCTGATTGGAAATGGTAGACTCTATTAAGAGCACAAAGTGAGCTTCAGTGAGATCAAGCAACAATTCCAGGGCCAGGCAGAAAGCAATCAGAATGGGAATTTGAGCACAAGCAGGGGATTCATTTCACCCAGAAGGACACCGTGCCATTTGGGACTCCAGAAAGGATTCAGAGCAAACTTGAGCCAATCCCAGAGAACCGACACTTTCAACAGCCCACTTGACACAAACCCTGAGCCTGACACTCACCCTAACCCAGGCCCTCAACTCGCCTTCAGGGAAGGTCACCGCAAAGCCGGCTGGTCGGACCTTCCACGCTCCTAACCCTAACCCTAACCCTAGGTTGGGTTCTGAGAGGTCCATTCCCAGAGGGCTGGCTCCAATGTCCCAGGGACTGAGAAATACCGGAGGACTCAGCCTGCAACGTGGAAGGAAACGGTGCCATTTGGAACTCCAGAAAGGATTCAGAGCACGAGAAATCTGAATGCAAACCTGAGCCAATCCCAAACTTGACCATGAAAAGAACAGGGGCAACGTTTGCGCTTTCCAACAAACTCACAGTGTCTCTTCTTTTCTCCTTTCCTGTCCAGCCTCTTACATTCTCCTACTCGAGAGGCATAGAGATGGAAGGAAACTACTTCTGATCAAAGGCAGAGACCATGTATGCCTTGGTCACCACATCTCCCTGGCGCAGAATAACAATTGCGGGCACAGAAGAGATGTTGAAACAATTTTTGATTAATCAACAAGAGCAGGAAAAATAGCATCACACAGTAAGTGGTTCTTGGATTCAATTCGTGCTGGGCAGGGCAGAAAACACAAAAACTCACTTAATAATTCTTTAAAGCTCTTCGTTCTTAAGAAGGTTACAATAGGTTTTTATGCAAACACCCAACAAAGCCAGCCACAAGGTAGAATGGAAAAGAAAAGTGTCAAGTGGGCAGTGCAGAGAAGGACAGTGAGGAAATCCTAACATGGGGGAAAGGATCTGCTTATTGAGGGCAGAGAGGGCGTTCTGAGGTTAGCGGCATTTGATCTGGACTCCGAAGCTGAAGGGAGGTTTCTAAGACAGTGTAGGCAATTTTCATACTGGTGTAGAGGAGCCTTGAGTTCTGGGTTTTATTTTACTTCAGTTTATCTTATAAAATTCATGTCATCTGAATCACCATCAGAAATGTCAACTTGATATATTAAGAAGTACTACGAATGAATACCCAGGGCTACAGAGAACGTATATAGGTCAGGTTATTTTGTTTCCATTGGGGGTGGCTTGGCCAGGAGTACAGACAGACACACCTACAGTGGCAACCAAGCTAACAAAAGCACCGAACGAAACATGGAATTCTAAATCATAGCAATAACTGGTACTATTTTACTTTGGCTGCATTCTATTTCTTTAAAGGAGTCAGCTACGCGCTAAAATGGGAAAAGCTCCTGGGGAATCTGGTCCATGAACGAATTCAGCAAGGAGAATATATGACTCATTTTTCTTCAATGAAAGCACATGCACCACAATGACCCCAGACAAAATGAATGTACCAGAGAAGCTATCACGCATCTGCTTTCCAGCACTTTTCTTATCTCAGCTGTCAGCGGAGCCTTAGTTGTTTAGAATACAATGCATAGGCATTCTCATTACCCATCAATACATGAAATTTGCCCTGCAAAGGGCTTTCTCATTACCCATCAATATATGAAATTTGCCCTGCCTCAGCCAAATAATTCCAGCACCATCAATAATACAAGAGCAGATTCTGCGTTTCAATAGAAACACCGGCTTTGCTCACATTAAGCGATATACCTAAATGCATGATAGTCACTGCTCTTCAAGACACACCTGGGGTCTGGCGCATAGCCGATATACTAAGTGCCGAAGGTGGGAAAAATTCTGCTCTGTACCTAAGACCGAGGAGCTGAATACTCGGTCCCTCTCTCCATGGCTGCTACTCAATATGGCATCCGCCCACAAGTCCACCTGGCTGGCCCTCAGATCATTTCCTCGGAATGAGCGCTCTGCTCTTTTGCCAAGTACCGAGCAGAAACAGTCGTCAAAATCCCCCGCCTCCCCACTGGGTCCTGCGTCCCCAACCTCCACCTGACCCTGTCCTTGCTGAACCTAAGTGCAAGCTTTTACAAGGCAGGACAACGAAGTCACTGTCCTCTCTGCTCCAAAGCAGCAGCAGGATGGGGATCTCAGCTTCGCTGGCAAGTCTCGGGAAAAAATGAGATTCCTCCCATCCTGAGGCTTGGAACATTTCTTAGGCTATCTCTCCACCTACCTGGCTCTGCACTGCATTTTTTGCTGTTCCAAAGGTCTCATCCCCTGCAGTTTTCCACCAAAAACATTCTAATTATTACTTGGTTTATAAAAACACGTTTGTGTCCAAAAAAGGGAGTGTATTTTGGTAAGTGTTGACACTCTTAGGGAACACTCTTTCCCCGGCTGGTATTTGGCTAAGAGTATCACATGTGAGTTGGTTAGTTTTTAAAATGTAAGTCTACCATTCGGTTCCACGCAAGGAGCAATTAACTAGTCTTTCTGTTCCTTGGCGTAGATTACCGGGACTTCCAGGACACCAATGGGAATATTTCTAATGTATTTTTCCAATTGATTCAGATTTTTTTTTCTGAAAATTAATACAATCTTGAAATTAATGATCACAAGAAGGTGCTGGGCGCTTTAGAGACGCTGGCTCTTTTCATCCTCAGGGCAAAGTAAGCATTATTATCTCATTTTTTTAAATAAAGAAAGTAAAGCTTGAAGAAAATAAGGAACATGGCCAGTACCTTTTAGTTCATCCACACAAAGCCTGGCCAGATCTTGAATTCAGGTCCCTCTGCCTCTAAGCCTGCACTCTTTCCATGATGCCTGGTCACTGATAGGATTTATTAGTTGAAGAAATGCTACAGATAAACCCTAGTTTGAGGAGCATGATGGTCTATGATTGGGATTCGCTGTTGACAAGGTGCCCAAGAAAATCAAGCGAGTGCAAGCTTTCACTGCAAGGACTTTAAACAATCCATTTAAATGTGCCGGAGAACCTAAGAAACATCCCAGTTTCGTTCTTATGTCAGTGTCATGCCTTATTTGGTTATTTCAAAAACACTGCATATTCCAGGAAAAAGAGTTAGCTCATTATCAACTTCAATACATGAAATTAGCTCTATTTTCAAATTCTTCCCACCTTAAAATTCTGAGCAGTGAGCTATGACAAGTGAAGAAACCACTTTATTTTACATGTAACAAGTTCCTCACACTAAGATAAGACAGTCTCTATAATCGTTTCTCATATAAGTCACCAAAAAGAGACTCACACTTTCAAGGAACAAGAACAAGTTGAGAAAAGATATCAGCCCCTTGCTGATTAGGACTGCCAGACACTTACCCATCATTTTTGATCTATGAATATGCAAAAATGTGCCACCATACTCACTCATACTCATGTTCACTCATTTCCACATTCGACACAATTTGGAGCCTCCATGGTGGGTTAAGACTGTGCTAAGTGTTAGAGATCTAAATAATAAACAAACAAAAAGGCTCCCTGTTCCTGAGGGAACCTAAAATCTTTTGGAGGAGACAGACGGTAAACAAAAGATCACACAATAAATGTAAGTTTATAACTATCATAAATACCCACAAAAGAGATGTCGGTACAAGATGTTGTAAAAGTATATATAGAAAGGTGTGATTAACCTAATCAACAAGATTAGGGGAAACTCTATAAAGTAATGATTAAGTTGTTATCTTTATGAAAAAGAATAGGTAACTGAGCACATAGATAGAAGGAAGGAAGGAAATTAATTAGGGCAATAAGGTGACCAATTATCATATGTACATGACTTTCGGTTGTCACCATGTCCTTTGATCCAAAATAAGAAAAACCAGGGCGCCTGGGTGGCTCAGTGGGTTAAGCCTCTGCCTTCGGCTCGGGTCATGATCCCAGGATCCTGGGATCGAGCCCCACGTCAGGCTCTCTGCTCGGTGGGGAGCCTGCTTCCCCTTCTCTCTCTGCCTGCCTCTCTGCCTACTTGTGATCTCTCTCTCTGTCAAATAAATAAATAAAATCTTACAAAAAAAAAAAAAAAGAAAAGAAAAACCATGTTCCATGAAACATGCTATCAGATTCTGCATAGTATTTTGGATTGGTGCCCTGGAAGAAACAGAGGGAAGATACCAGGCCACAGTGTAAGCCATCTATTTTACCAGTAAGCCGAGGAGAAGATAAAGTTGGTGTAAGCCAGCTTGGATTCATCATACTCTTCCAGATCTCTGTGAAGAGTTGTAGGTCAGGGGTTTCCAAACATCATCACCAAAAACCAAAATAAACAAATACAAACAAGTATTCTTTTTCTGAAGAATTAATTAAAGTCACACATATAGATTTTAGCTGTCTCTAGGCTGATATATCTCCAGGCTGATATCTAGGCTCTGCGAGGCCACATTGAACAACCATGTTTGGAAACCACTGACCTGTTTCTAAGACATCCAGAAGAACTAAAAAGCATGTTCTCATTAACCAAAACCAAACATAACTTTTAAGGTATATATATATATATGCGTGTGTGTGTGTATATATATATATATATATGTATGTATATATATATGAGCATATTTTGTGTTATGCTTATGTGTTATATATCATTTTGTTTAGTTTTCTATTTATACCACTTCATCCTATTAAGAAAGTTGCCAACAATAAAAGATCCATACAAAGATATAATAAAATAAAATTTGAATAAAAATTTAGGACATAAAAAATATTCTAAATACATTTCAAAATGATAGTTAAGATTGAATCTTTAATTTAATTCTAAGCCAGCTCCTCAGTTGAAACAAAGTTTTTCTTAGCATAGTCACCAAACAACTCAATGCCTTACCATAATACTTTAGATGATCTCATTACTATAATAAATAATATCCCTGCTTTTTCATTAACCATAAAAACAGTTTCCAAATAAATGCCAGCACAGACAAGTGGCTCTTGACTCAAATAGGGCAAGTTTTCATCCTTCCTGCTGGCTTCAAGCCAAAGACTCCTTTTGCCTTTTGCTTAGCTACCTCCCTGCCATATATTTCTCACTATTTTACTAAACACCCTACACTGCTTGCTGGAGTATCTTCTGGTGATGGGGATGAAACCCAAACTCCTCAGCATGGTTGAAAAAACCTCTAAGATCTGGAGGTCCCAGCCTTTCCAGCCCTGTCCTTTAATACCATATACTCATGATCCTCTGAATCTCTCTCCTTCTCCTGGACATACCAGGTCCTTCCATGAGATAATATGCCAATACATGTGTTCTGTACCTTTGCCCAACATGTCTTCTATCCTTCCCACACTGTCCTGGAAAACTTCTCAATGTCCTTCCAAACCCATCGCAATGTTACCTTATCAATGAAGATTCTTTGATTTTCCCAGACAAAAATCAGTATTCCTTTCTCTGGGCTCTCAGACCACATTATGTCCCACTGCACAGCGAGCCCAGCAGTGATTACAGGGCTGCGACTTCTTCAGGGACCCAGTGCTTTGTGCGGGGCACCAGAGACACTCAACAAGTATTTTCCACATGAATGTCGTCAGCCATTTTGTAGTAAATACTGCGTTAAATTCCAAATGGCTGTTTCTTATCATGACGGCTGATTTAAAAAGGACAGAAAAGCAAAGACATAAATCAAAACGCACCTTGGTGAAGGTAAATGGGCAAACTGATTTGGGTTGATGATAGAATGCCAGACCCCTTGAGGAGTGAGAGGAATGAACACGGTGCAAATGCTCTCCCCTAACCGTCGCTTCTTTCAGCCGGGCTCTTGATGGGAAGCGAAGAGCCAACCACTGGAGGCTACGGTCTGACGAAGATGGGGAGGCTAGGACTGCCTAGTGTCAGTTGCTAAAGGATCTTTCTGCTGTGTAATCAGGAGAGCAGATGGCAGGGCTGGCATTCAAGGAGCTCAACCAGCACCCAGCACGGCGACTGCCAAAGGATGCTCTCAATAAATGTTTTGTTTCTGGGGCTGCCATGCCCACCAGAACGGGAGGTTACATCAACCCTGGAGACAGGCCACCTGAGCCCTGCTGACAACGGCAGAATTTACTTCAGGAATCAGCTCTGGATCATCTCCAGGACATGAGCAAACTCCACTGAGACCCTGGAGTTCTACACCAAACACTTAGGCCTGGAAAATGTTCAAAGCAGGTGTAGCGGTATCCCTCCAGTGTCTTATAAAACACAGTAAAACCTCCATAGAGAATCTCATTCTAAAGAGCACGGTCTTCCTGTGTCCCTGGTAGGAAGAAGAAACTGCAAAATCGACTGTAAACTAGTGGACTTGTTTTGTGTAATTATATAATACGGACTTTGGGGTTTTAAAAAATGCCTGCCAAAGACAGTGATTTAGGTTTTGTGTAATTAATGCCCAGCCATCTTTTTTTTCAGTGTAGCTATAAAGAACAATTTCTCATTTTGATCTTTTTATAATAAAGATTATAGTATAATAAATATATAATAATATAATAAAAATTTTGATCCTTTTATAATAAAGCCATATCATCCAAGTAGATGATCATGGGGATACATCGTTCTCTTTTCTATTCAAAAGTCCATCTCTTTTGTGCCTTTATTTATTTACTTATGTGTTCTTGTTCCTTTAACATTAATATCAAATCATACAAAAGTGACATCAAGTCACCAGGTTAAAAAAAAAAAAAGATAGTGGGGCACCTGGGTGGCTCAGTGGGTTAAAGCCTCTGCCTTCTGCTCAGATCATGATCCCAGGGTCCTGGGATCGAGCCCTATGTCAGGGTCTCTGCTCAGCAGGGAGCCTGCTTCCCACCCCCCCTGCCTGCCTCTCTGCCTGCTTGTGATCTCTGTCAAATAAATAAATAAAATAAAATAAAATAAAATAAATAGTACTGGGGGCTAAGCTAGAAGCCAGAAGACTATTTTATTTGATAGACTCAAGACTGTTGTCTGCTGTGTCACAAAATTCTCTGCATAAACTGATTTTTAGAATGCAGTGACTTAAGTTCACCAAAGGTTTTTTTTTTAATTCAGATATAATTGATACATAATATTTTCCTAGTTTAAGGTATACAAGATAATGATTCAATATCTGTATATGTTTGCAAAATGATCGCCACGATAAGTCTGGTTAACGTCCACCACAGCACATAAGTACACATTTTTTCTAGTGATGAGAACTTTTAAGATCTACTCTCTTAGAAGCCTTCAAATACACAATGCAGTGTTGTTAGCTATAGTTACTATCCTGCACATCACAGCCCCAGCAGTTTTTTACAACTGGAAGTTTATACCTTTTAACCCTCTTCACCTATTTTGCCTCCTTGTCCTATGTCCACCTTTGGCAACCACCAATCTGTTCTTCATATCTATGAATCCATTGGTTTTTTGTTTCTGCTTTAGATTCCACAAATAGGTAAGGTCATACAGTATTTGTCTTTGTCTGCCTGACTTCACTGATTACCATGATGCCCTCCATCCCATCCATGTTGTCAAAAATAACAAGATTTCCTTCTCATGGCTGAATTATACATATATATATAAAACACATAAATGTATATCACAATTTCTTTATCCATTCATCCACTGATGAACAGTGAGGTTGTTTCCATATCGTGGCTGTTGAAAACTTTGCTGCAGTGAACATGGGGGTACATTAATCTTTTTGAGTTAGTGCTCTTGTTTTCTTTAGATAAATACCCAGAAGTGAAATTGCTGGATCATATGGTAGTTCTAACTATAATTTTGTGGGAAACCTCCATGCTATCTTCCACAGTGGCCGCACCAATTCACTTTCCCTACAACAATGCACAAGTGTTCCCTTATATCTACATCCTCTCTAACCCTTGTTATTTCTTGTCTTTTCGATTATAGCCATTCTAACAGGTGTGAGGTGATATCTCATTGTGGTTTATATTTGCATTTTCCTGAAAATTAGTAATGTTAAGCAACTTTTCATGGACCTATTGACCATCTATATGTCTTCTTTGAAAAAAAAAAAATGTCCATTCAGATCATCTGCCCATTTTTTACTTGGATTGTTTATCTTTTTGCTATTTAGTCGTATGAGTTTTGTTTTTTTTTAAGATTTTATTTATTTATTTGACAGAGAGAGAGATCACAAGTAGGCAGAGAAACAGGCAGGGTGGGGGAGCAGGCTCCCTGCTGAGCAGAGGGCCCAATGCGGGGCTGAATCCCAGGACCCCAAGGTCATGACCTGAGCCAAAGGCAGAGGCTCAACCCATGGAGCCACCCAGGCTCCCCAGTTGTATGAGTTCTTTACATTTTGGGGTATTAATCTTTGATCTGACATATGATTGGCAAATATTTTCTCTCATTTGGCAGGTTGCCTTTTCATTTTGTATATGGTTTCCTTTGCTGTGCAGAAGCTTTTTGGTTTGATGTAGTCCCAGTTGTAAATTTTTACAACCAAAGGTTTTCTGAATAAGACTCCAGATTCAATTCTAGTGTCCCCGCTTACAAATTAATGTAACTTAGACAAATAATGTAAACTCTTTAAGATTCAGTTTTCTTATTTGTAAATTGGGTATAATTATGTTTATAGTGTCGTTGTAAAGATACATGAGTTGATATATAAGTCTAGAACACTGTATGACACACAATAGGAATTCAATAAATGGTAGTTGTCTATTACAGTAATTATTATTATTATTATTATTATTGAAGTCTTTTAGAAAATTTTTAATTTAAGATTAATTTTGAGTGTACAAAATTTGGTCTGCAAACATTTCCTATCTAGAGTCAGTAAATAATAAAAGAAAAGTGGAGACCAACAAGATTATTACCTAGTTTTTGGATGATACCACCCTAAAGTAAAGAGAACGTAATTTAAAAAAAAAAAAAGGAGGTGGAGTGTTATACAAACTGGGATGAAAGTGACTTATTAAAAAGAACAGTTGCATGTGGTGTGAAGAGCACTGGGCGTTATATGCAACTGATGAATTGTTTGAATTGTTGAAAACTACATCTGAAACTAATGATGTACTATATGTTGGCTAATTGAATTTAAATTAAAAAAAAGGAAAAGGAAAGGTGATATGAAACTTGAGGACTTTCTAGCTAAGTTGTAGAATTGCTAGCTTATGAGAGATTTAACTAGCTTTCAGCTAGAACTCTCTGGAAAGTCAGAAACTAAGGACAGTCAGTGAACAATATTACTGAAAAAAACTGAGTTGATTATTTTTCTTGGATAACATGGATATTTAATCACTCAGCAGGAAAAATATATGAGGAAGATTCACATGGTGAGGGGAATTGAGAAATATAATTAGTTGATCAAAATGTCAATTATAACTCCATTAATAGGAGGGAGCTCCTACTTAAATAGGCCTAAATCCCAGAGGGGATCCCAGGATATTTAGACATGGACAGGCTACTGAAGATTCATCACCGAAGCTTATGTATTCAATAAAAATTACTCTATCTTTCTTATTATGAGCTTAGTGAAATTATCACCCCTTCCTAATTGCTACCCAGAAAGACTTTTCTGCATTGTCCTGAAGTTCGGGGTCATGAAATGAAACAGATGTCCCATTTTTATAAGGTACTATAATGCTAAAGAGTCATGAGTTGTCTAATAATGGTTCTTTTTAAACTCATGAGAATAACCCAATGCATCTTTTCAGATCCCAGCAGGAAATGTGGATGCCCAGAGTTTCATCGAGGAGCACTTAATGAAAGGATAATCCACAGAAGTGTGGATGAAATTAAGCAAACACTTCACTTGGTGAAACACTGGGGGGTGGGCAAAAACAAAATTGTAACTAACCCTAGGTCTAGCAATCTTGAGGAAGGTATTACATGACAGAGTCTAACAAAAGAGATAGCCACGGGAAGGGGGCTGAGAGGAACTCGGCAACTGCCAGACCTGCATTTCGGCTCGAAGGGAGCAGAGAACACAGACAGCCTCTGCATCCAGCCTCACTCTGATCTCCCGCTTAGCCTCCCTCTGACTGAAGTCAGAAGGCAGAATATTCTGTGTGGAGGCATCCGCCAAGTTTGCCGTTCTTTGGCTCAGAACAAGCTAGTGAAAGGGAGGGAATGGATCTGGAAGGGAAAACAGAAAGTAACCAGCCCACCAGCCATGAATCACCTGATTCCTTTCTTTCTACTGGAGTCGCTCGCCATTTGAGTCCATTTATTACGTGTCTTCAGAACAAGAGGATATATGAGAATGTTTCTGTAAGCCTAGGGTGAAAGGATACGAATCGCGTGGGTAACAAGGTATGTTGGAAAGGCTAAACTCCTGGAGTTAAAACTGTGGGTTCGGCCACGTATTAAATCCTGTCTTTGCTACTTAATTGGGTGTGCAGCTTGGGCAAGTTACTTAAGCCCTCAAGACCCCAATTTTCTCAGCTATAAAATGAAGGGGGAAATATCTCTATCAGGTAGAGCTGTAAAAAATAAATGAGGTAAGGCATGTGACATGCTTAGCCTAGTACCAGGCACACATAGAGCCTTGGTAATGAGAATCATATTTGTTTATTTTTGTTGTTTTCAGCAGACTAGTAGAAGTAATGGATTTTCCACTGAGTCTAACCCCAAAGATCTATTTTGAAAGCCTCATTGTCAACTGTTTTCTTTCTTAAATCAACAGCAGTGACCTCCTTATGGTGGGACTATCCTCCTCCTATTATTGGTGAGGAGAGAATATTAATTACCTCCACTCCACTGTCACTATCTATTCTCCTTTTTAGTCAGAGAATCCTCTGAAATTCATTTACGCACAGCTTACAGCGAAAGGCTGTTTTCCTCAGCCTCCTGTGCAGTTAAATGTAGCCATGGGTCTGAGTGAGACCTTGCCAGTGAGATGTGAGCACAAGTGATGCGTACAGCTTCCAGGCCAGACGCTTAAAAGCAAACAGATCGTTCTATACTTACTGTTTCTTACTGTTAAAACTTACTGTTTTAACAAGCAGGAAAATGTGTAATGAAGGTGAGCCATTTTTACCAGGAAGTGAGGACTTACCTGGAAGGGAGGTACAATAAGATAAAAATCACTCACGGAGCAGAGACAATCTATACCATTGGGCCACTACCAGCTCAAACTCCATTGAGAGGCAAATAAATATCTACCTTATTTCAACCAATAACCTATGATTTGTATAAATGGTGGAAAAACACATGCATACATAGATACAGGTATACATACACTTGGATGGATAGATGGACAGATGATGGACAGACAGACAGATTTACATAGGGTTATAGAGACAGAGACAGAGAGAGATAGAGATAGGATGAGGATAACATAGATGTGAGTTGGAGCCTGGCATAAACTCCCAGGTACTGTTCAAAATTTAAGAATTTTTTCAGCTATAAGATTTAAGAAAAGAAGTAAAACAGGGTAGAAATAATAGCCTTGTCCAGAGAGATTTCGAATAGCTATTTTTGACTCCTTCCCCATTCCTTTAGGAACTCTCCTTGCCAGAAATTTCTTGGGAGAAGGACACCGAGGAACTAATTGTGTAGGCAGGTCAGGAAGGATGAATAAAACTCAGGTCTCTAAATCTGGACTGAGAACAAAGCCTGGTACTCCTTTGTCATCTCCCTTTGTCTTGGCCTCTGTGGCCTCCAAAGAAAGCAAGCTTGGGATTTTCCCAAAGTTATAATGCTCCCATGATTCATTGCTTGTGAATCTTGGCTGTTACAGGGGTAGGACAATGCCAGGAGGACAGTTCTTAAGGAGTGTGGGAGGGAGGGGTTTGAGCAATGGCCCTAAGGGAAGCCTCTAGTAGTCAGTCTATTGAGAATTTCCCATTAACCATGACCATGTGCACTATAAGCATTACCCATTTAATCTTTACTGCATCTCTGCAAAACATTTTTTTAAAATCCTAAGTTTTAAAATAGGGAAACTGAGACTCGAACAGTGACACAGAAAAGTACTTGTTCAAGATTGCCCCACAGCTAACAGTTGTCAGGGTCAAGGTTCACATCTAGATCTACCTGGCTCCAAAGTCTATACTTTTCTTCACTGAACTTCACTTTTCCATTTTTAAATTTATAATATATATATATATATATATATATATATATATATATATTTTAATCGCTACTTCTAAGGGATGCTATGAGAATAAAGCATGATGCTAACATATTAAGCCACAGTTCAATATAGAACATAGTAAGTACTCAATAAATAATGCCCATTGTACTATTATTCCTATAACTTTTACTATTATCCTCACACACCATGATAATAATATATTACAAATTTTGCCTGATGTTCAGTGATGGTGGGTGATAAAGAACGTAACTTTTAGATCGTGTCATGTCTTAGGTCCCCTAGACCATTTCAGCCTTTCATTTATGCCATCAGGGAAGACAAACTTCTGCTCTAAGGTTCTGACCTGTGTATCTCCTATTTGCCTCCCTGAAACACAAAAGCAAATGGGTGTAAACAGAGGCCATCTGTTAAAGGATAGGTCTGTTTCAGAGCAAAACCAGAGGGCAGATATGTAGTGCTCTTATTTAGAAGGTGGGCTAATGCAAAAGTCATTCGTGAAATGACCATTTACCTTACCAACCTTAATAAGGCAAAGCGCGGTCATAAATAAGAAATAATACCCTAATAGCCAAAGGATGAAATAAGCTAAAAGAAATGAAAGCATACTTGAAGCAGTAAAAAGTACAATATAAAAGTAGATTCCAAGAATAAAAAGAAATGTAATATAATCAATGAAAACTAGGTAAAATGTAGCAAATAAAAACTAAGAGAAAGATATTAGTGGAATAAAATATTGTGACCAAAGCCACCACAGACCAAGAAAATTACGATAAAGAGAGCCCCAGGAACATTTTAAAAATAAAACGAAATAGGAAAAAAAAAATTTGAAAGTAGGAAATTAACCAGTTAAAGTATTATGAGGTATGAGAATAAAAGCCAAAGGTTTTATTAGAATGCATAAATGAGGCACTCTCTAAGACCCGGTAAACCCCCGCATGGAAACTACCCAGGTTTTCAAAGCCAAAGCACCGAGTTACTAACCTATAAAAGGCACCACCAAGCAGCCAGTTCCTCCAATCAGCATCCTAGCCATCAACCTCGAAGCTACCTTTCATCACCTTACGTCCAACCGAACCAGTAAATCCTGTTGATTCACCGGCAACGTTCAGCTGGAATCCACCCCTCTCTCACCACCTCTACTGCTGATATCCTACTCCAACGGCTGGACTTTTCCCTGTTTTTATTCTTGCATGCCTCCACGTCTCTGCTCCAGGGAGAGCCAGAGTGATATTCTATCAAGTCAGAAGGGCCACTTCACTTGCCAGTCTCCTGATTAAAAGCATTGAACACCTCTGCCTTCCATTCACATCAGAAGCCAGATCTCCTACCGTGAACTACAGGATCCTGCGTACATGGCCTGAACTCTCCGACCCACCTCAGTCTCACCTTGGTCTCAAGCTCACAAACTTCCCACTGGGCGTTCCTTCCATGTTCTTTTAGCTCCTAGAACAGGCCAACTTTTTCATGCCTTAGCGTACTGGCATGTGCGTCAATGCACACAATCTCTACCATCAGAATGCACAACTCCCAGGACCTCTTGTGATGGCCTCCTTGCAACGCTCCAAGTCTTAGCCTCGAGTCCCAGATCCTTACACCTCCTCAGATCACCCAAGTTAATTACACTCTTTTTCTAATGACTAGCAATCCCAGATCCTATTAGCAGTTCACAGTCTATAATTGAGTACATATGTATTTACCTGCTCATCCCCCCCAGTAGAATGTAAGCTGCATGGGAGCAGAGACAACAGCTATTTCATTCAACACTGTGCATAGCTGGCATCCGGCATGGGACTGGACTCCTATTAGTTTCTCATAAATATTTGCTGAGTGAAACACCATGCTGTGGGCTTCCCTTCCAAAGCTTTGGACTCCCTGGTGGGGAAGAATCCTCAAGATTCAGAACCAAAGGCCAGAAAGCAGGATGATTGGTCTCCTTACCCTTCACCCACATCTGGCCTCCCACACACCCATAAGTACTGCCTACCTTAGATATTAGTGTTAGGATAATTGGGTACAACAAGGTTGAATTCTGTGGCCTGTCTTCTTGATGGGTAGGTACAGTTTGCAATCTGGTCACAGACTCCCTTCCTGCGGTGGCTTTTTGTTCTTGGACAAAATAAGGTTGAATGACACGGCATTGCCATCATTGCCAAAAATGATCAAACCTCAGCAATTTGTTATCGTTCAACTTAATACATACATATCAGTCCACAAACAAGCATAGAAGGGAGCATAGAATTAATGCTAAAGAATGTGCTACAAATAATAAAATGCATTCAACCAGTTTCTCAAAGGCTACCATAACATGGGCATATTTTTTATGTGTATATATGTATATATTTTTTAATCTAAATTCAATTAGTCGACAAATAGTACATCATTAGTTTCAGATGTAAAGTTCAGTAATTCATCAGTTGCATATATATGGGCATATTTTTAAATAAAAGATGCCAGCAAACACTCAGAAACTAAATTCTGGTTCAATACTGGTTTTGTCTCTATCAGACCATAAGTATCAGTACCTTTTTCTATGAGACCAAAATAAACTATCATCTCTTTACCCCTGACATTTCTGGTCAGGATAAAAAAGCAGGGAAAAAATCATAGCACCGGTTTACCCAGACCAGCATTCAGGAACAAATCAGCTAAATATAAGACAGATATCACACACATGCCCAACAATGACAAGCAAGGCATTTGGAAGCCCCAGGTAAGGTATGTACACTGCTAAGAACTTACATTTTGAAGTATACAGATACATAGATTTCTCCTCCAGAAAAACTCCACTTACTTCCAGATACCTTTCCTCACAACGCAGAATAAATGACACTGACTCCTGAATTCAGTGTTTTACAACCTATACTTTCCAAGAGTCCAAGACCCAATTGCGAGAGCAAGCAGGACCCTTTGTCAAGTCTAGAATCAAACCCCATGCCAAGCCATCGCCCACAGAGGCGAGATGAGCCTTAGTCCCTGCTCAAGGCGAATTCAAAAACTAACTGAACAAATTAGACAACCATTTTTAAGGGAGGCAGACAAATGAAGCAGAGACTCCCTGAACGTGTGTTTTATTAGAAACACAGCTCATTTAAGATCAAGGGAAGCAAATTTGGCAGTTGCACAAAGGTATCCAATAATCTTTGACAAAGAGGTAAGAGTTGAATCGAGGAAGGAGGAAAGTGCCTCCAACTACACATAGTATCCCTAGGGGAAGACTGAAAAAATTATGAATTGGTAACAGACTCAGCCTCCTCCCACCGCGTGTTTTGATAATAACACAACCACTGCAGGCTTATCTATCACCACAGGTAACAAAGGGGATATTAAGGTGAAATTAAATTCCAGCAACCATCTGAAATGGAATGTAGTGGGCTTGTCTGCTTACAGATACTTGCAAAATACGGAGCCCGCCAAATGCTTTCCTGAGCTACTAGCGAATTAAAACTGTTTGTTTTTTTTTTTTAAATTCAGTGAATGGCAAACTTTATATGAGTTTTAAAAAATTCTTGTTGTCGCCCCAAGCAAGATACCTTTAAGGGAAAAAGCTGTTTCAAGGATATGCTTTGTTGGGGGTGGAGGGTAGCTTGAGGGAAATGGTGAGTCTGAGGACAGAAGGACTATAGAAGCCGAGAGGTGGCAGAGGAGGGCGGCTCACTGCTCTGTAGGAGACAAGAAAGATTCTATGTTTTTGCTTTCAGAGAAAGAGAACAGGGAGAGGGAAAGAGGGTGGGCAGGGCCATGATAAATGGAGCCATCTAAGGCTTTGTGGTGAAGAACTTGAAGGGCCCCACAGTCAAACCAACTTTAAAGAAGCTCAGGTTTCATTGGTACTTGTCTCTCCAAAGCCTGTTTGTTTAGTGCAAAGCAAGTCTTGAGTAAATTCTGCTCCCGTTTGCTTTGGAGGTATCCTGTGCAGAGGAACCGGAGAATAGCTAAGTTTCATGCCAATTTCACTGTGGCACAGGACAGAAACTGCACAAAGAAGAAATACATCTGTGGCAGAAGCAATCTTAGGTTAACCGAACATAATAAAAAAATAAAATAAAATAAGTTTAAAAAAAGAAAGGGGGCGCCTGGGTGGCTCAGTGGGTTAGGCCTCTGCCTTCGGTTCGGGTCAGGGTCCTGGGGTCCTGGGATCCAGTCCCGCGTCGGGCTCTCTGCTCAGCGGGGGGCCTGCTTCCCCCCCTCTCTCTCTGCCTGCCTCTCTGCCTACTTGTGATCTCTCTCTCTGTCAAATAAATAAACAAAAAATTCTTAAAAAAAAAAAAAAAAAAGAAAGGTAAATTCAGAGCATCAAAAAAAAAAAAATGCTGTTCACTCTACCTCATTCCCCCTTCACCCTCAAGAATTCACGAAAGGTCTTGGTGAGGATTTTGGACATGCATCAGAAATGCAGTTTTGCAGCTAAACTGAACGTCACCCATATCCGTGGGGATCAGGAGTCCCAGGCATCGCCTGGGGTTTTTTTTTTGTTTTGTTTTGTTTTTTTTAAAGATTTTATTTATTTATTTGACAGACAGAGATCACAAGTAGGCAGAGAGGCAGGCAGAGAGAGGAAGGAAAGCAGGCTCCCCGCTGAGCAGAAAGCCCGACGCGGGGCTCGATCCCAGGACCCTGGGATCATGACTCGAGCTGAAGGCAGCGCCTTAACCCACTGAGCCACCCAGGTGCCCCCATCGCCTGGGTTTTACTTCTGCAAAGCCATTTGTTCCTAAATTGTCATTTGAAAATACTTTTTGATGTCCCAGAAGGACCAAATGTAGGTTCCAAATATCAAATCAACAACACGAGTTGCATTGCACGCTCAAGAAAGCCAAACTAATTGGCTAATAGGTTTTTAAAGTCAGTTCTCAAAATTTATCTGTGACAGACAAAAGTGAACAATGACTAGAGGCAAGAAGAATGATCCAAAAGCTACAAAAATGTCTTCTGTTTAAATTTCCATTTTCAGAGGTTATTGTTCCTTGAAACAAAACCCTCTGCATTATGGAGTAGTCAGAACACACATGACATTTTTAGATTAGATGATTCTCTGCTGGGAAATACAACAATTGTGGAATTCAAGTATGCCTGCCCAAGGGCAGACCCTGCTGTATTTTCTTTGTTTTATTTTTTTAATAAGAAGACAAAAACTCATAAAACTTGGCCACTTTGATGACTCTTTATTCAATCATTTACAATTTTAGAATTTACCCTTAACTTCACCAAATATTTGAAGTTTCTCACAGATGGCAAAAAAAGGGAAACTAGCATAGAGGTAATCCAGATTTCAACTTTCAGTGATCTCTTTTAAGACATCATCTGCCCCAAAGTGTATCATACCTCTGGGTAATAATCTGCTATTAATATAGAATATTTTTATACACCTATCAATTAAGATGTCCATAAATGGTATACATAGAAGTTTGTATGTCATTTATTCACTCAATAGTCAAAATGGCTACAAACTAAACATGATAAGAGCCTGAATTAGGACATAAGAAAAAGAAGCAGAAATAACCAATATTCAGGAGGTAGAATCCAGAGTTCTTGGTAGTCAAGGGATAGTAACCAAGGGCGATCATCCCATTGTGAGTGATGAGATAAAAAAGAGGACTACACATGCATATTGTAAGGCATTCATATTTGATTAATGCCTATCTTATTAAATATATTAACTCATAAAATTTATAGCACCTACTGGAGTTTATATTTTTATATAGTAGGGATGTTATTTTGCCATCTTCTATAATTGCAATTTTGAGGGTGCTTAACAGTCATCTGCAAAACACTATAATTACGGATGACAGCTCTCCACAATAAATCTAAACTTAGAGAATTTACAGTTTTGCTATGTAGATTTGCAATGCAATGAATACTTGACAATTTTTAAAGCAAAAGTAAAAACCGATCACAGGCAAATCTGTTATTACACTGAAATTACAAAAATAAATCTTTCAAGTACATAGATTATTAGTCAAGTTTTCTTCATTGTACAAACCAAAGGGTCCACATATCAAAAAGCAGAAGTTAAAAAAACTAAGATGATTTATTCTCCAAGTAACTTTAGGTCAAAGTTAAAGATGACTTATTAGGGTCATAAAATAGCAATAGATGTAGTAAATTTATGTCTTTGCTTTGTTCCCTGTCATATTGTAACCAAAGCTATTTCTACCTTGCCATAATGTGTATTTTTAATCAGACAGTATTAGCCACAGCAGAGCAAACCACAAGTCACAAGGACAGATGACTGTAACTCTATTTATGTTAGAGATAGATTTCTGTGACACTGCATATAAGCAGGATTTATAAATCAAATTAAATTTCCACTTCACTTCCATAATAATTTTGCTTCTAATGAAATCATTTCGACCTTAAATTTCATCTTTAAAAACATACTTGGAGAAAATATATACATTTTTCTGCAGGTTTCTAGAGTAACCACAGTAATCTGAAAAAATAATACTCACTCCTTATTGATTAAATGCTGCCCATGATAAAGTAGGGTAATGAAGAAATCTGAAAGCTTCAGGTTGCTTATATCCGAAGTGTTCTCCAGTAAGACTCAACACTGGTAGTTAAGGCCTGGCTTTGTCTGAGCAAGGATAGCATAGTTTTGTTTTAAACTGCTAAGTCCTTAGACTCAATGAGACCTTGTCTTGAGCTGGCTGAATGGGCCCCCCAATTCTTCAAAGGTAAAATTCTGTTTACTTGCACATTACCTTAGAAGGGAAGAAGCATTACAAATTTAAAATGTCATTCCCAAATTTACCAATTCATTGTATTGACTTAAAGTGTGGCATATATATATTTCACATACTTTTTTTTTTAAAGATTTTATTTATTTATTTGTGAGAGAGAGAGAGAGAGAGAGAGTACAGCAGGGGTGGCAGTAGGCAGAGCGAGAAGCAGGCTCCCTGCTTAGCAAGGAGCCCCATGTGGAATTGGATGATCCCAGGATCATGCCCCCAGCCGCAGGCAGACACTTAACCGACTGAGCCGCCCAAGTATCCCTATTTCAAATACTTTTTAAGGCAGCAAAGGCACCATAGGTGCATTCCCAAGCCGCCCAATTCAGCAGCATGTTTAGAATTGTAGGTACAGAATCTTATGGCGTGGATGTGGTAAACTAGTGACTCCTAGTGGTTGGTACATAGTCGTGCAAATTACCTCTTTGCAGCAAAGTCAAGAAAGGGAAAAATAATATATACTGCTTCATTCCCTTCCAAAACAAACAAGTGAAAAAGAGTTACCGCTATCAGAAATATTTTTATAAGGATCATTTCTACACATGCGAAGAGAACACATGTATAAATAAACATTTTAAAAACTCTTACTAATAAAAATTACATTGGAAATTGTCTCAAGCAGCAAAACTAAAATTTATTGACACATATGCAAGCTAAAATACAACTATAGCTTAATATTCCCAGCTCTGGGATTTTTCCCTAAAAACATAATTCAACAGGAACAAAAATCTATATCCAACATTATCTATAAAACAAACCACAAAACCAGAAAGATTAATTTCCAACGAGAAGGAAATGTTTTAACAAATTCAAATATGTCACCACAATGATACGCAATAAAATCTTCTCATGTTTAATTATAAGTCCTAGGGAAAAAGATGAACACTGTTTTGGTAAACTATTAGGTTTAAAAAGCAAAGTAAAAATGGTTCATTTATTGTGAAATATCACCATAAAATATATATATATACATATGTATATACATACTGGAAGGTACTATAGAAAGATGGACATGATTGCATCAAGGCAGTAATATTATTTATTTTTCTTATTAAAGACATTTTTTTCCAGAGTGGTTTTAGGCTCACAGAAAAATTGAGATGAAAGTACAGTGATTTCCCATATACTCCCTGCTCCCACACATGCAGACCCTCCTCCCCCACTATCAACATCCCCACCCCAGAGGGGCACATTATAACAGCTGTTGAGCCTACACTGACACATCGTTATCACCAAAGTCCAGAGTTTATATGAGGGTTCATACTTGGTGCTGTACCCTCCAGGGGTTTGGACAAACGTTTAATGACACGTATCCATCATTACAGTATCATACTGGGTATTTTCCCTAAAAATCCCGTGTATTCTATATTTTTAATGCTTCAAACATCTGTTGTTTCCCCAATAAAAAATATTAAAGAAAAGAAGATATCTACATTGTGAATTTCTTTCCAAGTAACATGTAAGCTGACAATGAACTTCTCAAAATTCAAATCTAATCGGCTGCTTCTCTCCAACGTCTATTCCCCCTTATAGCCCACTCCCTCTCACTTCCTCGGAAAGTCTTCCCTAACACCCTAGTCTGGGTAGAAGTACTTTATTAAACGTTCTCAAAGACCTTACTTTTTTTCCTTCAGAATGTATCTCTCACTTCGTGATTATTAGAATGACTGCTAAGATTTGTGTATTTCACTAGATTGTGAGAGAAACACTGTGTATACAGGAAGCACCCAATATAATTTGCGGGATAAAATGAAGGGCAGCACGTGCTCAGTGAAGTATTTAACTTGTCTGCCTTTGGCTTCGTTCACGGTCTCAGAGTCCTGGGTTGGAGCCCTACATGGGGCCCCCTGCTCAATGGGGAGTCTGCTTCTCCTTCTTCCTCTGTCTCTCTCCTCATGCTCCTGCTCTCTCTCTCTGTCTCTCAAATAAATAAAATCTTGAAAAAAAAATTTTTTTGATGATCTTAGAATTACATACTACACTGGGGTCGAGTTAATCAGAATCTCTGTCTCTTTATTTCTTCCTATCAACTCCTTATATCATCTAGAATGACATACATTGAAAGACTGAAAATTTTTCACTTGGGCCCCCTATTTTGTCTTCTGAAGCTGTTTCTCTCCCCTACCCTGCTTCATAATAACTTCAGCCCCTAACCTATCGTCTCCATCCTTCCTGGTACGGTCCAAATCAGCCAGAAGTTGTTGTGAATCTACAAAAACAATAATCCCTCCTTCAAGAATCAGTTTGGGCCAATATTCCTTAAACCCAGTGAATTTCCTCTAACCTATGCTTGCTGAAGTCCTATAAAACACTTCTTCCTCCTTTCCTAAGTAATTAAACTGCTGCCACACCTTATTATAGTGGCCATTATCAGGTAAAGGCTGTGCTCACAGAGTTCTGGTCCCTTTTCTTGCACCACAGCTAAGAAGCCAGTGAAAGGAAAGAGATGACATGTTTGTCCCAGTCTTCAGAATGTACACAGCCGCCAGCACAGCCTACTTGGAGCCTGACATTTTTCAGTTGAAATTAAGTGATTGAAAACTAGAGCTTGTTGTTCCAAAACTGTCATGATAGGCTAAAAGCAAAAGTCTACATCCTCACTACATTTTCCCACTTTTTCAGCTCAAGGTAGAGATGCATCAAGGAATGAAAAACCCAGAGTCCAGGAAAAGCAAGGGAGGAGACAGATAATGAAGATGAAGGGAGTGTTCCTGAGATGTTACGCAAGTGAATGGTTTCCATCTGGCCAGGAGCATATTTTTCAGCTGTTCCTCTAGTATCAAGTGTGTTTTGCCTGTGAGAGGTCACACATACTGGAGTTGGAAGGAAGGAAGAAAGGAAAGGAGGAAAGAAGAAAATCCCACCACTAATTAAAGCCACATTTGCCATTTTCAAAGCTGAAATGTAGTATGTGAAATGGGGACTAAGAAAGGAAAGGAGGGGGAAAAAAGAGAGAGAGACAGAGCTTTTAAGAAAAACTACATTTTTATTCATTTTCTACCAGATTGGAAATATAAGAAATTTTAAAACTCGATAAACCAAAAGAAATACAAAAATGTTCATCTTTATAAAAACTGTGAAAATCTTTTTAAGAAACCCATTTAATTATATTTTATATTTAAGTAATTATATTAAAATGTGTGAACTCTACCCCCAACTACAATCACCTCACTTTAATATTCTGAAGGCACTGAAACAGCTGTGAACAATGCAAAGTCATTTACTTAGCACATTATGTGCTTGAATCAAACTACTAAACATTATGGGCTTCTGGGTCCCAGTATGAAAACCAGGACAAGGGTTTCCAGGTCACTGAGGAAATAGCATGATCTGCTATGAATGTATTTAATGTAATGTAAATAAATCTTATTTTCAACTCTTCTCCACACTAATATTAGAGTTCTAAGCAGGGAAATTGTGACAACTATGTATCCAAATAATAAAGTGTTGGCAATCTTCAAAGATAGAAAAAAAATAGCAGGCAGTATAATATATCTTATGTAAAAATATATAAAGCACAAAATCAAAATAAATTAGTCATCTGTGTTGTAATTAATTTAAAGAATGACTTTTGGTGTGCAGAGAAATTGACATTCCAATAAAATGATGATCCCAGGTTTGACTTGTAGCACTCCTCTTTCTCCTGATTACAAATTATCAATCATATTAAATTATTTAGCTCTCTGAAGAAGGACATTAGCTGAGTTTCATTTTAACAGCATGCCTATGGTTGTGTTCCAGAAATTTATTAGGAAACAGCCATATGGGTTTCTAGGTAAGATGATGACATAACCCTATGGGCCTAACTCCTTTATCCTCCACTACCAAATTTCCCCTGAAGAGAAAAAAGAATGTAAGTGTTAGGGGAAATGTGATTTAGTGATAAGTACTAGGAATGGGTAACATCCACATGCCAGGGTCATAAAGGAAATGTTGTAAAAGAAAGAGCAAATAGGACTGAAAGTTCCATGAACTCTGCCATTCAAGGGGTTGTATGCCTGGGAGAAAAGTGGGAAATACTTCCAAACATTTGACCAACACCCACTCATTCAGAGTTGAGTGGCAGTCAGGAGACCTCTGTCCGGCAAGTGTCCTCCAAAGGGACAATGTTGTCTCCAAGGTGGATTGATTTTTTTTTTTTTTAGATCTTATTTATTTATTTGACATAGAGATCACAAGTAGGCAGAGAGGCAGGCAGAGAGTGAGAGAGGGAAGCAGGCTCTCCGCTGAGCAGAGAGCCCGATGCGGGACTCGATTCCAGAACCCTGGGATCATGACCTGAGGCAAAGGCAGCGGCTTAACCCACTGAGCCACCCAGGTGCCCTGAAAGTTAATTCTTGAGGTTGGGACGAAAGGATATATACTCTATAAGTATATACATACTTAGCTAGGAGGCAATGATAAAAAACAAAAAGATTGAGAAACACTGATACACATCACCAGCTACAGAGAAGGGCTCTTTGACTCAGGAACCACTGAAATGTTTACACTTGCTCACAGGGCTCTCTAAGCACCTGCGAGATGCCTCACTGAAAGAGGCAGCTTATTCTTGCAAATCCCTCCAATGCTATCCCCATCGTGTTCCCCTTAGACTGCAAAGAAAGCACAGTACATTTAACAAAAGAAAGAGTTTGGGTTTGTTTTTAAAGAAAATAGAAAAAAAATTACACAAACCATAAAATAGAATGTCAACACTAAAGTAGAAAATTCTAGTGATAGGTGAATTCTCTTACTGAAACAGATTCACAGATTATGACAAATAAAATCCAATTATATTTTTGTTTACAAAAGAGGTACCTAAATCGACATTACTAAGCAAAAGAATACAGGCAAACGAAAACAAAGTACATAAATATGCCATGGGAGATACGAGTGGGCTTTGGGAGCAGTGATATAACATAAGAAAAATCAAGCCAAAAAGCATTGATTTACCAAAGGTGAGTTTAGAAAAACCATGAACATATCTATCTCTACATATTTAAATATATGAAGTCACACTGGTGAAGACTAAAATACAATAGCTCTCCTTACGTATTTATGAAAAAAAGGAGATTAAAATAAAAATTAGAGTATTTGAATGATATAATGATAGAATTAAAATGTTATATGGAGGTTACATATTCTTCCCCCAAGTAAATTCAAAGAAATGACACAATGAACATCAAAAGTGTCCTATCCACGCAAAAAATAGAAAATAATGAAGTTGTAAATTTAGAATCAAGTTTAACCAGACAGTCAAGAGAGTGAGCAGAGAATACCAATAGCTTAAGTCCTGATTATACTAAAATGTCTATGTGCTTTGTTCTAAATTTGAATTACATTAAAATGTTAATGCCCTTGGCTTTAATTTTCTCATTTTTTGAAAGTTCTCTAAAAAAGATAGTCTAATATATAAAAGTTACATTCACACAGATATTTATTGCAGTATTTTCTACAATGCTGAGCCCCAATTCTCAATAACAGGGGGAAGATGAAAAAATGTGGTATATATAAAAATATATAAAACCACTAAAAAGAGACTTCATAATTATGGAGACTCTAAAACCCTTTGAGGAGAGTTCACAATGTGGGTGGAAAATATTGAGCATGTTTTCTGATAACTTCTACCACCACAGCCTGACGTGAGAAGAACATAAGCAAAGCCAACCAGCTCCATAAAACAGAGCACAACCTGTGAATGACTCCATTACCTCGAGCAGCCTCTCCAATCTTACCTCCCACAGCTCCCTCTATATATTTGTGGTAGATAATATCCAATGATGGCCACCATCACTTTCTTCCCTCCCTCCCTCCATCAAGAGGTGGAGTCTGTCCTCTACTTGAATTCAGGCTGGACTCGTGATTTGTTTGGACCTTGAGGAAGCAGGGGGATACAGTGTTCTGGAACCTCTGAGTCCAGACTTTAAGAAGCCCAGCATCTTTCGCTTCTTCTCTTTTGGAAGCAAGATGCCATATAAAAAGTTGACTACCCTGAGATCGTTACGTTGTGAAGAAGCCCTAGACAGCTACCTGGAGAGGCCATGTGGAGGAGCACCAAGGAGCTCTTTGCGTCAAAACAAAAGAGAAGAAGAAAAAGAAAAGGAGGAGGAAGATGACGACGACCTTTAAGTGAAGGGTCCATGTACCTCCTAGCCCAGCCCAACCAGCTGCTAAACACAGTTGAGTGAGTGGCCCTAGCAGATGCCATGTGGAGCAGAAAAATCACCTTGCTGAGTGCAGTCAACCCATGAAATTCTGAAACACAACAAATCGTTGTTTTAAGTCACTAAACTTTGGGATGACTTGTTACAAGGAATTCCATAACGGAAACCCATCTGCTACTTTAGCCATACCAAACTATTCAGAAACTACAATGTCTGTGAGTTTGCACCTTCTACGTTTTTGTTCTTGCCTTTGCCCACTTTATGAACTTCTAGTCCACTTGAAAGACCCAACTGGGTATTTTCTCTTTTGTGAAGTCTTCACAGATTATCTCAGGCAGTTACTCTTCGTGCCTGTAGATGTCCTAATATACAGACACAGCACATACTTCTTTCATCGCCCTGTCAGTGCCACGTCTACCTTCCAGCTCTTGAGTTCCTTGTAGACAGAGACTGTGATGTTATCATTTCCATATTTCCATTGCTTAAAACAATACCTATGAGGCAAAGAGGATGATTTCTCTTTTATATATGTGGAAATTGACATACAGAGTGCCAAGTGAATGTGCTCAAGGTCACTCAGAAAGTTGAGTTAAATGTATAGAGAGTATGAAAGAATGAAATTCTATGAGCTCAAGAAGTGTTTGCAGATGATTCCATCTTTCATTGATCTCTTTCTCCTGTTATATCCTTTGGCACTTGTAACCTGAAAAAATATCCATATGGAACAAAGAATACTCCACCTACTCTTGTCTTCAGAGTCTTACCACAAGTGTCTAGCATGCAAACATCACAGTTCATATTGCTTCTAAATCTTTCAAAAGGCCTGTCCTAGCACATAATAGGTTCTCATTCACGTATTAATCAATCAGTCATTTCCAAAGTACCAAACTAGTCAAAAAGAAGTTCAGGAAAATGTATCAAGCATTTTTCTACAAAATGAAAATATAATTAAACATTCAATTATATTTTCAACCTCCATTTATTAAATTGCAAGGTAATTTAATTTTAATTTTTTAATTGCAAGGCAATTTAATTGCAAGTAAATTTTAAAAAATTTAATGCAAGTAAAATAATATTTTTGAACCCAGGGAAAAGAATGATCTTGAATGAATATTCATTGTGAATTAACTCCCTTTCACTTGAGTTCCGTACTACCCAAAGTGAAAGAGCAGATTGAACTTAGCAATCTTCAGGAAAAATCATATTGTTATTTTTACTGTATCTTTTGCTGGAGAAGGGACTGAGATTGGGTGTCATTCTGTGTCAGTGCTCTCAGTCAATGAAAGAACAGAATTGATTTATTTCTCATTTTAACTTAAAAAAATCTGAAAATTTCGATCTTACCCTTTTTTCCTCAGGGACAAAACACAACAGACAGATAGAAGCCATGATTTTTTGCAGGAATTCCCAGAACCAAGATAGCACCCAGGTCCTTCTCACCCTCTTTACTACATGTTTTAAGGTCAGATTAAAGTCATTTCAAGCTCCAGAGCACAGCACTGTCCAAAAAATGGGTGACATCAGACGACCCCAATGAGAAGAATAAAAAGGGACCTCCTGCCCTCAGTGGACACTAATGCCTTCCGGGCTTTTGACTGTCAGCCACAATGGTAGCAGGGAAGCCGAATGCAATCAACACAGAGCTAAGCTGTACATCGGAGAAAGCTCATAAAAACTTTTTTCCTAGGTAATACCATTTTATAGAGATCTAAGTTGATCTGTTATTCTTTCAGGAAAACCCAGTAAGTCCCCAGAATTCTTTTACCCTGCATTTCATCAACTGGATCTTTCCCAGAACTAAACTGAATCACACTTCATTAGAAAGAATCAAAAATGTTCACATGTGGGATGCCTGGGTGGCTCAGTTGGTTAAGCATCTGACTTTGGCTCCCTTGGGCTCTGTGCTCAGTGAGGAGTCTGCTTTTCTTTCCGCCTCCCCTCTTGCTCATGCTGGTGCTCTCTCTCTCGTATAAATAAATAATATCTTAAAAAAAAAAAAAAAAAGAAGATGTTCACAAGTTTTGGTAGATTTCTCTCTAGAAATCTCTTATGCTAGGAACACATGTGGCACAGAACTAGAGACACATTCCCACCACCTCTGATTAAAATCTTACTCATTTTGCAAAGCACAGCTCAAACGCTGTCTCCTGCTTAGAACCTTCCCTCGTTGCCCTGGTTGGAATATTTCTCTCTTCCCCTTCTAAACTTTTATAATGAACGTAGCGTTTAGCACAACTAGCTTAGAGTGCCCTAGCCTATATCATGCTCACTTTCTTCTCCCCTTCACACACATCTCGTGTTTTGAGCCTAGATGGCAGGGACTGTGCACTTAAAATCTTTGAATCCTTACAACGTTGCACAGTGCTTTGTATATCGAGGGTGCCCAATGTGTGCTCCATGACTGTTCACTTTATTCCTTCTAGGCTTTTCAGGATGACTACTTTTACGATAGCCCAGAGGCCATTCAAAGAGACATATCCAAAGCTGCCCTTACCTGGTATAGATCACGACTCCCACCCCGCATTTTAGCAATATGACCCAAGTTCCAGAAAAATACAAATAATACAAAATCCCTGAAGGGAACTGTAGCCATTTGTTTCTGGGTTTTCCCAAGTTCCTCAACTGAACCTTTTTGTTTATTTCAAATCTTTCAACAGAAACCATAGGTATACTATAAAACGCGTGGATTGGAGGGTGTAGTTTGGTATTCCAAGGAGAGCTTGAAATCCTACCCACTCACACCCCTCAGGTGTCCTTTAAGGAAAGGTTGAAGGAACCTCTGGGGCACCACAGAGAGCACGTTGATAATCACTAATTTTGATTCACCTCCTCAGATCCTCAAATAGGCTATAAGGGGTCAGAGAGAGTTGCTGAAATCCACAGTAAATGGATGAGCACTGGCCACGGGAGCCACCGAACCTTATTGATTTCCTGCAAGATGGACTTCATTACACCCAAGAGGAAGCCCAGGGTGCAGCTTTTACCTCAGCATTTCAGAGCTTATTATTAGACACGTGCTTTGCTTCATTTTACTCATTCTATTGATTCTTTGAATCTAATCCAGAGAATAAACACCACTGGGACCAAACATATGGTCAAGTCTTTAGCTTAATTTTTGTTTTTGGAGAGAGAAGCATCTTGGGCTGAGTTCAGCCAAGCGGGGAGCACAAGGAGTGATTAAAAACAAAACAAAACACAACGCAGTGTATCACAATCCTACCTGAGCATGAGGAAGGCTGCCACTTGGCACAGGAGCTATTTACTTTGTCAAATCCCTGTGTGAGATGTTTGCTCGGCTGTAATCATATACAATATCATGGTAACAAACTAGATGTTTATAGAAAAATAGATCCTAAGGGCCAGAAACTCTCAGAGAAAATACATGCACTTCGCTTTTATTTTTTTCCCCATTCAAAATATAAATGAATGGTATAAATGTTTGATTTAAGGTTAAGCCCCCAAAGCATGAACTATTTATTACATTTGTTTTAAGTTTTTGAATGGTCAGTTTAAAATTGTTCCTGCTAAGTTTTTTTTATCTTTTCTTAAAAGGAAATCTGGATTCAAAGCTTTATCTATTATCCATGTATTTTAGACACTTAACTTTAATTGAGCTTTGCTATATATTTATTTTATTCTGCTATATATTCAATGTGTTTTCTTATATTATGAGAGCCCTCTGGTGGTTGAGAGAACACTAAATCTCTATGCTCACAAGAACAGAAATACAGTTCATTACCAACCAAAGCTTTTCTTTACTGAGATACTGATTTCAAGTTCTATTAGAAATGGATGTTCATTAAATTGCTATTAACTTTTACCTACTCATAGAATGGTGCATTATTTTTTTTTAATTTTCTAAGATTAAAAAAAAAAAGATCTTAAATGCTTACGTTATGTCTTTAAATCCAAATAAGAAAGCACTGTTAATGCACATATATATTTTCTTTTCAATCAGATTGGGAATAGTTAGCAATTTACATCTAAATTGAGATACAGGGAAATTGGCTCTTAGACCCTTTATTAGGTGGCATGCTCTGTGTCCTCTTTTAACTTATGGCCAAATCACAAATAGACATGACTATTACATATTTCCAGAGTACCTAGGTCCATAGCACCAAATTCAAGACTCAGGTTTTGATATATTTTGCAAGTCACTAAACAATGAACCTACCAGACACTTTGTAAGTATCCCGCCATACAGAGAATTACAGCAGGCAAAATGGAAGGTGGCAAAGCCTTGATCAAGTGGGACAATGCACTGAAATTTATGAAATGACAAAGCCTGGATATATATACTAAGGAAAGACATTTATGTGGGTGAAGCCTTTCCTTGGGCGTATAATTTCAGAATACTCAATGCCTGCATGCCTTCAAAGCTCTCTTTAACTGATTCTTAAGTTTTGGGGGTAAAAGTTGAAGAGCACAGAAACAGGTTTCCAGGTGCTTCCTGCTATATGACTCTTCACGTCATTCATTTAAGTGCAGCACCCAAAATATGAGATGAAAACATCATAATCATAGTACTGCTGCATTTTCTCTACAAGAATAAGGGGAGAGCCAAACAAATCAGCAAAGCTGAAGATAAAGATTTGGCCAATGGACCAAGGACATCACAAGATGTCAGTGGGGAAGTTATTGGATTATTGTAGGAATAAGATGCTGGTGTGCGACTATGGAAATCTGAAGAGGATTAGTGCTTTGACTTAGTTCCACACAGCTATGCCTTGAATCCCAAACTGTTTCACAAACCAATTTCATGAGCACATGCAATGTTAAAGCATGATTAACGGACTTGGGCAAATCAAAAGTATGCAATCCTCCAACATGAAAATGTCAGTGAACACACCTGACTCCACCAAAAAGCCAGGATGGAGGATGTCAATGTTCTACACTTCGGTGGTTTGTTTCAGTAATTGCCACCAAAGTGTTCATGCTTCATTGCGTGCACACCACTCTACAACGTGATATTGGTGATCCTCTAAGCAATAAGCAGAGTGTGTTTTCTCTATCTTGAATCTGGGCCTGACCCTATTACCTGCTCTAGTTAACAGGACAAAAACAACCATCATTTAAGTAGAGGTTTTAAATGTGCATGAGCATTGGGGCTTGCTTCTTTCACGTCTAGGAACCCCTTTGCCAGCATGTAACAAATTCCAACTAGGCTACTATAGAGGGGAAAATCCAAGGAACCAATTTCCATGTAAGTGAGACCATCCTAGACCACTCAGCTCTAACCAAGCCACAAATAGACCAAAGAGAGAAGCCAAGCCCAGCCAACATTACAGTCTATCCAAGAATTGTTGTTTTAAGCCTCTAAGCTTTGGGGTGGTTAGTTATGTAGCAAAAGCTAGCTGATATGGCTACTTCCATCATACAGCCCAAACTTCGACTGTGATTTGTCCAAGTCCGTGACCACATTTCACTGGAGACAGAATTTTGAGTTATTTAACAAATTCTTTGCTTCCTGACTTAAGGAATGATACTAGCACCAGACTTCTTATAGAAAGAGAATGGTAGTCATCAAAAATAACAGGCTGTATTTCACAGAAAAATTGTATTTCCTTATTGTCTTAGTTACTGTCTAGTAACAACACATCCATGGGAAAGGGATTTTGATACCCAGTAAAATGGATTTAAAAACCAAGGGTGTAAGGAGTTTATCTTGAGAAACAGTTTGCATAAAAGTTACATAAGTATTTTAATAGCCTGAGACTCAATGAGATCAATTGTATGGCATAGATGCTTAAAGTAAATGTAAGCTCCATTAGTAGAGCAATAGATAATGTTCACAGAGATAATCATCTAGAAGCCTGGCTCTAGTTTTGGGTGCTACACTTAAAGACTAGATTGTGTCCTAAGGAGAATAATTAGGATGTGGAAGTTGAGAGATCCAGGAGATAAGAGTAAGAGTCAAGGGAACTACGGAGAAAACTTGCCAACACTTTTGAACATGAAATTATAATTATGGATGAGGGAACAGTTTGAATTTGCATCATTCTCAGTAGGAGAACTCAGACCAACAAGTGAAGGCAGAACTTTCTAATATTTAAAAGGGTACTACAATAAAATTGGTTGCCTTGAACCATATTGAGGTTGTTGTCACTGGATGTGTTCAAAGGTGGTTCATCTTTGCCCAGGGATGTGGTAGAAAGAATTCTTGCACTGAGAGAAACACTAGACAAGCTGCTATCTAAGGTTCCTTCTAAATTCAAGGTTCTAGGCTTCTGTATGACACTTCTGTATGCATCTATATACATTTGTCTTTACAAAATCTAATAAAATAAGTCTTCTGCAACCTCATCATGATTGTTGCCCCACCAGTATCCCAACTTAGTCTTGATCTGTGAAGATATAAGCAAAGAAAGGTTTCACCTGGAGAATTAAGAAATTAATTCCTTCACCCCTCTCCCTCTTACTTGGGCACACGTGTTTAAATGGATTAGCTTTGCTCTAATAATAAAAAATAAATCAGATATCACTTTTTGGTATTTTCACACAACAAAATGCTTTCTGAGTTGAATAAAGGAAAAATGAGGAGGAGGATAGGGAGGACAGATAAAGATCTAAATTTATCAATTCCATAATTAAATATTAAAATATCAAAATGAGCTGATTGTACTTACTTGTGATGATGTGGGTGACATTACTAAATAAAATCTTTAAAGACAACTAAGAAGTGGAGTACAGTCCAGTAGGCATCATCTCCAAAGTACTCCTTTTAATGAAAATTTAGGAACCTAGGGATAAATTCTCAGAAAGCCCTGATATTATAAAGAAGATTGTATACATGTATAATGAGAAGGTCTATAACTTTCATTAGATTTTCAAAGAAGAATATGACCCCAACATTTAAAAACCACTTCTTGGGGCACTTGGGTGGTTCAGTCCGTTAAATACCCGCCTTCAGCTCAAGTCATGGTCTTGGGGTCCTGGGATTGAGCCTTGCATCAGGCTCCCTGCTCAGTGGAGAGTCTGCTTCTCCCTCTCCCTCTGTGTGTGCTCTCTCTCTCTCATTCTCTCCTCTCTCTGTCTCAAATAAATAAATAAAATCTTAAAAAGAAAACACTTCTCATATGTATATGGTAAATATTTTCAAGAGGTTTAAAATATAATGGTCTCAAAACCTAACAAAATATTTAACTTTACATTGATTACATTGATTGTTTATAACACTAGTTATTATCTCACATCATAACACATTCCCATAAAGAAACCAAATTTACCAGAGATTCCCCACTATCTTTGTAACCCTCTTAAATAGAGTAAATACTAGGGATTTGTCTGTTTCAAGGAAGAATTAGTGTGACACACAAAGCACAGAAGAGTTTATTCTAGTCAACTACTCAAAAAAAGTTTTGTTTAGTGTGGCAGATAACAACTACCTAACTTGATATCCATGATTTCTTCTTTTCCCCTTAAAGAAAAATCTGATCTTTTTTTCAACATATCAGTGTCCCTCTGGGAGATCACAGTTCCCAGTCTACTTTGCAACAAAAGGTGAACCATAAAATGCAAATGGAAATTGGGTGGGATTTCCGGAAGAATTCTTTAGAAGGGAGCTCCTTTAGATAGAATACACTTCTCTTTTCTCTTTTCTTTCTCATACTCTTCCTGCCTGGAATGCTGGATGATGTCAAGAGTTTCAGCAACTACCTTGAATCTTTGGGACACCTCAAAGATAGACAACATGTGCTAAGAATGGCAATACCATAAAACAGAAAATGGTCCTAGGTGAAATCATGAACTTTATGCCCTATCTAAAACATCTTCCCTTACATTTTTCATGTAAGAAAAAAGATCATAAAATTCCCAATTTTTAAGTCTTCAGAGTTTGTGGCTGTTTTTTGTTTAGGGATTATTTTGTGTGTAGAAAGGAATCATTGTCATTCAGAAAAGAATGTGATTCACAACTACCACAGATATCCAGCCTGAAAATTCCACTTTCCTTTGTTACATTGCCTAAGAGTGGACCAATTCAGAAATTGGTACATTTTGATAAACAGTGACTTTTAATGGATTGTCTGCATAATATTGGACATTAGGTAAAAATGAACTAAGATCTCTGAGAGCCAGGAAATAAATCAGGTGAAGGGAGAATCCAAGCAGAACCTGGTGGACACCCTGCATTGAGGAAATAAACCTAAAAACACAGGAGACTAAGATGGCTAGAGGACAAAGTATTAGAGAGTAAAGAGCTTCATGGAGACCTCTAGAGATAGGCAGAGAGCCCAGCTTCTGTTAGCAGAGTACTGATCAGCACGTGCATGTAAGGAAACTACTGAAGTCCAGCAAAAGAACCTAAAAAGATTGAAAGGGACAGAACCTAGAGATATGGCTGAGAAGAATGCCTGTTCCCATCAGCCAGACTGGAAAACCTTATAATCAATGGAACTTTAGATAAAGATCCCACAGTATTATGCCTCCATACTGGAGAATAATTAGCTTTGGACTAAACTATTCTGGATCTGTCTAGAAAACCTTAAAAACAAAACCCTAAATAGCAAATTTTTCCAAGTAACTTAAATGCATCCCAGCAAGAAGTTTAAAAATATTTATAGGAATACAAAAATATTCCAACAAGGAATACTTTAACCCACCCAGGTCACATTCACAATATGCAAAATCCAATAAAAAATTACCAGGCAATCAAAGAAATAGAAAATATGACTCACAATGAGGAGAAAAATCAATCCACTGAAACCAACTCAGAACTAACACAGATATTAGAATTGTCAGACAAGAAGATTAAAACAAGTTATTATACTTATATCCCATATGTTAAAAAAGCTAGAAGAAATATTGAATGTGTTAAGTAGAGACATGCAATATATATTTAAAAAACTAAATGTCTAAAGATAATATTACAATGCCTGAGATTTAAAAAAAAAATAATCTGGATAGGATTAACAAAAGATTAGATATTTTACAAGAAAAGATTAGGGGTCTAGGAGACATAGCAAGAGAAATAATCCAAGATGAAATGAAGTGAACTTTGGAACAACTTCAAGCAGCCTAATATGCATGTAAGTAAAGTGCCTGAAAAGAAGAGAAGGTTGGGGTGGGGGGGGGGGGGGTAATCCTAAATCTTATTTGAAAAAATAATGGCTAAAAGTTTTCCAAATTTGATTTTTTTAAAAAGAAAAAACAAAAACAAAAACAAATAAAAAAACCCCTATAGATCCAAGAATCTCAATGAACCCTGAGCAAAAGAAACAGGAAAAAACTATACCAAAATACATCATAATCAAGTTTCTCAAATCCAATGATGAAAAAAGAAAAGTCTTTTTTTTAAGATATTATTTATTTATTTGTCAAAGAGAGAGAGAGCACAGCAGAGGGAGCAGCAGGCAGAGGGAGAAGCAGGCTCCCCACTGAGCAAGGAGCCTGATGTGGGACAGGATCCCAGGACTCTGGGATCATGATCTGAGTGGAAGGCAGACCCTTAACTGACTGAGCCACCCAGACATCCCAAAAAGAAAAATCTTAAAAGCAGCAATGTGAGAAGACACACATACAGGGAACAAAGATAAGGATGACAGCATATAGTTTATCAGAAGTATGCAAATAGAAAGACAAAGGAGAAATGTCTCTTAAGTACTGAAAGGAAAGAAAAAAAACTTTTTAATCTAGAATTCTATACCCAGGAAAAATGTCTTTGTAAAAGACAAAGGTGAGATAAAAACTTTTCAGACATAAAAATGCTGAAAGAATTCATCTAAAGTAGACCCACACTAAAATAGTAGCATATAAGAAGTCCTTCACATAAAGGGAAAATTATGTCAAATGATTAAATGCTCTACACCAAGCAATAAGGAGAACAAGAAATTGAAATTGCAGAAGGTAGAGCACTTCCAAACTTGCTTGATGAGGTCATCATTACCCTGACACCAAAACCAGACAAAGCCATTAAAAGAATAGAAAACTATATTGACAGAAAGATCGATGATTACCAGGGGACTTAGGTTGGAGGCAGAGATTGCCAAAAGGCATGAGGAATATTTGGGGTGTTATGGAAATGCTCTGATCTCAAATGTGTTGATACATATATGAGTGTACATATCTGCCAAAATCCATCAAATTATAAGTTAAACAGATACAGTTTATTATATTTAAATTGCGCCTCAATATTCTGATTAAAACAAAACAAAATAACGAAAACAGCATATCTGGCAGATACTATGGTTTGGCTCACTTCGTAACCAATCCAATCACCTAGAATGTCTTCCTATACTGTAGAGGCTAGAAAGCTAAAAGCCACATTTCCCATTTTCCCTCATTGTTTACATATGTGACTGATTCAGTAACCACAGATACACTCACTCAAGGCTTTACTTAGGAACAGAATTAAGTAGAAAAAGGGGCCAGAGCATTAATCATCTGTTTTGCTGGAGAGAACCAAAGATAGCATTTCTAGAGAGCCAGCCACTTTCTGACTGTGGCAGAGGTTCCTTAGAGACCATTTCTGCAGAGAAGTTCTGCAAGTTATCTCTAAAAACATGCCTAGAGTCTATATTTCTCATGTATAAAGTACATGTACTCAATAACAATTCCTTCATTCTTAAACTGAAAAAAAAAAAAAAGAAAAACCCAGAACTTTCAATGGATACAGAATTATAAATCAGTCACAGCTCAACATCCTAGTTTAAAACACCTGTCTAGATCCACAGTCCTTCCATTCCTCTCTGTTACCAGAGTCCCCACTCTGATTCATTCCATGTTTTATAGCTCAGTTCCAATGTAGGTTTCATGGATTTGTACTATAAAGTTTTATGGTTGGCCTAGAATTAAGATAGTACTTTAACCTATTTCCTACTAGAATTTCCAAGATAATCTTTTTCCGAACAATTGAAATGCAATCTTTTTGTGTAAAGATCTCCCAATGCCAAAGCAAGAAGACAATGGCTTTAAGCAAGCTTCAAGCTGAACTTGCTTCTCTAACCCTCTCAGCCTCCAACTCTTTGACTGAGCCATCCTCTCCTGATGGAGCATCTCAGGGCAGTGGAGCTTTGTTTTCTAAAGTAATTTCTTTCCCTTGACTATTCCACGGCTTTCATCTTTACATAGAAGTTTGGCTGGAAACCAAAGTTGCCAGGGAAAAAAAGCTCAGCATTTTTGTCAATTCTTCTGCTCTCACCCATTGAACTCTGCGATCTTCCCCTCAGTGAAGATAAGTGAATTCCCTCGGGACCACCCATCTCTGGCTCTGGTGGCAATGATGGCAGGGGAATAAGTGAGCTACAAAATGGTCTCATGCTCTCCCCATCCCATCTCATTACCTCCATAGGCCTATTTCTGTCCCTATCTACCTCATTCTCTGGCCTCTCTAGTTCTCTCTCTCCCTCCTTTTAAAAAAAAAAGTTGTATTGCACAGATGATGCATACATCTCGATTTTTCTCACTCATCTAAATTTAAACTAAATCAAGTGGTTTCATGTGACTGTTTAAAACATCACAGATGTTAAGGAAATTACCAACATCAGCTTCTTTTCCTCCCTAAAAATTATGTTTCACCATGTGCCAAAACCCAGCAGAGGGCATCCTTCCATTTCAGATGAATGAATACTGCAGGGAGAAGGCTCTATGATTCCAGAAATGTCTTCCATTTACAACTGTGCCCTGGAACTTAAAATCAAGACACTTTTGTGGTAGGAGGAGAAACTGTTGTAGAAGTGGTTTTCTGGAGTGCTTACCTCCATTTCAAATTATAGATCTTGAAGAATTCTCCATTTATAAGAGAAAAGAAAGAGGAAAACAAAATCTCTGTCTCTGGTCTCTTTCCAGATTTGGGGGCATTAGCATCAAACGGCAGAATCAACAAGGTAACTAACACCTGTGTGATCTTTCCTTCTCTAGGCCACTGTGTGCTAATAAAGTAATCACAGAAAAAGCAGCTGGGAAAGAACCTGCACCCTGTTTCTTTTGCCCATCGCCCTCTGCCTCTAGGCATCAAATGCAAAGAAAAATAGCACCACTGCCTTAGCACCTAGATTGCCTTAGAAGAAGCAAGAAGGTAAGTATGGTCAAAAGCAGGGTATCAGGTAAGGCCAACCATGTTACACCTGTGTAAGGAGGCAGTCACCCACTCAATTTGACTGGGCAGTTGCACAGAAATTAAAATTCTACAATGGAAAATATCTTGCATCATCAGAAGAATTTTGCCAGTTAAAATCATTCTTATCAGTGATTTTCCCCCTAGGGAGTAAGTTTATCAGATTCTTTCCTGGTAGAAGAATGGCATAGGGAGAGGAGGAACAAATGTGAGAGAAGAGTATAGCAACATCCATACATTCAACATACATTTCTGAGCACTTTGTGCCAAACCATGTCCTAGGTATAAGACCATATCAGCAAACAAAGTGTCAAAGATTCCTTTCTTGTGCTTGCTTTGGCTGCACATATGCTAAAATTAGAACAATACAGAGAAGATTAGCATGGCCCCTGCTCAAGGATGACACACAATCTGTGAAATGTTCCAATTTTAAAAGAGAGAGAGAGAGAGAGAGAGAGAACCCTTTCTTTGAGGTAATGTGCAAAAAAGCAGGGGTTTAGGGAGTCAGACCTAATTTTGAGTCCTGGTCCTCTCACTTGACCAGCTATGTGACTTGGAGAAAAGTAATTAATGTTTTCTTTAGCAAAATAAGGGTAATTAGATTGTTATTATTGATTTGTAACTAAGTCACAAAAGATTGTTACTATTTATTAAAAACCTACTTTGTTCCAGGCATAGGAATTGAGTACTTCTATATATTATATATGGTCAAATCCTCACAATTAGTCTGTGAGAAAAGTTCTATTACCATGCTCCTTTTACAAATGAGTAAATCAAAACACAGAGAGATTTTTAAATTACCCAGAATCGCATAGAAGTATCAGAGCAGGAATTTGAAACAAAGCCATCTTGCCTCTCAACGAGTAGAGCAGAGAAGTGTTCTCTAAGGCTGTCCTGGGGATTAGATGAGATGAATGTGTAAAGCTGAGAACATGGTACAGTAACGTTATTACTACTATTATTATTAATTTATCATTACTATTGCTGCCATTGTTGTGGCTTTCTGGGACCTAAGGGTACATGTGGAAATATAACGAAAGAGGCTCAATGCTTCAAATCTAAATTCCTCCTCTTCAAAATGTAGTCTGTGTCCAACTCAAGTTAAAAGTAAAATTGCAGAAGGCATAGCTAGTGAATCATGGCTTCTCCCCACTTATCTTTCCATAAGATGACAGGCTGCCTCCAACAGCGATGGCTCTAGGCAGGATATCAGAAGAACAGTTTCCCTGTAACAAAACATGAGCATTTCCTGCTCTGGATTTTTTCTAACCATCTCTGAAAGCTGAAGGTTAAGACCAAATGCAAAACAAAGCCAAGCTCCAAATATCCATCTGCCATTTGAAGGCAGCTCTTTGTTCTCTGATAAGTGATCTGGGGGAGTCAGTCCCACCCCCTCAACCTCTGGCGTCCCTTGGCTCTTTGTTCTAAAGCGCATTCTCCAGAGCCCTCTTCTTGGGCTTCTTATCGATGGAGCCTGTTCATAGATCAGTGGGCTTAATTACGCTAACAGTATTATTCAAAAAGAAACGAGGCAGTCATGTTTCCTTGATGCTCAGGAGTTTGCTCTGCTCTGCTACGGCAAGCCTAAACTTGGGTCTCACACTGCCAAATTACCAAAATCCAGAATAATTTTAAACAACAAGCAAATAAAATTCTGGTTCCAGGCCTCATTTCTTACTGATTTTGTTTTGGGACTGCCATCTTAGTTTCCTTAGGTAGGAGACTGAGTGTTTGGTAATGGGGTGTAAGAGAATTCACAAATGTGTATCTTATAAATATTCCCTTTTTCTCATGTACACTAAAAAATAGTTCGTATCTCACACACTAAGCTTCATAACGCAAAACTCAAGTCAACTGAGCAAGTGAAAAATGTGTTCCTATTAAAAAAGGCAATTTCATGCTGATTTTATCTCACCATGCTTCTGTAGGGATGAACACTGTTAACAACACATCATTTGGGATAGAAATAAGTGCTTCAATCCCTTTGGTCTGAACTCCAAAAAAATAGCAAATGTCCTGGGAGTTATGTCGCAAGTCATCTTGTCATAGGCTTACAGATTTCTAACAACCCTGGTTGGGTTCAATAAAAAAAGATTTTCCTTAGCGGAGTACTTACCCCAAGATAATGGCCATCGATGAACACGACAGGGAGGGAAGGGGCTTCCGAAACACGTCGGCATCGCTCATCTAACTCTTTTCCATAGTCACCATTCAGAGCTATGTTTTTCTCTTCAAATTTTACTCGATGGTTTTGGAAGATCTTTCTAACCAGTTCACATCTTTCAAAGGTTGTCCGTACCACACGAAGGCAAGTGGTATAAATCACTACGCGGTCAAATTCTAGGTCAGTTGATGGTTGCTGAAGGAAGAACATGGTAGCGTAAATATTTTCATTGACTTTCTTCTATCTTATTAGGACAATTAACATTTTGACACATAGAAGACACTTGTCTTCTACATTAAAGGCATGCAATAGAAGTTGAAGTGCCATATTTGTCAATCCTAAGACATGTTTTTGTTAGAAAATCTGTACTCGAGAAAGGGAGAACAATCAACATAATTTAAATGACATAATTTACTTGACAGTGTTTTTTCTGTTCTCAGTGGCATATCAAATAACAGCATATCTTAAAACCAATGATGTCTCACATGACATGCCATGTGGTAAAATAAGGAATGGTTGAATTATCTTTCTCATGTTCCCTAGTCAGGGTTCAGTTACCAGATTGGCCTCTTATACCCAAGTGAAATACGTAACAGAACAGTCAGGTTAGCATTTAACTGTTTGAAAATCCTTCGCCTTATCCTTGGGCCACCATCTTCTGGGAATAAGAAGATGCGTATCTTCTTTCAGCAGCCCAGCATATGTGCCTACACTCTGTCGAGTGACAGGGCTCTGACATGCAGTGAGAAGGCGCTCCAAAGACTGAATGACTCAGAGGGAGTGCAGAGAAACCAACACCCTAGTGGGCAGTGGGTCAGAGCCAGGCATGGAACGGAAACAACGAAACGGGTATGATGCAGCAGAAGCAAACAGCTCTCAAAACCAAGGAGAAGTTTCCCTATGTGTGAATCTTGCTTTCTACATTTCCTGCTACATCAGAAATCAGTGACTAAGTTCCTGGGATGATCAGCCCAGCACTGCTAGGCCCTGACAACATTAGGGAAAAGCCTCTTCTTCTTTACCACAGTCTTCCTTGAAGGAGACTAAAGGGAATACAACTGTACCTTGAGTCCAAGGGATATGTGGGTTTTCATGGGGCTACAGTTGTTGCAAAACAACCACACAACTTAGCAACCCCTCTGAAGTCAAAATTTTGACTGGAAGCCACCCCATATTTTTTTTTTTTTTTTAGATTTTATTTATTTATTTGACAGACAGAAATCACAAGTAGGCAGAGAGGCAGGCAGAGAGAGAGGACGAAGCAGGCTCCCAGCTGAGCAGAGAGCCCGATGCGGGGCTCAATCCCAGGACCCTGGGATCACGACTGAGCCAAAGGCAGAGGCTTTAACCCACTGAGCCACCCAGGTGCCCCTGGAAACCACTCCAGATAGCTAAATACTAGAATCAGAAGGAAGGATACTAAGCTTCACCAATCTGTAGAAAGAAATCAGCCCATCACGTGCAAATATACAGAGTCCTGAGAAGGTCTTAAATCATAAAGATGGCGATGCAATGGTCTCCATCTCACCAAGGAAGAGGTCGTTTTTTTTTTTCTTGACAATAAAATTTATTTCTTCCCTCAATAGAGTTCAGAGTCTAAGCTGAAAACCCAGAGACCTGGAGGGGTCAAACAAGTGTCATCAACGTTGGGCCAGGCCAGGAGTAAAAGAGGTCTCAGTGAGATGTAGAAAGTCAGCTGGAAGAGAAAAATGTTACTCAGCTTCCCACAAGATTCAGGCTGGCAGCTCAATATCAATATCAATATCAAGGGGTGCCTGGGTGGCTCAGTGGGTTAAAGCCTCTGCCTTCAGCTAAGGTCATGATCCCAGGGTCCTGGGATCGAGCCCCACATCGGGCTCTCTGCTCGGTGGGGAGCCTGCTTCCTCCTCTCTCTCTGCCTGCCTCTCTGCCTGCCTCTCTGCCTACTTGTGATCCCTGTCTGTCAAATAAATAAATAAAAAATCTTAAAAAAAATCAATATCAATACTCAATATCATCAGATATGATGATTTTATTTTACTTTTTTATTTTACTTTTTTAAGACATAATTATTCTAAATATAAGCTTGAAATCTGGATTTTTATGGAAAATTTTCTGCTTTCTAAATGGCAGCACCTCATTAAAAATGTATTGAGACCATGTGGACCAATATATTTGAAGGCCGAATTTGGCCTAGACACTATGAATTAACACCAGGGTGGAGAGAGCGTCAGATATAATGGGACTCTGCCACTGCCCATCTGTGTATTTGGGGGAAGAGAGTGAACTAGTAAGCCTCAATTTTGTCATCTATAAAATGTGATCTACCTAACAGTTTTGCTGAGGAGGCTAAGTAATCGAGACTATGAAAACAACCAGTGTAGGGCTTGACGTGTACTACTGTGCTCAGTTACCCAGTGTAAAAGATTACACTCCACAATGGGGAACTTTCAAACTTAAAAACACAAACAAAAATAAATCAGTGTAATTAATGACAAGAAAGGGGGGTTGTTACTATGCTCTAGATTAAAAAGCATTGATCTTTGTTCGGGGCACCTGGGTGGCTCAGTCAGTTAAGGATCTGCCTTCAGCTTGGGTCGTGATCTCAGAGTCCTGGGATAGAGAGTCGCATCGGGTTTCCTGATCAGTGAGGAGTCTGCTTCTCCCTCTCCCTCTGCCTCTTCTCCTGCTCATGCTCTCCCTCTCTCTCTGTCTCAAATAAATAAATAAAATCTTAAATTAAAAAAAAAAAAAAAAGCATTGATCTTCAGAGAAAGTAACCAAATGCCCAAACCTATGCTCATCTTCAGGTTCATGGTTATAGGCAAGTAAGGAATCAACAAACTCACTACAAATACTGCAGGTTTTGGAAGTGCACTCTAGTTCTCTTTTCTCTGATGCTATTATGTAAGTATGCATTGTCCCTCTGGTTGCAAGGCCTCTATAACTGCATTTGGTTCTACCAAATGTTCCACTTCTTTCAATAACTACACTTACTTTTGAAATAGTTGATAAGACATAAACTTCCCCCATGAATAGAGGTGGGAAAGTTTAAGATCAGACCAATCTGCTGCCACATTAACTAACTCCTGTGGGATTATCTCTGCTCACAACAACAAATGCTAGGTAACACTTTGCTGTGTGTCTCTAAGAGATATGCATTTAAAAAACAGTAACAAGATGGACCCCTATCAGGTAGCCATGTTGGATGCTGTTTAATACAAAGGGCAACAAAAATACCCCTTTACCTCCTGTTAAGGATGAGCTTTGCCTGGAATCAGTGAATTTCCAAGATCGCTGGATATTAGAATAAACCGGGAAGGTTTTGTTTTGGGGGGTTTTAAGCTGGGGAGTTTTTAAAAATTCCCCATACCCAGGCCAAGTACATAACAATTAAACCAGAATCAACAGGGAGTGAAATCTCAGAATTGTGATTTTTATTTTTTAATCTCCTAAGGTGATTTCAGTCTACAACCAAATTCTAGAGCTAGTCACATACGAGTTGGAAATGCAGAACGACAAGCTTCACCCTAGATCTACTGAATAAGAATCTGCATTTTTAACAAGTTCTCTGGGGAATGTGGATGCACATTACATTTTAAGTCACCCTACTGTAATCACATTGACAGTTTGACTTAAAGAGAAACTGGGATTGGGGCGCCTGGGTGGCTCAGTGGTTTAAAGCCTCTGCCTTCAGCTCAGGTCATGATCTCAGGGTCCTGGGATCGAGCCCCGCATCGGGCTCTCTGCTTGGCGGGGAGCCTGCTTCCTCTTCTCTCCCTCTCTGCCTGCCTCTCTGCCTACTTGTGATCTCTGTCTGTCAAATAAATAAATAAAATCTTAAAAAAAAAAAAGAGAGAGAGAGAGAGAAACTGGGATTATGTCCCTTTAAAATAACCGCTAGTCATTTATTCAGTTACTAGAATCATTTATTTGCTATACTGGTGACAGTTAGTAGATATATAATTGTGAGCAAACAATATCATTTGCTTATAACTGGAAGCTCATAGTTTGTTTGTTTTTTTTTAAAGTTACATAAATAAATATAGATTCACAAACTGTTAAGTACTGGGAAAGAAATGCACAAGTTGTTAGGAGAGACTATTGAAGGTATATGCTTTTCTTGTTTCAGAGGTTGAGAAAGTGTTTTCTGGTAAATGAGTTCTGCTTTAAAGGACAGGAAGGAGTTAGAGAAATTAGGTAAGAAATCATGGGGAGGAGTATTATAGGTAAGTGCAAAGATCTTGAGATGGGAGGGAGATGGCATGTTTGAGACTCTGGTTGAAAGGCTTTTGCCAAAACACAGAGAAAAAGAACTACAGTAGTACTAAATGAATCTGGACAGGTATGCAGGATAGATAACATGTTGTACTTTTATAACCACTTTAAAGATCCATGGGCTTTAACCTCAGAGTAATGGGAAATTCCTGAAGGTTTTTAAGGAGAAAGGGTGGAAATTACATTAAAAAAAAATAATAAGTGAAATATGACCTGTGTAGAGAGTTGCACAGAATGTGCACTGCACAAGCCTCAGGGGTGTCATTATTAGCATAGTCTAAATAAATTATTCCCTCAGGGTTGTGTAGTCCACAACTTGAGCAATCATATTCAGTCTTATTCCCAACTCTGTTGGTCTGAGAACTGAAATTCAACACAGGATAATATCAGGGTAGAAAATTTGGTTATCTATTAGAATAAGCTATTATGAAAATGTTCTAAAGAAGATCTTATTGAACCATTTTTTGGTTTGATTTGGAAGTAGATCTTCCTAGAGATAGTAGGTAGAATGATTTCTCAAGGTCTTTTCCAGTTTTATAATATGAGTTTAAGTGATATTGTCTTTGGGGGGGAAAAAAAAAAAAAACCCTCTCCTACATTTGTTTCATTTTCTTTCCCTCAACAGATTTGTCAAAGCATCTGGCCAGAAATCTAAAAATAGCCACTCAATGGTTAGCTGTCCTTCTTCTCCCTGCCTAGGGTTACCATGGGAATAGTGTAATGAAGGATGGATGCTTCTGAGACAGTGCTGAGAAGCCATTGGGATTTGCAAACTGCTTGTTTTGAGAGAGCCGACCTAGATAATACCTAGATAGAGGTAGGCCATTTCTTCCTTTCCATTGATTAAAAAGATGAATCTTAGGAGTGGCCTGAAGCCTCACAAGAGCCTGCAGCAAAAGTAGATATGTTGGCAAGGGATGGAAATTGCTGGGAACAAGACAAAGAGGTTACCAAATAGCCAATGTATGTCCTCAACCTGCAACTGTCCTGCAAGTGGCACTGTGAAATGGTCATACCTCGTCATCTTGGGGCAATTCTGGAGCCCCTACACTCACAGGAATTGCCACTGAATTCAGGCCAAGAATCAATCCCCACTGCTCCCTGACAGAGGATCAGCTTGGAGCCGACCCGGCTCCTGAGGCTGGAGCAAATTCAGTGGGTTATTTCCACTTGACCCTTTGCCTGTCCAGCCTGGCCCTGGTTTGAAAAGGTGTCTTGAAATAGGGGCCTCCAGACACCTCCAGGAATGCAGTTCTTAAACAAAAATAAAAAATAAAATGGAAAGTCACACCCCAAAATTACTAGAATTAGTACAGCAATTCAGTAATGTGGCAGGATACAAAATCAGTGCACAGAAATCAGTTGCTTTTCTATACACTAACAATGTAACTATAGAAAGAGAAATTAATAAATCCATTTCATTCACAAAAGCAACAAAAATCATAAGATACCTAGGAATAAACCTAACTAAAGAGGTAAAGGATCTCTGCTCTAGAAACTATAAAACACTTATGAAAGAAACTGAGGAAGACACAAAAAGATGGAAAAATATTCCATACTTATGGATTGGGAGAAGAAACATTGATAAAATGTCTATCCTCCCCAGAGCAATTTACTTGTTCAATGCCATCTCTGTTAAAATACCATTGGCATTTTTCAAAGAGCTAGAACAAAAAATCCTAAAATTTGTATGGAACCAGAGAAGACCCCTAAAGACCACGGGAAGGATGAAAGAGAAAAACACAAAGCTGGAGGATCAAGTTGTCTGACTTTAAGCTATATTACAAAGCTGGGATCACCAAGACAGCACAGCATTGGCACAAAAACAAACACATAGACCAATGGAACAGAATAAAGACTCCAGAAATGGACCCTCAACTCTATGGTCAACTAATCTTTGACAGATCAGGAAAAAATATCTGATGGAAAAAAGACAGTCTCTTCAATAAGTGGTGGTGGGAAAACTGGACAGCTACATATAGAAGAATGAAACTGGACCATTCTCTTACACCATACACAAAGATAAACTCAAACAGATGAAAGACCTCAATGTGAGACAAGAATCTTATTAAATCCTAGAGAAGAGCATAGGCAGTTACCTTTTTGACATTGGCCACAGCAACTTCTTTCAAGACACATCTCCAAAGGCAAGGGAAACAAAAGCAAAAATGAACTTTTGGGACTTCATCAAGATAAAAAGCTTCTGCAATCAAAGAAAACAATCAACAAAACTAAGAGGCAGCCCACTGAATGGGGGAAGATATTTGCAAATGTTATTACAGATAAAGGGCTGGTATCCAAGATTTTTAAAGAATTTCTCAAACTCAACACTCAAAAAACTAATAACCCTGTCAAAAAATAGGCATAAGACATGAACAGACACTTCTCAAAAAAAAAAAAAAAAAAAAAGACATACAAATGGCTAACAGACACATGAAAAAATGCTCAACGTCACTAGCCATCAGGGAAACACAAATCAAAACACAATGAAATACCACCTTATACCAGTTAGAATAGCAAAAATTAACAAAGCAGGAAACAACAAATGTTGGAAAGGATATGGAGAAAGGGGAACACTCTTATACAGTTGATGAGAGTGCAAGTTGATATAGTCATTCTGGAAAACCTTATGGAAGTTCCTCAAGATATTAAGAATAGAACTACCCTATGACCCAGCAATTACACTACTGGTATTTACCTCAATGATAGAGATGTAGTGAAAAGAAGGGGTACATGCATCCTAATGATTATTCCTAATGATCACAGCAGCAGTGTCCACAATAGCCAAAGGGTGGAAGGAGCCAAGATATTCTTCAACAGATGAATGGATAACCAAGATGGGGTACATACACACAATGGAATATTATTTCACCATCAAAAATGATGAATACTCACTCACCATTTGCATCAACATGGATGGAACTGGAGGGTATTATGCTAAGCAAAGTAAGTTAAGCAGAAAAAGACAATTATCATATGGTTTCACTCATATGTGGAACATAAGCAACAGCATGGAGGAACATAGAGAAGGGGAGGAAAACCCAAAGGAGGAGAAATCGGAAAGGCAGATGAACCATGAGAGACTATGGACCCTGAGAAACAATCTAGGGGTTTCAGAGGGGAGGAGAGTGGGGAAAGGGGTAACAGGATGATGGGTATTGAGGAAGGCACATGCTGTGTTGGGCACTGGGTATTATGCTTAACAAATGAATCATTGAACACTATTTCAAAAACTAATTATGTACTATACAGTGGCTAACTGAACATAATAAAAAAGATGAAAAGTCACATTTTAAGATGTTCATGGCAGACATAATTCTGGTAACTTTACATTCGTTTAATCCCCACAATACCTGACATGTTGTGGCTGCTTTATTCACAGATGGAGAATCTAAGCTCAAGGGGGAATAAGTGTCCTAAACAAGATGACAGAGTTAAAAATTAAGCAATTTAGAAACCTGGAACCCAAGTGTACACCCTTCCAAAATCCACATGTTTCCACTGAGCCAAGATGAACCACTAAATCGCCCTCTTGTTTTATTACTCCCTCCGCAGAATAAAGTTGTTGCCCAAACACAGATGGCTATAGACCTAAGCCATTGCCTGTGAGATAATGTTTGTGATTTAAAGAGGTTTGCCTCTTTGCCAAATTATGCTCCCACATATAATAGGAAGTAACATCACAAGAGGTGCATTTTACTTTTTTTTTTCAGGCTAAAGAGATTCCTTTAAGATGGGGAAGGTGGAGAGATCTTTTCTCCTCTACCTGAAAACAAAGAGGAGGAGTGATGAGCTCAGAGCCATACAGCATATCAGAAGGCAAACTGGGACCAGCCCCAGACTTCTTGATTATCAGGCAATAGGCCAACTTGGCTCCAGAACTGCCATCTTAAAGAGCAGGTGCATGCCCGTGGAAACAAGGCTGTAGACCTTTATAAAGGGCAGGGAATTTTACATCTCTCTCTCTGTGTCTCTCCCTCTCCATGCTATTCTGTAAACCCCTATAGCTGTATGCATGTTCTGGGATGTACCCCAGGGAACTTCTCCATGTCTCTTCATAAGACAGGTTATAAAAATAATTATAAAACATTAGTTATGACATGACCATTGTGTATCTACATGTAGTGCTTAGAACCTCACATGTGCAACTTTCCTTTATCATGACATAAGGATTATAATTCAAATTTTACAGTTAAGGGAATGAAAGCTTGGAATGAACTTAAGGTGCCCAAATACCTCAGGGGAAAAGGACCAGAACCAAAATTTCAATCTGGGTCTGCTTCCTAAATCCTTGCTCTTCCCATTAGAAGATGCTTTGCATAACCCTCTTAAATACAACCAACCAATGGGCTGTACTGTTCTAGAACTGAGTGGTGGATTATACCATGGAGGGTCTGTCACAGAGACAGCCCCAGAAATTACCACTGCTCATCCCTCTGTCATTCTACTATCTCTGGATAGATGTCACCTCCTCACACAGACCTTCCCTCAACATCTCATAAATAAATGGGCCTTTTATCTTCATACCCAATTCTTTCCTTACAACACCTAGTACTCCTAAATATTATATCGTGTTTGTTTATTGATTTACTTTTGGTTCCCCCCAAATAAAATATAACCCCAACAAAGCAGGAACTTAGTTTGGCTCACTAGAACTAAGAACCCCAAATATGACCCAGTATATAGCAGGTACTTAATAAATAGCTTCTGACCTCTTTTGCACACATTTAATAAGAACTTGATTTGAATCTGCCTCTTAACAACTGGATAATTGTGGACTAGTTACTTAATTTCTTTAAATTTCAGTTTTCTGATCTGTAATATAGGGACATTAATGCCCCTTTCATTATGGGGACTCAATGATTTAACGAATAGAAAAACCCTTGGCATGAAACCTGATGCATAATAAACACTCAGTAAATGGCACCTTTGGATTTTTACTATCATTATTACTGTAAAATGCTACTGACCACACCAGCAGCAATACTATCACCCCTATCATTACAACCACCTGTATGAACCAGACTGACATCATCTTGGACAAATCTGCCATCCGGTGACCTGAAGCCTTCTTGAGCCCAGCACCCTCCCTCCACATTCTTTCTTTTTGCTTAACCGCATAGTGGCCCTTAAGTACACCCTGGAGCATACTGTCCTTGATCCAAGCTATGACTATGACACACAACTGTTCTCCAACAGTTCCCCCAGTGGCTCCCCAATAGTACTCTCAGGCTGTAGGCTACACAAGCCGGTCTTAACGGGAGAGAGGAGCTATGGAGATCCACTCCTCTAGCAGCAGCCCAAGACCTCTGTCCAGAGGTCCCCTTAATAAACTATTTCTTATCAAGTTGGAGTTATGGGCCTTTTTCTTCAGTCTCACAGCTTCTTTGGCTGTGGGAGGTCAATTTGCACACACCTTTTCACAGAGCACCAAGTCCAAATTCACATATGTCATCAACCTCATAAGCTAGAATGGCAAAGTTAAATCTCATAATTACACAGTGATCAAAATATAAATCTCTTCGGGGCGCCTGGGTGGCTCAGTTGGTTAAGCACCTGCCTTTGGCTCAGGTCATGATCTCAGGGTCCTGGGATTTGAGCCCCGCATAATAACCATATAAATAATAATCAATCAATCAATCTCTTTAATGACTAAAATCACAATTTACATCTGACTGAATGTGCCATCAATTCTAAGAATGAAAACAACAAAGTGGAGCATATATATTAGATGCCATAAAAATCTTTCCTTTTCTAAATTTGGGTGCCCCCTGGGTAGCATGAAAGAAATGCATGAGCACAATCTTTGCAGGCAAGGATTTCTGGATAGTGTGTTTTCTGTATTTGTAATGCTCTAAGATCATGTAAATAAATGAATTTCCATTATTACTTTAGGAATTATCTATTTGTCCAAATCAATTATTGAGTTGGCCTCGACATTAATTGAAAAGTCAATGAACCTAATGAATTCTCCATACCAAACAAACAAACAAAAAAGATTTTTCCAAAGAGTTAAATGGAAACGATGTTGATTTTACAGCACATCTGAGTTCATGAAAATGAAGGTGTCCCATTCCCCTACTATAGAGACCTTAGAAAAGGCCATAGCTCTGCCAGTTTAGCTCTAATCAAACACAGGGAAATTTCACTTGAAAATCTGGATTTTTGCCTGTTCTTGAAAAAACAGAATCTGATAACAAGTTCTGTTGCCTTCTTGTGCAAAAACAGTAACTGAAGCTTGGTGGCAACTACCCCTTTGAGGGGCACATGTCTCTAGAAGCCACATGTAATAACCTTTCCCTTACATCTAGACAATTTCTTGCATTAACATTACCTGCAATGTTCCTTTTGATCTGAGTTTGTGATGTTGTATCTAGTCTAAAGAATCTGTACATACATCTTATATGGGGGAAACTGAGACTCCCATTTTACTAACTTGAATCAACTTTTTGGGGGGAAGCAACACATCGTGGAAAGAAAACCCATCTCGAGCCAATGCTTTGGTTAGCTGTATGAACTTGGGGAAATCAGTTTACTTTTCTGGAACTAGGTTTTCTCTTCTCTAATGCGGGAATAGCTATAATCTAGCCCACAAAGGAGTTGTAGGAGCATATGTAAAACGTTTCTGAAGGCAGACTGTAAATTATAATACTTTAGAAACATAGCAGCTCTCATCATTGCCCAGTCACACAGATGGGAGAAAAGGAACTGGCCTCTACTGGAAACCACCTTCCTACCAGCAAACAAAAGCATCTCCTCCAATAGAAATATTTGGGTTTCTATAGACATCGTCACAGATATGATTTATTGGCATTTGCTATTGGGCAAATAACACTTCAGATTAACACTGACATCAAGGTAAGTGCCCAAGTCATCATATTCTGAAGCATCTAATCCCGAAGTGATATGCTTACAACAGTAAAAAGCCAGGGAGCAAATGAATTAGGAACATACCGCAGATGGAAACATTGAAAAAAATATACTTCCCCTCACATCCTATGAAAAATTCAAGTTACAAAACAAGAAGAAAAGGAACTAAAGTGTTCCAGAATAATAAGTGGTTAGATAGCCCTGCCTTGACCATTTTTTTCATGCCTTTCATCTTTGTACTTTGCAAAAACCCAGTGCTCTTTCTTAAAGATACAGGTGCCTTTTTCCTCCCATTCTGCCAAATATATACATATCATGGATAAAAACCAAACAAGGAAAGATTAAACTCTTCCTCAATTCTCTCCATCCAAGAAAATGCCTGAATAATCAGCTAAGTGATGTCAGTCCCTTTTCGTGGATGTGATCAGAACCTACTTCAGAGGTTGAAATACCTGCACCTCCCCTCAGCTTAATGGGTCCATAAATATCAGGGTGATGAAGGGAAGGGATCTTAGTCTCTGTGGAATTCCTAGAATAGACTGAGAACCAAGTGCAGGGAAAACTCCGAAGTTGAGAAAATCAGACCTAGCCTCAGGCAAATCCTTATTCCTACCTCCTCCTTGGGTTTCCAGGTATAACTCATGTCCCCAGACTATTCTACTTGTCATGATTCCAACCTCCTCTAAACATGCTCTTCCCCAGACTCCAAATACTGCACACAGGAGAAGAAACTGCTGGGGAGCCCTCTATGGGAAGCTTGGAAGCTGCCACTCAAAGCTGATACATGTATTTTATGAGCATTGAGTCCTTCAATTCCACAAGGAACATAGGTATGCATTATCCTAACTCTTCAGAGGAGGAGGCTGAGGCACAAAGAAGTATGTGACAAGTCTAAAGTCAGACAACTACCTTATGATGGTCCTAGTATTTGACCTGAGTAATTCTTAGAACTCAGATCTTTATATGGTCCTATTGGTCAAGTACTGACTCTGTTTGAATGTATCTATACCCCATCTCATCTGGTAGAGAACAAAGAATTGGAGGGACAAATACAGGACATATATGAAACTTCAGGATATATCTATATCTAGATATATGTATAGATATAGATCTATAGATATATCTATGGATTTTAGATACATAGTGTATAGTGTATTAGTTTCCTAGGGCTGAGGCACCAAATTCCCATATTCCCAAATTCCCCAAATTCCCAAATTCCCATAACCACATTGAGTGGCTTAAAACAACAAAAATAGCTTTGCTATTCTGAAAGTCAAAAGTCCCAAATGAGACTGGGAATAAATCACGGGATCAACAGGGTTATGCTCCTCACTAAGGCTCTAGGGAAAAATCCCTTAGCTTCCTTTACCCAACTTCTAGAGGTCACCTGCATTCCTTGGCTTAGTCCCTTCCTCCATCTTCAAAATGTGCTAGAACAGCCTCGGCTTCCATTGCCACATCCCCTTTCTGACTCTGATCTTTGTGCCTACCTCTTATAAGGACCCTTGTGATGACATTGGGCCCAACCAATAATCCGGGATAATCTTCCCATCTCCAGATCTCTAACTCAATCACATTCTCAAAGTCCTTTTTCCGTTAAGGTAACATATTCACAGGTTCTAGGAATTGGGACATAGATGCCTTTGCCGGGGCTGGGGGTGGGGCCACTCCGTTATTTAGCCTACCATAGATAGACAGATTTTAAGATACTGGATCATGGGTATAGGAATAAAAGGACTGCAAGTTATACAATCTTAAAACAGAAGGGAAACTTGGAGATCATCTAATCCAACTTGAACAAAGGTACGGCGATGTCAAGAATACACTCGAGCTTCTGGTTATGAGCTACATCTTCCTCATTGTGTTTATCAGTGTGCTTTATAAACAGGAAACAAGGCAATTCTAGTAAGGTAGGCATGAAACACATTGTTCATCTAAGACCTTCGACACAATTACTTGTAAGTAGAACATTCTCCAAGTTGCTACTGAATAAATGGAAAGGGTACTAAAAAAGAAGCAAGTGCATTAAAAATAATTCACCTGATCTTTATCTATCCAGTGTTTTCTCTGTCTTTTCTACTGCTTACTAGAAATATGCTTTGCTTCCTCCAAACAAGCCTTCAAAATTGCTCTGAAAACCAGACACTAAGCATGACCAAATGAGGGGGATACTTTGTGTTACATGAAAAGGAAAACACAAATGAAAATGTTTGAAATTTCTACCTAAAGCCAGAGGTTGAATTTCTCTGTGTTCTCCCCAAAAGCATCGAGCTAATTTTTCAGTTCAGCTTCAAAGAGAACAAACAAATAAGATTTCAAAGGCAAGAAAATGTTGCCTTTCCATTTCTTCTCAAATTTCCCTAAATTAGGTTGCTTTAATAAAAACTAAATTGTAAGGCACACAAAGCCCACAGAAGCAATGTGAAGAATAATGCTTGAAACCTTACAAGTCCTGTTTTCTTCAAGTATATACCATACGATTTGGGATGACCAATGTAATTTTGTAAAGGAAGTTTACTTGATATTGATTGCATATTCAAGTATGAAATGCAGGTGGGTTGTTTTTTTTTTTTTTTTAAGATTGTATTTATTTATTTGAGAGAAAGAGTGAGAGCACAGTGGAGTGAAGGGCAGAAGGAGAAGCAAGCTTCCTGCTCAGCAGGAAGCCCAAGGCTGGACTCAATCCCAGGACCCCAACATCATGAACTGAGCCAAAGGCAGACACAACCAACTGAGCCACCCAGGCCCCCCAGTGCAAGTGTTTTTAAATAATATTAATCACAATATTATTGGAAGGAAGAAAATAAACTTCTGGAAATATTCTTCAACAGACACTGCTTGCTTTGATACCAGAGCTCCTAACTGGAGTTCATTATTTGAATTTTGGAGATTCAGTTATTAGGAAAGAAATATGACCAAATTATTGAACAAAATAATAAGTCCCGTTAAGTGGAAGAGCTTATCGTGAACAATTTTATTAGTGACCTGATCAATACTGGAAACAAACAAACAAAAAAACTGATGAATTTTATGTCACAGACATCATGTCAAATGAATGCATTTATTGTCATTACAAACCTCATAACATATGATGCAACAGATATCATTATTCCATTTTCACCGACAAAGTAAAAAAGTCACAGAGAGATCACAAATTTGCTCAAGGCACATAATCATAAAAATTTTTTTCCTGTTGGCCTAAGTAATGCCTCCTCTCCTAGATTTTCTCTTGTATGTCAGGCTACTCCCTCCCCACGTTCAGCTAGAGCCCCTCTTCCCTTAAGAACTCCAGTTCCCATGGGCTCTCAGCTTGATCTAGCTCCTTCTCTGTGGATGATCTCATCCAAGTCTCCAAGAGCTAATTGAAGAGTAATAAACTCTCAAGGATATAGCCTCAGCTCTGACTTCACTCCAGCAATCCAGATTGGAAATCCAGTTATCTATGGAACATTTCTGCTTGGATACACCCTCTATACTTGAATTCAGAATGCCTGAAGCTAAGCTCACCATTGTCATTATACCTGCTGAACCTGTGCTTGAAATCTAGGAACAGTCCTGATTCCTCCAGAGCTTTCTCTTACCACTGCCCCCTACACTCTATAATTCAAGCACTCGTATCAATTCTTTCTTTGTATGTTTCAATCCTGTCTCCTCTCTGTCCCCGCTCCTAAAGCTTTAACTCAGATTCCCACAGATTCTCATCCAGATTGCAACAGCCTCTCAACTGGCACCCATGTCCCTAAAGTAGACCCTTTCTATCCGTTCTCCAGTGCGCATGTCATTTCTTTGCATAAAATAATAATAAACAATTGCTTCCCACAGCTTTCAGGATAAAGGTCAAATACATAAAGCCCTTTGTGATGTGGCTCTTATTTTGTCCCCTGGCTTTGTTTCCCATAGCACTCATTGTCATGCACTAACTGTTTATTTCACTCATATTTATAAATTCCAACTATGTGCCAAATTTTCCAGACACAGAAAAACATTTTTACCAAAACATGTCATGTCTTTTAGTTCCTCTGACTTTCTCTTCTGTCATCCTTATGCCTAGAATACACTTTCCTCCATTGTTCACTCTTCTTTCTCAACAGACACAACCCACGTCCAGCAACACCTCTCAAGGGAGCCTCTCCCCCTCCTCCCTCCAATAGGATATGTGCTGTCCCTCTTTTGCACCCCCAGCATTCACTCTGTGCCACCCTCCCTCCGCCACCATGAGACTATGAGCTTCCTAAGATCGAACGATTTGTGTTATTTAATTTTGCATCTTCTACACTTAGTAGAATGTCTGGGCCATGATCAGATGTACTAAGCACATCTCTGTTGAATGGAAAACAACCCAAGATTTAAATCTCTGACCATCGGATCCTAATGTTTATGTACTTCCCAATGTAATACAATAACATCAATATAGCATGATAGAAGAAAATAAAGAAAAAAGAAAACTCTCCAAAATGATGTTTTTAATCCAAAATAAGCAAACCAAAAGAAGCAAAACCACACTATTTTATTATCAGATTGATTGTTACTTAAGGAAATATTTACAGTGAATATTTTTCTATGTCATTAACAAGCTTATAATATAATAACATATTTGCTCTTAGCAAAATACTCAAGATGAAAACACAGGTGGTGGTTGTTGATTGGTCATTGCAATAGCTGTATGGAATCCAGGACAGGATAGTTTTATAGTGGTTATCTCTGATTAAATTGAAACCACGTTGCCAGGAGAAAACCTGAAGGCTGAGTGCTACACAGTAGCAAATAAGATGCATTTAAACCAATCACCAAAGGATGATTTCACTTGTCCTCATTTTATTCTTTTCAATAAAACATAGAAAAGGAAAAGACCAAAAGGCTTGCATTTACCATTAAAATTAAATAACGTAGTTTTATTCAAATTAATGATAATTTTAAAAATACCGACTATGGGGGCGCTTGGGGGGCTCAGTCAGTTAAGCATCTGCCTTTGGCTCAGGTCATCACCCTAGGGTTCTGGGGATTGAGCCCTGCATCATGCCCCCTGCACAGCAAGGAGTCTGCTTCTACCTCTCCCTCTGTTGCTCCCCCCTGCTTGTTCTTCCCGTCTCTCTCTGTCAAATAAATAAATAAAATATCTTTTAAAATACTGACTATGAAGAAGTACTTTAAATGTGTGTGTGTGTGTGTGTGCGCGCGCGTGTGCGTAAAGCAGTGAAGCATGAGGTGGGATTAAAAAATAGCTAACCATCTTTAAAACAGAATAGAGAGCATCATTATTCTACATTAGTCTCTCTACTAATGCAGGGATGTGGTTAAATGTGGTTAAATGCTTATACAGATGTTAGCCATGCCTGAGGAAAGGCTCGCCTATTGCCTTTATTGTCCTCCACCATCCACCTGGCAGCTTCTACTAAAATGGTATCTAAATGTCTATAAGAAAACAACCACCTTCTGAAGAAATACCAAACCTGCATGCCACAGCCATACCCTCAGCCAGCCCTGGGAGAGAGAAACCATCCTTCTGTCTGTTACCCAAGCTATGAGAATGTAAGCATAGAAGGTGCCAGGCGTGGTATTCTCATCACACCCAAATGCTGAGAAAGAAGAAAGGAGGAAAGAAATAGACGGAGAGAAAGTTCACAATTGTATATTCATTTTCATTTCCTTCTCCACCCCGGCCATGGCCATGGTTTATTTACATGAGCCAATAAATAAATTCCTCTTCCTGTGTGTGTGGGGGTGGGGGTTGTTTTGTTTTGTTGTTTGTTTGGTTTTTTTGGTTTTGGTTTTTTTTTTTTGCTTCGGTCATGTTTGTCATAACCAAACAAAGAAGCTGTTACAGTACCCAGGATTTCACCAGATTCAATGGACTATCATGATCACATTTTTCTCTCCAGAAATAAACATCTTTCCAAAATAACCTTCTTAGGTAAAATCAGACTTTTTAGCAGTTTTCACATGTTTGGGACAAAGCCTATTTCTACACTCATATACCACCTAGGCTCGAGTAGAATAATTGACAGAAGACCTCAGGAATGCCTGGCTGGTCTCTTCTCTTTTGACTTCATGGTATTAAGAATTCTGAATTTGGAGGTAGGAAACCTAGGTTGTGAATCCCATCCCTGCTGATCTGTAGTAAAATGATCTACAACAAATTGATTCTCACATTCATATAGTAGGTAAAAGCCTCCTGCGTCCATATCACCCAGCTCTTATGAGGTTCAAACAAAATGGATGGCATTGCCATGTCTTGCACAGTCATGCGTAAGTAACTGCTATTGATCACTGGCATTTCTCAAGACTAAATCTTTGACTCTTTGATATCTTTTGTAAATTGTCTCCCTTGAAGGACTAACCTATTTGATTGCCTTCAACTATCACCTTTCTGCTCCTGGCTCCCAGGTCAATAATGGTTTTTCCTTTCTTCTCACCTGAGCTAGTCTAACAAAGGTCAATAATGGTTTTTCCTTTCTTCTCGCCTGAGCTAGTCTAACAAAGGATTTTCCTTCTTAAAATCCTGACATAGGGGCATCTGGGTGGCTCAGTCACTTAAGTGTCTACCTTCAGCTCAGGTCACGATCTCAGAGTCTTGGGATTGAGCCCCCTGTCGGTCTCCCAGCTCAATGGGGAATCTGTCTCTCCCCCCCCCAAATAAATAAATAAAAATATTTTAAAAAATCCTAACATAACCTCAAACTCAGCAAGTCTAAAATAAGACCTTTCCTCAAATCCCTATTCTTCTGATCTTCCATTTCTGACTTTGGGATGTTCATCTTCCATGGGGTGCTGAAGTCACCTTGCATCCATTCCTCTCTATTCATCAGACCCAATCATAAACCAGTTTCTACTGTGGTTGTCCCTATAAATTTCTCTAACATCTGTATTGTTGTTCTTCTTACTGCCCCCATGCAACACTAAAACTCTCATCACCTTTTGCCTAGATTACTATACTCTAGCTGACTTGTCAACCTCTATTTTTCTATCCCACGCAGTATCTCCTCTCTATCAATGTCAGAATAATCTTCTTCAAATCTTTTTCCCGGGAACTTACTGATTATATACATATTTATATATACACTCTTTATTTCTTTGAAAGATGAGGCAGCTGAGACTCAGCGATATAAAATGACTTGCCCTAAATCGTAGTCGTGTTGTAGAAAAACAGAAGTGAACCTAGTATCTCTGCCCCCCAATCTGATGATGCAGGGTCTTCCGCTAACTTGTCACATCTCAGCCCTTCCATCAAGGGCTGTATGGCTCCCTTTCTCTCTCAAGCACCTTCGTATTCTCCCCTTACCCTTCAGTCTATGCTTTCCTACATCACCTATGAATGGCATTACGTCTGACAAATAAATTGTGAATACCTTGAGGGCAACCGTCAGATCTTCAAGTTTTCCATCTCCGTATTATTGTCTGCTCCTAAAATAAAGTTGAACATAGCAAAAGAGAGAGAGACACAGAGAGAGAGAGAAAGAGGGAAGGAGAAAAGGAGGAAGAGAGGGAAGAAAAAAGGAAAGAAGAAAATCAAATTTTCTAAAATTCTTATAGAAAACAAGATGCATTATCATCACTTCTCAGAATAAGGCCTGTAGATCCCCTGCATCACATCCCCGGGTGGGGGTGGGGGTGTCCCAGGCCCCACCCCCACTGATTCTGACTAGGGAGCAGTAGCCCTAACTCTACACCAAGAACCCCAGACAATTATTATGAACATGACAACCTGCAAATCACTGAAACCTGAAGTCTTTCCACGTTTTTGCCGCAAGACAGAATTTTTAAACAGCATATTCTATTTGTGTCCCTTGAGAGTAAACAAATATTTCATAGGAAATGTGCCTAATTCCTATGACTATCAATGGGTGAGACTGACACCTTTTTCTCATTTTCTCTTTCTTATGGAGAGAAGAGCTTCTAATTAAAACCTCCCACGGAGCCGACAGTGAGTCAGGTTCAGGCACCTACACTGTCTTGTTTTCTTTCCCCATTTTGTGAAGGAAATATGACAGAAGATAGTGAAAAAAAATTTTTTAAGATTTTATTTATTTATTTGGCAGAGGGAAAGAGCATAAGCAGGGGGAGCAGCAGGCAGAGGGAGAGAGAGAAGCAGAGGACTCCCCAGTGATCAGAGAGCCTGATGCAGGGCTTGATCCCAGGACTCTGGGATCATGACCTGAGCTGAAGGCAGAGGTTTAACCAACTGAGCCACCCTGGCACTTTGAAGATAATGAAATCTTATACAAAAGTCCAAATCACTGTTAAAACCCTCATCTCATCTTACATAAACCTCAACTTCTCCAACTTCTCTGCTTGTAAGAGGCTTCACTGCATCCAGTTCACCAGATAAAGAGTATTCAGAATTAAGGATATCATTTTTCTTCCTCCTATATTTTGTAGAAATGATTTCATTGTTATTACCATGCTTATGACCAGAAGTTTCCAATTATGATGTTCTAGTCCCACACAAGTCACTTTAGCTTACTCTCTTTGTTCTTTAAAATACAAACAAAACTTTATATATATGTGCATATATATATATACATATATATATATTTTTTTAAAGATTTTATTTATTTGAGAGACAGAGAGAACACACACAAGCACAAGAGCAAGACAGAGCACCAGCACTAGGGAAGAGCAGAGGCAGAGGGAAAGGCAGACTCCCCACTGAGCAGAGAGCCTGATGCGGGGCTCGATCCCACGACCCTGGGATCATGACCTGAGCTGAAGGCAGACACTTAATGACTGAGCCATGCAGGTGCCCCAGAACTTTATATCTCTTAACTAAGGTACAGTTGACATGTAATTTTGTATTGGTTTCAGGCGTACAATAAAATGATTCAACAATTATATACCTTACCAAATGCTTACCTCACTTCAATGTAATTACCATCTGTTACCCTACAAACTTACTACGATATTATTGACTTTATTCCCTATGTTGAATTTTCATCTTACTTACTTTAGAACTGGAAGTTTGTACCTCTTAACCCCCATCACCAGTCTCACCCGTACCCCACTCCCTCCCCTCTGGCAACCACCACCGTTTGTTCTCTATATTTGAGTTTGTTTCTTTTACTTCCTCTTTAAAGACAGCACAGGAACAGGCTTGAATTGAAAACTTTGTGAGCAGATTTTCAAATGATGTGCTCAAAATGCTGTTTTAGTTTAAAGGACAAGCCAAGTTAGTTTAAAAAAAAAAAGCATCTTGATGGTTTCCCAGGTTGACCCATCTACATAGTTTTAAAAAGGGGAGGAGGAGGTGCCTCGTTAGCACAGTAGGTAGCGTGTCAGTCTCATAAAAAGGGGAGGAGGACATTGCCACATACATTAAGTCTGTTCCTTTGGCTTTGTTTAGCTTTTTGGGTTGGGGGGGTGTTTTTGTTTTTTTTTAATTGTGAAGGTAATTTTGTCCTTAAGAATTTACACTCACCCCACTGACACGTATCATAAGATGACGGGTCCATATGAGGCCCTTCGGTCGACTGTCATTAAAGAGGGACTTGATCTAAGCAACTCCAACTGAAGCAGAAGCTGTGGGGGAAAGGCCAGCCTAGGAATCAGAAGTCCTAGATCTTATTTCCAGTTTGGTCACAAGTTCGGGCTCTTTATAAAATCCCTCTGGAACTCACTAGCCACTCTATCAAATGAGAGGAGCGGACTAGATTAAGGGCCACAAATTCAAAAGTTTCTCAGGAGCTGAGCAGGTAAAGCAAATGTAGAAGCAAAATAATAACAGAAGGCAACAGGCTGTGGGGGGGATTAACAGGACTGGATTTCAGGCCCTCCGAAAAGGCACCTGAATTGAGTATCTGGGTGGCTCAGTTGGTTAGGTGTCTAACTCTAGATTTTGGCTCAGGTGAGGATCCCAGGATCCTGGGATCCAACCCTGCCTCGGGCTCCATGCTGGGTGTGGAGCCTGCTTAAGATCCTCTCTCTCCCTCTGCCTGCTCCTCCTTCCTCTCCCCCTTTAGGAAAAAAAAAAAAAAAGGCATTTGAATTGGAAATAATTTTAAAACAGTATCTTAACCAAACCTCTGAAAGTCAAATTTAGCCCACAAGTTACCTATGATCTCTGAACTAGATAGTTTTTCAAACACCTTTCAGCTTTAACCATACGTGATTCTAAAATAACAAGAAATGGTCATTGAAATCACCTGAAAGCAAAGATAATTTTAATTAATTAATTAAGTTTTAACACATCTCTAGTTCTTACTCTATGCCAGGCTCTTAGCTAAAGACTTGACTTAGAGTAACTCATTTTAATCTTCAAAATTACTCAATGAGGTGGGCATGTGGTTATAATCCCTCTTTTCCAGAGGAGAAAATGGAAACATAGAGTTTAAATAATTTATCCAAGCTAATCCATATGTTTTTGTGTTGCAATTGCCTTATGTTTTCCTCAAGTCTTGTGATTACAATATATTTATTTTGCTTTGGGTTAATTTTTTTTTAGGTATAAAGAAACCAAAGAAATAGTTATTACATGAGCTTGCTTCCTGGAAAAAACACACCACTCTCAACATTTGACATATTTTCCTGGTCAGTTTTCTATGCATTTTGGATTCCAAGTTCATACTGTATACTTCAGATTTGCTTTTAATTTAGGTTTTTAATTGATATGTTTTACACTACATATTGTCAGAAGCATTTCTCCATTTCATAAAAAATCCTTTTCCGTCTCATTTCTAATAAATGCCTAAAATACCACTTAAAGAAAAGAATTACAATAGCACTATGCAAGAGAGCAAACCAGGCTTAATCATTTTTAAAATGGATTAAATATTCAAGTTATAAACCTTAATCAAGAGACTTAATGAAAGATAAAAATAATATTTGAAAGTTAGGAAATATTTTATATGTGAACATTACTTAACGTTCTAGTCCATAAGTAATAAATAAAGTTATTTTTTTTTTTTTTTTTTTTTTAAAAGATTTTTTATTTATTTGTCAGAGAGAGAGAGAGAGAGAGAGCATGGAGCGCAGGCAGTCGGAGTGGCAGGCAGAGGCTGAGGGAGAAGCAGGCTCCCCGCTGAGCAAGGAGCCCGATGTGGGACTCGATCCCTGGACGCTGGGATCATGACCTGAGCCGAAGGCAGCTGTTTAACCAACTGAGCCACCCAGGCGTCCCAATAAAGTTATTTTTGATGTCTCTAAATTGCTGAACTAGCATTGTGTACTTAGAGGACTCGTTGTTATTAACAAGCTAGAAAATAAGAATGGAAGTACATTTTCACAAAAAGCGAATTATCTAAAATGTTAAATAATTTTTAAAGTTAAGAAGTGTTTGATCAATGTCCTCTGAAAGTTAATAAAGTCATAGAATCAGAATTCTAGAAATGGAAGAGATTTCCAAAAAACCAACACTGTTCCTTGACCCATTTATTGGACTGTATTGTAGCTGCAATTAGATCATAGGAATTAACAATTTATTTTAATCCAAAATGCCAAGTGAGATAACCATTAAAATTTGATTGTTCGGATTTCTCGTTTCTGCTCCGACATGTACAAGCGTGAAAGTTGTCACTTCCATCCTTGAAACAGGTAAAAGCTGGACAAAACTAAAATCCCTGAGTTTTGGGAGGGGGGCGTCCACCGAAGAACTGAGGTTGCAGGGCCAACCGCCACCCTGAAGCCAGGGAAAGAGATGGATTCAGAGAGACAGAGGAGCTCTGCTTACCTAGAACTCGAGTCTTTGGGGCCATAAGTGAGTAGGACACTTAAAGGATAATTTTGATAAACTGCTGGTGGCTAAATGTAGACTAGCATGACAGTGTGCAAGTCCAAGGAGCTGCTGGTTTAGGGGGATCTCCATACTTCATGAGTTTTACTTCCAGGAACCCCAACAGGTTCTCACAGTGAAGAACCAGTAAAGATCCCCCAGGCTCCGCCAGGCAGAGAGGGAAGAGAACTCGTGGGAAGTACAGTTGGAGCTAACTGTCCTTCCTTAAGTGCGGACTGCATAGGGTGATTTCCCTCCAAAGAGTACAGCAGGAGAGGTAGGGAAAGAGGGTGAGTGTATAGTGGAGAACGCTGGCAAGCACTGCTTCAGCCAGGCGGTCAAGTTCAGCTTCATCTGTGAAAAGTCAGGTCCATAATGGGTACCTTTACATAATATGATGAAAATGGTGCTTTACATCGGTGTCTTCCTCTCCAAAACACATAACCCCAGTATAATCTTGAGAAAAACACTGAACAAATCCCAACAGAGAGAAATTCTTTATCTATGCAACACTCCCCCAAATTATCAAAGTTATTAAAGCCAATTAAAGTCTGAAAAACTAAGTGTACTGTGTTATCTTACATGGAATCCTGGAACAGAAAAAGGACATTACGTAAACACTGGACTTTAGCTAATAATAATGTATCAATATTGGTTCACTAATTGTGATAAATGTACTATACTAATTTTAAGATGTTAATAATAGAGGAAATTGGATGTGGGATATATGGGAAGTCTCTGTATTATCCTCACAATCTTTCTATGAAAACTATTCTAAATAAAACATTTATTTTTAAAAAAGCAAAAGCTATTGCATGGAGTGCTGGGTGTGGTGCATAAAAAATGAATCTTGGAACACTGAAAAAATAAAATAAATTTTTTAAAAAAGCAAAGGCTAATAAGCATGAAAAAATCTAACACTAGTCATGAAAAGCTTACAAAATAATGTAAATATTCATAGTTTGCTATAACTCAAATAATTATTAATTAAAATTAAAGAATTAGATGTTGTTCTCTCATTAAAGACCAATTTTCAGCTTGGTATGTGTTCTCAAATATCAGCATATTGCGCTTACTATAATTTTTATTGAAATGATATTAGAAAGTAAAATGACAGTCTTGTTTTTCTAATATTTCTATTATTTGATAAAGAAACACGGTCACTCCAAGAAGGATACTTCTCATTCTTCTTCCCCTCATCCAGGAGAAGAGTGCAAAAATACCTGGTAGAGCATTTTCCCAATTTAATTTCATAAAATCACAATTTTTTCCACAGGAAAAACAGAATAGTAGAATGGGAGGGTTATTTTGGTTTTTCGTTTTTATGTTCAGTTAGCCAACATATAGTAAGTACATCATTAGGGTTTTTTAAATATTTTTATTTTTATTTATTTATTTGACAGAGAAAGAGAGATCACAAGTAGGCGGAGAAGCAGGCAGAGAGAAAGGGGGAAGCAGGCTGCCCGCCGAGCAAAGAGCCTGATGCAGGGCTCGATCCCAGGACCCTGAGATCATGACCTGAGCTTAAGGCAGAGGCTCAACCTACTGAGCCACCCAGGTGCCCCAATCATTAGTTTCTGATACAGAGTTCAATGACTCATTAATTGCATATAACACCCAGTGCTCATCACCACATGTGCCCTCCTTAATGTCCATCACCTAATTATCCCATCCCTCCACCCCCTTCCCCTCTGTGACCCTCAGTTTGTTTCCTGGAGTCCAGAGTTTCTCATAGTTTGTCTCCCTCTCTAAATTCTTCCCATTCAGCTTTCCCTCCTTTTCCCTATGGTCCTCTGCACTATTCCTTCTATTCCACATATGAGTGAAAACATAAGATAATTGTCTTTCTCTGCTTATTTCACTTAGCAAAATTCTCTCCAGTTCCATCCATGTTGATGCAAATAGTAGGTATTCATCCTTTATGATGGCTGAGTAATATTCCATCATATATATGAACCACATGTTCCTTATCCATTTATCTGTTGAAGGACATCTGGGCTTTTTCCATGGTTTGGCTATTATGGACATTGTTGCTATGAACATTGGGGTGCATGTGCCCCTTCTTTTCACTACATCTGTGTCTTTGGGGTAAATACCCAGTAGTGGGAGTTTTTTAATGAAATAATATATTCCTCTCTTGAAAAGCCACAGTGTACTTTAGCATAAAAGACTGAGAAGTCCTAAAGTAAGGACACTTTGTGTGGTCATTATACAGTTTTTCACGAAGCACATATTAACATCTGAAAGAACACCAGATTTCCAAATAAGAAAGTGCGTTCAGATCATTCAGGAAGAACTTTAATCAAAATAACTTAAAATGCCCTTCTTAATCACTCCAGATGCTTCTGCCTGGCATTCATACTGCTCTGCTGTACTGTCTCTTTATCCTTCATTACATGTCCAGCCCCTATCTTGGACTCCTTCACCACGAAACTCAGCTCATACAAAGCTCCTCTCTCTTCATCTGGAGCTTAGTTTGATTTCTGAGACTTGCTTGTGTCTACCGGACTATCTGAAACGCCTTCTTCCTTCCCTCCTTTCCAAAGTCTTCCCTCTTTCAAAGATTAGCTTATGTCACATTGTACAAAGCTCTCCCTGACCTCTCCTGGCCCGAACCATTTCTTTCTTTCTTCTTCCTCCTACTGTCTATGATGCTTACTTTGCCATGGACTGCGCAATGTCCAATGACTTCACTCTGTATATCTCAAAATGTGCTTCCACAGACCATCCAATTTTTATTTGTTTTTTTTCTTTCCCAACCAACCCTTAGTACTAGAAATTCATATACTTCAGTAGAGAAAATGCTAATTTGGCTACTGTTTGTCTCTGAATGCTTGTGTGTGCCATGTCCTTTACATAATTGTTTGAAGCAAAAAATAAGTCCTTCACTGGACAGTAACCTACCAAACATAATGTTTCACATATGGTGCATGACAAATACGTGTTGCATTAACATGTTCCTGAGTAGTCACGGTTTCAGGTATTCCAAAAGCATCTGTATATTCAAGGAACATGTGCAATAATCTTCTTCCTGTCACCAGAAGCCAAGTGTATGGAGTCACCACAACCTCCAACCAAAATCCCAATGTCAGACTCAGATCCTGGGAAGGAGGTGTTCTTGACTAAATGTATTACATCTCAAAGACAAGTGTCAGTAACAATAAGGATAATCTTTGTCCAGGATCCTGAGCTTTCTCTGAGCTCATGATGGGGTCTTCTCATCACCATTCATCTCCTATCCAAGCCCCTATCCTTATATGAATCAGTCCGAGGCACTACTTTTAGCCATTACACATGTGGCTTTTATTTTTCTCCAAGTTTATTCACACAGTGTGTCTAATACAAACATGAAGAAAAGGTAAGTGAAACTATTTTATAAAAAACAAAACAAAAGTCAAGTCAAAGGAAATTAACTGTGTCATGTGACAGAGCAAATATAGGACTAGGAAAATGTGTAGTTTACTGTTAGCTAAGATGGACAGAGAACATGTTTCTTTAGGTGCAGCCTCAAAACCCTCTCTGTAGATTAGCATTCTCAAGAAAACTAATTCTATGAAAAGAAGTGATGATCCATGTGTTCAGACATAAAAAAGAGACACTCCGTGTGCGTGTGGTGCAGAGGCTGGGTGTTAAACTGAATTACCATTTGTCTCATCACAAAATTGTTCAGCGCATCTCTTCTGCCCCTTTTATTGCTTATTTTCTCTATTACCAAAATTGCACTTAGGATATGCTAAACCATGTGGGCACTTTTGAATAGCTATAGTGTCATATCATCCATCTGTAATGGGTATATGACAGTATATTCTCCACTGAACATAACACTTTTATGTTTTTCAGTTAACAGCCCCTAACTGTGCTTTATCCCACCAAAGTCCCACCAAAAAGAAGAGGTTTCCTGAAGGATGCCATAACTTCTTGCTCCTTTCTGACTTACAGTGGTGTCATTTAGATACTTTCAGTAGTGCTATTGATTTTACAATTTCAGTCTCAAACCTAAAGCAGATTCTTCTCTCCCTCCTCCCTGTTCAGCTAAAATATCTCTGTGTCTAACTCAGGAGAAGGAAGGGGCATCATGGAGTCTGCTCTTTGCTCCCCGTTTTCCTTTCTCAGAGCACCAGCTCCTCCCCCTTATAGGTAAGGAAGAGAAAAGGAGAAATGCCTCACTTCCCTAAGTGGGCATGCTGATTTCCCCTCAAGGAACCAGAGGTGTTCTCATTATAGGATGGTAGGTAGGCAGGTAGGCATAGGTGCAGCTCTAACAAGTAGCGCTCCTCCACTCCGGCAGTCCCTTGTAAAATGGAACCATTTCTTCTGGATGACCTCCAGCTTATGGATTCAGGCAACATCCCTAAGACTCATAGTCCCCTTTTTCCTCCATAATTCACTGGTTGCAGCAAGACTCCAGTATCGCTGCCCTCAATCGCCAGCATATGGAAGGATGTCCTCTCTTCCATATCTACTTAAACTAGGAATTAGATGTGGGGTGTGTCCTGGCTTTCTCCCTGACCTGTAATATCTCATTATGCCATCTTTTTTTAATTCTCTCCTTCTGTGCTTTCATATGCATTGGCAGTTTAGAAGGTTCTCTCATGAAGCATGTGTCTAAGTTGAGCAAAGTCTCTCCTACTTTGAGGCTCCTGAAAGTCATAGATGATTCTCTCATCCCTCTCTCCACTGACCTTCCTTAGCTTAAAAAAAAAGAGAAGACACCAGCCCACTTCTTCCCTCTCCACCTCAAGGGGTAAGATGGTAGTCAATGAAGGGGTAAGTTCTCCCAGCAAACCCTTCTGGGAGGCAGGCATCTCCAGCTGCTGTTAGCGCTCTAAAACTCAGGAGCACTTAATTTCTTTTATACTTAGGCTTGGTCTTTCCAGGGCAAAAGGAAGTAAATTCTCTTTCAACAAATTAACTGCAAACAACTGTGTGGACAGACATACATCACACTTCTCTTAGGCCCCACTTGTGGCACAGAGTCCTGTGCTGCCACTCAGAAAAACACTCATTTAGTCATTCTAGAGCCACCTGTGGTCGATCCTTAACAATGCGGCCTAGGTTTTGCATTCTGAGGATACTCACCTGATCGTGATGATAAGCAAACTTTCTCTGAATGCTTTATAGGCCAGAGAGAGAGATTTTGATCCATGTTTAAATATTTACCTTTATGAATTCTGAGATGCCCTTAACCACATTTGAAACGTCAGTGGGTGACACTGAATAAGGAGAAACACTGGTGACCAGCTTTCCAATCTTTGGTGTTGACTTCCCAAAAAGGAGTGGCAAATTAAATGAATAAGCTAGAATCCTGTCTGCATATGGCAACATGGTAGTTTCTTTAGCTTCTAGAAGACTTCTTGACCAGAGGAGGCACTTGGTCAATTTTAAGCTGATAGGCCAAAAGAGTACCTAGATAAGAAACTCTTTATCCAGCATAATAACATATTAAAAAGTTTCCTGGCCATTAGCTCACCATTGGACATTTGACAGGAGGATGGGATGGCCTCTTTCTGTAACAATTTTGACTGTGACCTAAAGTGGAAATAAGTTAATATGTGGCAAAACAATTCCTGTATCCTAAAAAGATATTCTCTAGAACGGGTAACCGGGTGCTGCATGAATCAGCAGCAAAAGCATCACTTGAGGCCCGGTTGGAAATGCAGGATCTCAGGTCACAATGAAAACTTACTACATCAGATCCTAGGTTAACAGCCTCCCCAGGTGATCCATATGCAGAGAGCATGCAAAAGGGCTAATGCCAACTTCAACCCTAACCTCACTGACCTGAAGTGTCTAAACGGATCAAAGCAAAAAAGGAAAAAGGAGAGCATTTCCTTGGAGTATGTTTGAAGAGTTGTGGAATTTCTCTGCCCTTTACCTAGTTAGAGGCAGAGGGGACCTTAAAGAGAAATACTCAGAGAGAGTTTGGCTTGACTCTCTTCTCTTGGAGTTTATGAAAGTGTCTACAGGCAAGAGACTGGCTAAGAGGCTTTGGATGCTTGATAAAGAAGTGGCATTGAGAACAACCTACGCTAAACCAACTCTGGGAGGTTCAAGTGTTTTCTCTCTGTGGACCAAATGTGGGCCATGAATCAGGGAGCCGCCTGGAGCTGCTGTGAATCATGCCCAGGAATGTGGCTGTAGAGAAATGCATTCAAGGGATGGGACATAAGGAGCTGGATGCCAGAGGCTGAAGAAGGAATCTGTGCAGGCCTGGTGGGGCTAATGTTACCTGCATCTAGAGGATAGCAGTTGAAAGGACCCAGAGGGGAGATCACAGACAAACACAGAGGTAGCCCACGAGAGGCAGAATCAGCCTTGGAAAGGGGACACTCCTAGAAGATACCATCACAGATGACATTGAATCAGCCACCTGAGACCACGCTTTCACCCCCAACAAAAACCCTAACAAGTGGTAAGAAGAAAGTAGGGAAATGGAGGGAGATGAAGTCTTCAGACCCCACTCCCCAAGGCAGGCTGACCTGACCCAAGAGTTCCCAACTTGGAGGACAGAAAAAAATTAACTTTGAATGTAGTTCAAAAGTTTTTATTATTGCACTAGATTGAGCAGTTTATTTATGGAAATGACCTGTGACCAGGCCAGAAGAAATTATACTTTCTAAGAAGGGACTGCTGGGTAAACTACCAGAAAATTTTGCAAAGTTTAAGGAAAAATTATCCCGTAAGTTTGAAAGACATCAAGGAAACGGAGCATAGAGGTTTGGGGCTCATATTATAACAAATGCAGCTCATTCAATGTACATGTTACACAAAAAAGAAAAGATGTAGAGAGAAGAAATCAGACAATACTTTACTTTACCTTTTGTTGAACTACTATCTGTAAGCCTTAGTTTTTAACCTAGACTTCATTGACACCATTAAACTTCAATCCGAGCAAACCACTACTAGAAAAAAAACACAAATCTTTATTTTGGCTCCCAGTCTCAATTTCAGTAGGAGTCAACAGCCGCACTACGATCTGGATGCCAGAGGCCAGAAAGCCAAATAGATGGTTAAAAGGAAAGAAGGGACAGGAAACACAGGGAACTTAATGAGTATCTCAAAATTAATATATCCAAAACCAACTTCTTGGATATGCAAACCCAGGCCCACTTCTTGGTTTAGAAAAGAGGTTTAAAGCTAATCTGCTGCAAGGAATAACCTAGAGAAAAAGGAGATAAGGCCTGGCTTAGATAAAGAAATGGTCTAGAGAAATCCCCCATAATGGAGAACAGCTGATGGCTTTTTTAGCACCGTCGCGTCAAATACTAAGTGTTAATTTGGTGCATTACCTGCACTGGGCTAGCCTGGAATCCCTCTCCCTCAGTCTCAAAAACTTTACTAACAATCTCCTATGCACAACAGGCTTCTATTGTTAATGGAATTTTGAGGGAATGAAAAAAATGTTGGAGGGTGATGGCAGGTTGGTCAAGAAGGGCACATAAGCAGAAGGGAGATAGAGAATGGATATAGAACAGACAGAGAATCCACTAAATAACAAACGTCAGAGCACAGAGAGCTGCTTGGGTTCATAGCTCAGTCCTGCTGTGTACTAACAGCGTGGATGAGTAAGATAAAAATGGGTACTGAGAAGTGGGGTGCTGCTGAAAATGTAGAAGTGGCTTTGGAACTGGGGCAGGTGAAAGACTAGAAGAGTTTGGGGTACATGCTAGAAAAAGCCACAATTGCCACGAACAAAATTGAAAAGGTGTTTCTAAGTGGAGATCAGAAAGAAAAAAGACCACCAGAGAATGAAAGAGAAGAATGACCCTTTTAGAAAATACCTAAATGGTCATGAACACACAGTTGGTAGGAATACAAATGATAAAGACACTCTGACAGAGGCTCTGATGAAAATGAGGTATTTGGTATTAGACAGTGAAGAAAAGACCATCCTTGTCATAAAGAGCCAAAGAACATGCCTGAACTATATTCAGGTTGTAGTGTTTTGTGGAAGGCTGAACTTGCAAACAATGAAATTGAATATTTAGCTGAAGACCTTTCTAAGCAAAATGTTAAAGAAGTAGCATACTTCCTTCTGCCTGCTTATAATAAAAGAAGAGAGAAGTGAGCTAAAGATGGAATTGTTATACAAAAGGGAACCAGAACTTAAAAAGTTGAAAAATTCCAGGGAGGAGTCAAGATGGCGGAGAAGTAGCAGGCTGAGACGACATCGGGTAGCAGGAGATCAGCTAGATAGCTTATCTAACCATTGTGAACACCTATAAATCCAACGGGAAATCGAAGAGAAGAAGAGCAACAATCCCAGAAACAGAAAATCGATCACTTTCTGAAAGGTAGGACCTGCGGAGAAGTGAATCCAAAGCGACGGGAAGATAGACCCCGGGGGGAGGGGCCGGCACCAGGCAAGCGGCGGAGCGACGGAGCAAAAAACCGGGACTTTTAAAAGTCGGCTCCACTGGGAGACATCGCTCCAGAGGCTAAACTGGGGGGAAACCCAGGCGGGGTCAGCATAACCCCAGGACCCGCGGGGTCACAGAAGGACTGGGGGTGTCTGAGTGCCGCAGAGCTCGCAGGTATTAGAGCGGGGAAGCCGGCTATAGCGACAAAGCCGAGGAGTGAGCTCTAAGCCCGGGGTTACCTTGTGCCGGTCGCAGGCTGGGTGGGCTTGGAGCGCGGCCGCAGGCCGCGGAGACAAAAGCGACCCGGCGCTTTTCTCCAGCTCCAACAATTGACTGCTTTCCTCGAGGCGCGACCGCAAGCCAGGGAGGCGGGGCTATTGGGCGCTTTGCTCTGAGAGCGCACTGAGGAGCGGAACCCCAAGCTCTCGGCTCCTCCGGGCCGAGAGATTGGGAGACCGCCATCTTCATTCCCGTCCTCCGGAACTCTACGGAAAGCGCTCAGGGAACAAAAGCTCCCGAAAGCGAACCCGAGCGCATTACTTAGCCCGGCCCCTGGCAAGGGCGGTGCAATTCCGCCTGCGGCAAAGACACTTGAGAATCACTACAACAGGCCCCTCCCCCAGAAGATCAACAAGAAACCATCCAAAACCAACTTCAGTCACCAAGAACAGCGGAATTCCACAGCAGGAGAAAGCAAATCCTACCTGGACAAAATGACAAGGCGGAAAAACTCACCTCAAAAAAAAGAACAAGAGGCCGTACCGAAGGCTGGAGACCTAATCAATACAGACATAGGTAGCATGACAGATCTAGAGTTCAGAATGACAATTCTCAAGGTTCTAGCCGGGCTCGAAAAAGGCATAGAAGATATTAGAGAAACCCTCTCCGGAGAGATAAAAGCCCTTTCTGGAGAAATAAAAGAACTAAAATCTAACCAAGTTGAAATCAAAAAAGCTATTCATGAGGTGCAATCAAAAATGGAAGCTCTCACTGCCAGGATAAATGAGGCAGAAGAAAGAATTAGTGACATAGAAGACCAAATGACAGAGAATAAAGAAGCTGAGCAAAAGAGAGACAAACAACTACTGGAACACGAGGAGAGGATTCGAGAGATAAGTGACACCATAAGACGACACAACATTAGAATAATTGGGATTCCAGAAGAAGAAGAAAGAGAGAGGGGAGCAGAAGGTATATTGGAGACAATTATTGGAGAGAATTTCCCTAATATGGCAAAGGGAACAAACATCAAAATCCAGGAGATGCTAAGAACGCCCCTCAAAATCAATAAAAATAGGTCCACACCTCGTCACCTGATAGTAAAATTTACAAGTCTTAGCGACAAAGAGAAAATCCTGAAAGCAGCCCGGGAAAAGAAGTCGGTAACATACAAGGGTAAAAACATTAGATTGGCAGCGGACCTATCCACAGAGACCTGGCAGGCCAGAAAGAACTGGCATGATATATTCAGAGCACTAAACGAGAAAAACATGCAGCCAAGAATACTATATCCGGCTAGGCTATCATTGAAAATAGAAGGAGAGATAAAGAGCTTCCAGGACAAACAAAAGCTGAAAGAATTTGCAAACACCAAACCAGCTCTACAGGAAATATTGAAAGGGGTCCTCTAAGCAAAGAGAGACCCTAAAAGTAGTAGATCAGAAAGAAACAGAAACAATATACAGTAACAATCATCTTACAGGCAATACAATGGCACTAAATTCATATCTCTCAATAGTTACCCTGAATGTTAATGGGCTAAATGCCCCAATCAAAAGACACAGGGTATCAGAATGGATAAAAAAACAAAACCCATCCATATGCTGCCTACAAGAAACTCATTTTAGACCCGAAGACACCTCCAGATTTAAAGTGAGGGGGTGGAAAACAATGTACCATGCTAATGGACATCAGAAGAAAGCTGGGGTGGCAATCCTTATATCAGATCAATTAGATTTTAAGCCAAAGACTATAATAAGAGATGAGGAAGGACACTATATCATACTCAAAGGGTCTGTCCAACAAGAAGATCTAACAATCTTAAATATCTATGCCCCTAACATGGGAGCAGCCAACTATATAAACCAATTAATAACAAAATCAAAGAAATACATCGACAGTAATACAATAATAGCAGGGGACTTTAACACTCCCCTCACTGAAATGGACAGATCATCTAAGCAAAAGATCAACAAGGAAATAAAGGCCTTAAATGACACACTGGACCAGATGGACATCACAGATATATTCAGAACATTCCATCCCAAAGCAACAGAATATACATTCTTCTCTAGTGCACATGGAACATTCTCCAGAATAGACCACATCCTGGGTCATAAATCAGGTCTCAATCGGTACCAAAAGATCGAGATCATTCCCTGCATATTTTCAGACCACAATGCTCTGAAGCTCGAACTCAATCACAAGAGGAAATTTGGAAAGAACGCAAATACATGGAGACTAAACAGCATCCTTCTAAAAAATGAATGGGTCAACCAGGAAATTAAAGAAGAATTGAAAAAATTCATGGAAACAAATGATAATGAAAACACAACAGTTCAAAATCTGTGGGACACAACAAAGGCAGTCCTGAGAGGAAAATATATAGCAGTGCAAGCCTTTCTCAAGAAACAAGAAAGGTCTCAAATACACAACCTAACCCTACACCTAAAGGAGCTGGAGAGAGAACAACAAAGAAAGCCCAAACCCAGCAGGAGAAGAGAAATCATAAAGATCAGAGCAGAAATCAATGAAATAGAAACTAAAAAAACAATAGAACAAATCAACAAAACTAGGAGCTGGTTCTTTGAAAGAATTAATAAGATTGATAAGCCCCTGGCCAGACTTATCAAAAAGGAAAGAGAAAGGACGCAAATAAATAAAATCATGAATGAAAGAGGAGAGATCACAACCAACACCAAAGAAATACAAACAATTATAAGAACATACTACGAGCAACTCTATGGCAACAAATTTGACAACCTGGAAGAAATGGATACATTTCTAGAGATGTATAAACTACCACAACTGAACCAGGAAGAAATAGATAACCTGAACAGACCCATAACCAGTAAGGAGATTGAAACAGTCATCAAAAATCTCCAAACAAACAAAAGTCCAGGACCAGACGGCTTCCCAGGGGAATTCTACCAAACATTTAAAGAAGAATTAATTCCTATTCTCCTGAAACTGTTCCAAAAAATAGAAATGGAAGGAAAACTTCCAAACTCATTCTATGAGGCCAGCATCACCTTGATCCCAAAACCAGACAAGGATCCCACCAAAAAAGAGAATTACAGACCAATATCCTTGATGAACACAGATGCGAAAATTCTCACCAAAATACTGGCCAATAGGATCCAACAGTACATTAAAAGGATTATTCACCACGACCAAGTGGGATTTATTCCAGGGCTGCAAGGTTGGTTCAACATCCGCAAATCCATCAATGTGATACAATACATTAATAAAAGAAAGAATAAGAACCATATGATACTCTCAATAGATGCTGAAAAAGCGTTTGACAAAGTGCAGCATCCCTTCCTGATTAAAACTCTTCAAAGTGTAGGGATAGAAGGCACATACCTCAACATTATCAAAGCCATCTATGAAAAACCCACCGCAAATATCATTCTCAATGGGGAAAAACTGAAAGCTTTTCCGCTAAGGTCAGGAACACGGCAGGGATGTCCGTTATCACCACTGCTGTTCAATATAGTACTAGAAGTCGTAGCCTCAGCAATCAGACAACAAAAAGAAATTAAAGGCATCCAAATCGGCAAAGAAGAAGTCAAACTATCACTCTTTGCAGATGATATGATACTATATGTGGAAAACCCAAAAGGCTCCACTCCAAAACTGCTAGAACTTATACAGGAATTCAGTAAAGTGTCAGGATATAAAGTCAATGCACAGAAATCAGTCGCATTTCTTTACACTAACAACAAGACAGAAGAAAGAGAAATTGAGGAGTCAGTCCCATTTACAATCGTACCCAAAACCATAAGATACCTAGGAATAAATCTAACCAAAGAGGCAAAGAATCTATACTCAGAAAACTATAAAGTACTCATGAAAGAAATTGAGAAAGACACAAAGAAATGGAAAAATATTCCATGCTCATGGATTGGAAGAACAAATATTGTGAAAATGTCTATTTTACCTAAAGCAATCTACACATTTAATGCAATCCCTATCAAAATCCCATCTATTTTTTTTAAAGAAATAGAACAAATAATCCTAAAATTTATATGGAACCAGAAAAGACCTCGAATAGCCAAAGGAATATTGAAAAAGAAAGCCAAAGTCGGTGGTATCACAATTCCAGACTTCAAGCTCTATTACAAAGCTGTCATCATCAAGACAGTATGGTACTGGCACAAAAACAGACATATAGACCAATGGAACAGAATAGAGAGCCCAGAAATAGACCCTCAACTCTATGGTCAACTAATCTTCGACAAAGCAGGAAAGAATATCCAATGGAAAAAAGACAGCCTCTTCAACAAATGGTGCTGGGAAAATTGGACAGCCACATGCAGAAAAATGAAATTGGACTATTTCCTTACACCACACACGAAAATAGACTCAAAGTGGATGAAGGACCTCAATGTGCGAAAGGAATCTATCAAAATCCTTGAGGAGAATGCAGGCAGCAACCTCTTTGACCTCCACCGCAGCAACTTCTTCCTAGGAACATCGCCAAAGGCGACAGAAGCAAGGGCAAAAATGAACTATTGGGATTTCATCAAGATCAAAAGCTTTTGCACAGCAAAGGAAACAGTTAACAAAACCAAAAGACAACTGACAGAATGGGAGAAGATATTTGCAAACGACATATCAGATAAAGGGCTCGTATCCAGAATCTATAAAGAGCTTATCAAACTCAATACCCAAAGAACAAATAATCCAGTCAAGAAATGGGCAGAGGACATGAACAGACATTTCTGCAAGGAAGACATCCAGATGGCCAACAGACACATGAAAAAATGCTCCACATCACTCGGCATCAGGGAAATACAAATCAAAACCACAATGAGATACCACCTCACACCAGTCAGAATGGCTAAAATTAACAAGTCAAGAAATGACAGATGCTGGCGAGGATGCGGAGAGAGGGGAACCCTCCTACACTGTTGGTGGGAATGCAAGCTGGTGCAACCACTCTGGAAAACAGTGTGGAGGTTCCTCAAAAAACTGAAAATAGAGCTACCCTACGACCCAGCAATTGCACTCCTGGGTATATATCCTAAAGATACAAACGTGGTGCTCCGAAGGGGCACGTGCACCCGAATGTTTATAGCAGCAATGTCCACAATAGCCAAACTGTGGAAAGCGCCTAGATGTCCATCAACAGATGAATGGATAAAGAAGATGTGGTATATATACACAATGGAATACTATGCAGCCATCAAAAGACATGAAATCTTGCCATTTGCGACGACGTGGATGGAACTAGAGGGTATCATGCTTAGCGAAATAAGTCAATCGGAGAAATATAACTATCATATGATCTCTTTGATATGAGGAAGTGGAGATGCAAGGTGGGGGGGTTTGGGGGGAGGTAGGAAAAGAAAAAATGAAAAGATGGGATTGGGAGGGAGACAAACCATAAAAGACTCAATCTCAAGAAACAGACTGAGGGTTGCGGGGGGGAAGGGGGATGGGAGAGGGTGGTGGGGAAATGGACATTGGGGAGGGTATGTGCTATGATGAGTGCTGTGAAATGTGTAAACCAGACGATTCACAGACCTGTACCCCTGGGGATAAAAATACATTATATGTTTATTAAAATAAAAAAAAAAAAAAAAAGTAACAGTTTACATGGATGTTTAGTAGGTCAACTTTTACAAATTTAATCATCCATTGTTGGTAGTTATCCCTGCCAAGAATTCCACCATTAACTCAAATGATTTAGAGGGAAATGTTTTAACCGCAAATAGGGCAAGTTCATACATATATCTTACCAAGACCACTTTGCTATGAAAATGACACAATAAATAAACTCTAAGTAAAACATAAAAAAAAAAAAAAAAAAAAAAAAAGTTGAAAAATTCTCAGCCTGTCCATATTGCAAAAAAATGAGAAGGCATGTTTGGAAGGGAACACCCATGGTGTACTTGAGCAATTGTTTATAAGGAGAATAGTAAAGATGGGGAAAATCATTGACTTAATCAACTATCTCAACAAAACCCAGCAATAGAGATGGGATTAGACCAGAGGAAACACTGCCAGGTGAGACTAAAGGAGTAAGCAGCACAAAATGAAAGAAGACTGTCGGACTTCTTAGATCCTAAAGGACCAGACCAGAGCACTTTTTGGTTGCAAGCATGGGATATTCTTCAAGAGAAGAGAAGAGGAACCTCAAAGGCAATTCAGATATTAGGGCTGCCACTCCCATCACAGGACCAGAAAGGCAAGGCTGCCTCCACCTTGATTTCAAAGGGGCGGGCCAATGCCTAATGGAGCGGTGGAGCTGATCTGCCCCGTAGAGCTCTGTGTCACATCTCTAGTTCTGATACAGCTGCAACATGAGCAGTGCCGCTGTAGAAAGCCAGGGACGAGGCAGGGCTCTGCAGAGCTCTGGCAGTGATGTTACTACCTTAATAGGTCCAAAAGGTAGGACCTCTGTCCCAGTGGGTTCAGAAGATAAGATCACGGCACCAGTGGAGCCCGAAGACAGAGCATCAAACCAAAGAGAATTACTCTCAAGCCTTAAGATATCAGGGAGTTGCCTTGCTGGGTTTTGGACTTTCTGGGACCCATCAGCCTTCCTCCTTTCCTATTTCTGCCTTTTAGAATAAGAATGTCTGGTCCATGCCTCTCACATCATTGTATTTCGAAAGCAGATAATTTATTTGATTCCACAGTTTCAACACTAGAGAATAGTTTTGCTTCAAGATGAGTCTCATTCATATCTCATTTAGGTCATAATTAGATCAAACTTTTGGACTTTATACTTTATTTTTTTAAAGATTTTAAAGATTTAAAAATTTTATGTATTTATTTGACAGAGAAACAGAGCAGGCAGAGAGGCAGGCAGAGAGAGAGAGGAGGAAGCAGGCTCCCCACTGAGCAGAGAGCCCGATGCAGGGCTCGATCCCAGGACCCTGCGATCATGACCCGAGCTGAAGGCAGAGGCTTTAACCCACTGAGCCACCCAGGTGCCCCTGGACTTTATACTTTAAACTGATGCTAGAAAGAGTTAAGATTGGGGTGGGGAGGCTTGTTGAAATAGAGTGAATGCATTTGGCACGTGAGAAGGACATGAACTTAGAAGGTGGGGGCAGAATACAATGGACTCATATCCCCCAAATTTATATGTTGAAAGCCTAACCCTCAATGTGATGGTATTAGACGTGGGGCCTTTGGGAGGTGATTAGGTTATGAAGATAGAGCCCTCATAAATGAGATTAGTGCCCTTATAAAAGAGATCCCACAGAACTCCTTTGTTCTCATTCTGCCATGTGAGAAAATAGGAACCAGGGAATATATTCTCTTTAAACACCAAATCTGCTGGTAGTTTGATTTTGGATTTCCCAATCTCCAGAACTATGAGAAATACGTGTTTATTGCTTAAGCCACTCAGTTAATGGTCCTGTTATTTTTTTTTAATATTTTATTTTGTTTATTTGACAGAGAGAGAGAGATCACGAGAAGGCAGAGAGGCAGGCAGAGAGAGGGGAGAAGCAGGCTCCCTGCTGAGCAGAGACCCTGATGTGGGGCTCGATCCCAGGACTCTGAGATCACGACCTGAGCCAAAGGCAGAAGCTTAATCCACTGAGCCACCCAGGTGCCCCTATGGTTCTGTTATTGCAGCCCAACCTGACTAAAACAGTGGTCTTAGATGAGTATTTGACCTCTTTATACTTGTTTCCTTACCTCTAAAATGAAAATTATAATAGAATTTGCTCCAAGGAGTTGCCATGAGAATATAGGAGAAAATATATATAAAGAGAGCATAAAAGCACCCAGAACTCTTTTGTTGGTGATGTGGTGGTGGTTTTGCATGATAATCTTGAGGAATACTGGGTTTCCCACCATTCATTGAATCGGGGCTAAATCATTCTATTGGAGATTTCATGAAAATGTGACCTACATAATACAAAAAAAAATGTTTGAGTCCCCTGGCAGCCTACCCTCCTGTTACTATAAGAAAAAGCATTTCTCTGCCTTCCACCTCCTCACAGCCCCCTACCATGTCCACCACCCCACACACAGAGCAACCTCCAACTCCTTCTGCAAACAAATCTAGGTGTTTATAAGAGAACTCACATATGCTAATGAGTACAACTGCCTCAGCAGCCATCTGAGCCTGCCCCGTTTCTCCTCTCCTCTACCATCTGTCTCTCTTGTCTACTGACAATATTTCTGCTGAGAAGGCTCCATGAAGTCATTATTGCCAAAGGTCCTCATGCTGAGACTCATGAGTGCTACTGAAAGTACCCTCCTTTATAGTTCTCTGCTCTGCATGCACACTGGTATATACCACCGGGCAAACCTCCTTATGTGATAGGTCTGCCTGCTGAGATGAATCCTTCCCAGGCCTTGCCATCCAAGACATAAGTGGTGGCTCTTGTTCATAGACTGGTCCTTTTTTTCATGGTTGCAAAGTGACTGCCTACATGGGATAGCTGGTTGTTATTATATAAACTATGGGCAATGTAGTAAGAGAGTGCTGATGGCAGTCTAAGAAATTATACCCAGAACCCAGACATTAAATCCAGATGAGCAATTTCTGAAACCAAATAAGATAATATCTGGAGTTCCAGAGTTTAGCTGGGATCCATGTATCATAATGTTTTGACATCTTAAAAAAGTAAAATTCTGTCTGGGGAAAGACTGTCCCTTCAGGGGCTGGCCAATTTTTAGAGATGGTAAAGGATTCAGCCAGGAGCATGACTTAGATATGCAAATTAACCAGTCTAGAACCCTGCCTCTATCTGGTCTGTGTACCCCAGAGACAATATTCTGCCTTAATCACCCCAGGGCCACTAGGACAACTAGAGACCACTCCCGTAGTTTAGAGTCTGCCAAAATTATTCAAACTAGCCAATTCTAAACTGTTTACCCTGCCCTACTTTATACTCCCCATGGAAACCCCAACAAAGTTTGTGACACAAGCTTTCCCCTCATTCCTGTATTCTGCCTCACGTCCACCCTGGTGGTTTTTGCATGTGGCTCTGCGTGTCACACCATGACTCCTGTCTCTAGAAGCCATGAGTATAAAAAGCATTGTTTCCCTGAGCCTCTCCTCTGTCCTCTCTTGTGGCACCTGACATCTCATAAAAGAATCTAGAACACCAAGTAAAGCAGTTACTGGTATAAAAGTTGTGGTAATGGGGCTCCTGGGTGGCTCAGTTGGTTAAGCAACTGCTCAGGTCATGATCCTGGAGTCTGGGATTGAGTCCCACATCGGGCTCTCTGATCGCCAGAGAGTCTGTTTCTCCCACTGACCTCTCTCTATCTCTTCCTCTCTCTCTCTCTCTCTTTCAAATAAATAAATAAAATCTTTAAAAAAAAAAAAAAAAAAGTTGTGGTAAGCCCCTGACCATCAGGACCTCACCCTGGGCAGGCAGAAGACCACTCCTGCTAATATAAACAATCTCTTAAGAGAAGATGGAGAGACATAAGAAACCAAGCTTCCCAAACATCCTCAGGACTAATACCTTCTGGTGTCATTTGCTGAACGTGTATCTTTAACATTTACTGCAGCAAAGTCAACTCCTAACAGATTTAAGTATCAGAATACTTTTAATGCCAAGCCTGAGAGCCTCTGCAGGACTATTTCCCCACACGTGCTCCAAAAGTAGGACACTCCACCCCACCCCGCCACAATCTCCCCATGGTGTGCAGTTTCAGGGTATGCCGCTGATCCTAGTACACAAACCTGTGGCCTCCCTACCTGTTGGCTTTCTCTCAGCCAGGAGTTCCGGGCAGTTAACACCTGTGTGGAACAGCCCTCCACCACTGATTTATGAGGGCTGGAGAATACATATCCCAGGTTCCTTGCCCCTCTGAAGTGCATTCTATATTGCGGGCTTGACCTCTGGTTGTCAAGAGCAGTAACTTGCTCAATAACAATGTTTATTTCCTTCCTTCCCTACTCCATCTCAATTTCCACTCTTCTGCTGGGGCTTCCTGTGACACTTCACTCAAACCCTTATCTGGGAAACCCAAGCTAAAACAAACATTTACCCTTGATGGGAAAATTTCCCTCCCCTCAACGAAGCACATTGCTATTTTATTTTTTATTTCCCAGACTTCAAAGCAAGCTTATCTCAGGTCTCCAAGCTTTCCAAAGATCTTAGTAAAATGGGTTTTTTTCCACTTTCCACTTACTCGTATCCCTTTCTGCCTTGAATCCAGGCATTCAAACTATCTTTTTTTTTTTTTAGTGAAGTTTTTTTTTAATTTTATTTATTTTTTTAATTTATTTTCAGTGATCCAGAATTAATTGTTTATGCACCACACCTAGTGCTCCATGCAATACGTGTCCTCCACAATACCCACCACCAGGCTCACCCAACCTCCCACCCCCCCACCCCTCCAAAACCCTCAGATTGGGGAGACGAACCATGAGAGACTGTGGACTCTAAAAAACAATCAAACCATCTTCTGCTATTACTATTGTTTCACATGTTCATCTGTCTCTTCCAAGTAATAGGTAAAGAACTTAGGAAAAGGAATTGACTCTTAAACACCTTCCTACTTCCCCAAAATGCCTACCATAGTATTTAGCACATAAACATTCAGTAAGTGTCTGTACGTGAGTTCACAGCAGATTTATCAATTATAGGTTGAATACTATCAGATGTCAGCCTCAGAGGGATTCCTTTAGAAGTATAGTCATAGGAGGGGATTTAGAGTTCTTTCCCCTCAAATTTGGCCTAATAAATTTCTGTATCATCATTTCTAGTATCTATATCCATATCTGGTTTTGCTTTAGATCCTTTGGTCATGGTACTCAGCTCAGAGCCAGACAACTACACTCCACCTTACTCAAACAGAAAACATTGTATTTCATACTCAACTATAAAACCTAGGCAACACTTCAAAGTCTTAGTGTAGAACTAGTAGCTGGTCATCTCTACCCTACAAACTAAACTAAGTCATCTCTGGATCCTTTAGAATGGTTAAGACCAACTAATGCTCTCTAAGAAGGTCCCATTCTGTATTAGGTCATGTCAATAGTGGTACAAAGGTAAAGACAAATAAGACAGTTCAGAATAATAATAATGATTTGGATAATGGTTTGTTTTTATTTCCTTTCTCCCACAAACTCCAGAATTTACAGTATATAGCGATCAGTTTTACATTGCCAACAATGAAGGCTGTACTAAAAAAACAGTAGATGCTCGATAAGCATAAGAATGGAGAATAAGTAACTCCGGCAGAAATGGAAAGAAGAAAATCACTAAAAATCAATATGTTATTTAGGGATTTATTAAATACGTACTTCAGCGTAGTAAAGGTCCTATATGACAAGCCCACAGCTAACATCATACTCAGTGGTGAAATACTGAAACCCCTTCCTTTTAAATCAGGAAGAAGTATGCCCACTCTCACCACTTTTATTCAACACAGTATTGGGAGTCCCAGCCAAAGCAATCAGGCAATAAAAAGAAATAAAATGCATGCAAATCAGAAAGGAAGAACTAAAACTGTCACTATTTGCAGTGACTGATATTATATATAAAAATACTATATATTGTCACCTGGAAAGATATACTCATAGATTAGAAGAATTAATGCTGTTCAAATGTCCATATGACCCAAAACAATCCACAGATGTAATGCAATTCCTACCAAATACCAACAGCATTTTTCACAGAATTAGAAAACAATGCTACTAGGATGTGTATTGAATCACAAAGACCCCAAATACCCAAAGCAATCTTGAGAAAGAAAAACAAAGCTGGAGGCCTCACAATCCTAGATTTCAAGATACACTGCAAAGCTGTAGTAATCAAAACAGTATGATACTGGCATAAAAACAGATGCATAAATCAATAGAACAACATACAGACCCTAGAAGTAAACCCACTCTTTTATGGTCAATTAATCTATGACAAAGGAGACAGGAATATACAATGGGGGAAAGATAGCATCTTCAATAAATAGTGCCAGGGAAACTGGACAGCTACCTACAAAAGAATGAAACTGGACCACCTTCTTACACCATAGGCACACAAAAACTTCAAAATTGGTTAAAAACCTAAACACAAGAAAAAAAAACATAAAATTCCTGGAAGAAAATATAGGCAGTAATTTCTTGGACATCGACTGTCAGAACATTTTTTCTAAATATGTCTCCTCAGACAAGGGGAAAAAAAAGCAAAAATAAACTATTGAGACTACACCAAAATAAAAATCTTCTGCGCAGCAAAGGAAACCATCAATAAAATGAAAGGCAACTTAATGAATAGGAGAAGATATTCACAAACATTCCATCTGATAAGGGGTTAATATCTAATATATAAAGAATATATACAACTCAACACCAAAAAAGACAAATACTCTAATTAAAAAATGGGCAGAGGATTTGAACAGACATTTTTCTGAAGAAGACATACAGATGGCCAGCAGATACATAAAATGATGTCAATATCAGGGAAATGCAAATCAAAACCACAATGAGATATCACCTCACACCTGTCAGAACGGCTAGATTTTTTTTAAAAAATCAATAAGTAATAAGTGTTGGCAAGGATGTGGGGGACAGGGACCCTCGTGCATGTTGGTAGGAATGCGAAATTGTGCAGCCACTGTGGAAAATAGCATGGAGGTTCCTCAAAAAATTAAAAATATAAATATCTCATGGTTCAGTAATTTTACTACTGGGTATTTACCCAAAGAAAATGAAAACACTAATTTGGAAAGAGATATGCACCCTTATGCTATTGTAACATTATTGACAACGGCCAATATATGGAAGAAACCCAAATGTCCATTGATAGATGAATGGATAAAGAAGATGTAATCTACGTATATAATGGAATATTACTCAGCTTTAAAAAAGTTTGTGATCTGGGGCACCTGGATGGCTCAACCAGTTAAGCGACTGCCTTCAGCTCAGGTAGTGATCTCAGGGTCCTGGGATTAAGCCCTGCATCTGGCTCCCTGCTCAGTGGAGAGTTTGCTTCCCTCTCTTCCTCTCCATCTGTGCCCTTTCTCTCTCAAATAAATAAATAAATAAAATCTTTAAAAAAAAATGTTGAGATCTTGCCATTTGTGACAAAAATGAACCTTGAAGGTATTATGCCAAGTGAAATAAGTCAGATGCGGAAAGACAAATACCATATGAATTCACTCATATGTGGAACCTAAAAACAAAACAAAACAAATCAATAAACAAACAAAAAGCAGAAACAAACTCATAAATACAGAGAACAAAGTGATTGTTGCCAAAGGGAAGGGAGACGAGGGGTTTGGCAAAATGGGTGAAGGGAAGTGGGGGGTACAGGCTTCCAGTTACCGGATGAGTAAGTCACAGGAATGAAAGCTACAATATAGGGACTATAGTCAGTGGTATCGTAATACCACTGCATGGTGACAGATGCTAGCTAGCTACACCTGTGATGAGCAGAGCATAATGTAAAAGACTGTGGAATCGTTATGTATACATCTGAAACTAATGTAACATTGTGTGTCAACTATACTCAAAAATTTTTTAAAACAGGGGCACCTGGGTGGCTCAGTGGGTTAAAGCCTCTGCCTTCAGCTCAGGTCATGATCCCAGGGTCCTGGGATCGAGCCCCACATCTGGCTCTCTGCTCAGCGGGGTGCCTGCTTCCTCCTCTCTCTGTCTGCCTCTCTGCCTACTTGTGATCTCTGTCTGTCAAATAAATAAATAAAATCTTTAAAAAAAATTTTTTTAACAAATATCAATTGTGTATCTGCAGATGGATAGAGAGAGGAGGTTAGAACCCATTTGAAAGAAACCCTATCTCTCAAGGAGATTGGAAATGTTCAATCAAAGCAGTTTATCTCATGGCAGTATTTAATGAAGTAATTACTGAGGTAGAGTTATCTGAACTTTTCCTACCTAGAAGTATCCTATACTGAAGTTTTTGTTCATTTACTTCCAGAAGTGTCCAACTCAGCTTCAGGGTCTGATTCTTGGAGGTGGTGAAAATGGTTGATGAGATTAAATGAATTAAATGAAACCCATTCCTCCATTATTTGCCTCCATCAAAGTAAGTAGTTTCTCTCCATCTTGTCCTCCCTCTCCACCTCATTAAATCCCCTTCAAACATGGTGGAAGGGTACAAACCCAAGTGTTTCTATTTCATTTATAACTGTAAAGGAAGGAAATTGACTGTAAAGTTTTTATGTGCAGATTCAGCATTTTTAAAAAGGCAGTTACATCTGAGAATGTCACTCTGAGAAGATTAAGGAAATTGTTGAAATAAGTTACAATAATGATCAAATTGCTGGGAAAAAAATAATAGGCAATTAAAATCAGCAAAATTCACTTAATTGGTCTGCTGCAATTTATACTTTTTTGAAAAGTTTTTATTTTAATTCCAGTTAGTTAACATACAGTGTAATCTTAGTTTCAGCTGTATAGTATAGTGGTTCAATGCTTCCATACAACAACTGGTGCTCATCACAGTAAGTGCACTCCCTAGTCCCCATCACCTATTTTCCCCATCCCCCCACCTGCCTCCACTCTGGTGACCATCAGTGTGTTCTCTGTAGTTAAGAATCTGTTTCTTGGTTTGCTTCCCTTTTTTTCCCTTTGCTCATTTGTTTTGTTTCTTAAATTCCACATATTAGTGAGATCATATGGTATTTGTCTCTGATTGACTTATTTTCTTAGATTTACAATCTCTAGCTCCATCCATGTTGTTTTGAATAGCAAGATAGCATTTGTTTTTATGGCTGAGTAATAATCCATTGCATATATATAGATATATATATGCAATGGATATGTGTGTGTGTGTGTGTGTGTGTGTGTGTGTCTTTATCCATTTATCTATTGGTGGAATGCTAAAATTTATTCTTAAAATGAACCTCTGATTACAATGCTGAGGCATTTCATAAAATGACTCATGTTTTATTTGCATATTTATTTGAATTGTCCAAAGGTTTATACATTCCCGAGTAACACAAAGTTGAGGCTTTTGGTTTTGTATCTATGGGTTTCACATTCTGCTTTTGTTAGCAATTCGCCTTAATGCCATACCTAATTTCTCATTTACTCTCTCCCTTCCATCTAATTTTCTTCCTCTTTCCGGTACATGTGATATTGGTCCCCGTTAAATAAGCATTCAACCTAAACACAAGATCTGTACCTACTTGCCATGTAAGGACTTAAAATCATTTTATGTACACTGAGATGCTTTCCTATGCATTTAAAGACATCTCATACACTTCTTTTTCATAACGCATGCAGATGCAGACATAAAACCATGAGCTGGTGCATAAAACCATGAGCTACAAAGTGCAGAAAGCAGCCAAGTGTCTCCTTTGACAAATGCATCTTGTTCACAGGGCCATGGTGAAACTTAGACACTTCAATAAAGCGGTCAAGGCCTTATAAAGCACATCAGTTTCTAGACCTCCCTGACCTTCATATCTGAAGAACAATCCTATCTCTTCCCCTGACCTGTTACCCCATCCCTCTTTCTCAAATGCCTTACCTTTTGGAGATTTCCTTCATAAAATTTACCAGCATCTGAAGGTACATTATGTACTTATTTTAGGTTGTTTTTTTTTTTTTTTTAATTTGATTACCATATGCCTTTCCAAGCCAAAGTCAGGAACTTTGGATTGTCCCTGGTGTATACATAGCACCTGGAAACATATCTGGCACAGAACAAGTACCTCCTACATTTCTGTTAAGGAAAGCAGTAAAAGAAAATGGGAGGGAAGTAAACGGTGGAAAGGAAAACTGATTCTGGAGTTAGTGACACAGTTTCATTGCTTCTCTTGTTGTTGTTTCCAGCTTTAGCAAGGTGCAACTGGCAAATAAAATTGTAAGATATTTAAAAGTATACAGCGTGATGATTTGATATATGTATACATGGAAAGGATTCCCCTTCATTGAGTTAACACATTCCACCACTCCACATACTTAGCTTTTTGTGTAGGTGAGAACATTAAAGTTTTACTCTGTTAGCAAATTTTGATTATACAATACAGTTTTATCAACTATAGTCACTATGTTATACATTGGATCCTCGGACCTTATTCATCTTATAACTGAAAGTTTGTACCCTTTTACCAACCTCTCCCTACTTTCCCCACTGTCAACCTCTTGGCAACCATTTTTTTACTTTCTGTTTCTACAAGTTCTATGTGTATACATATATATTTTTATATATTTTTTAGATTCCACAAACAAGTAATATTATGTGGTATTTGTCTTTCTCTGTCTGGCTTATTTCACTTAGCATAATGCCTTCCAGGTTCACCCATGTTGTCTCACATGCCAGAATTTCCTTCTTTCCTGAAGGAAGAATAATATTCAATTCTATATATATCATACTTCCTTTATCCATTTATCCATTGACTGACACTTAGGTTATTTCCATACCTTAGCTATTGTTAAATATTGTTGCTAGAAACATAGGAATCCAAGTATCTCTTTAAGACAGTGATTTTGTTTCCTTTGTATATATACTCAGAAGGATTGCTGGACCGTATGGTGGTTCTTTTTTTAATTTCTTGAGGAACCTCCATACTATTTTCCATAGTAGAAAATACTAGTTCATTGCTTTTTAAATGTATGAACTTGGGCAGATTATGTAAGTTCTCTGAGCCTCTGTTTCCTTATATATAAAGTGGAATTATCTTTCCTTTTTTCATAGAGTTGTTTTAAGGATTAGTTGTGAAATATAGGTAAAACTATCAATTCATCAATCATTATTCCTGGCATATTCCATGCACACATGTGTTTATTATAAAATTCTCACCTTGTTTCATATAAATATTTCTAAAAATTTGATATCTATATGAAAGCAAGGCAGTAGCAGCTACTGAGTGCTATTGAATCTGAAAGTGAAATATAGGACCATTTATCTAGGACCTTTCATAAATTAGGGAACCTCCCCAAGGTCAGATTTTCCATGTTTATTGCAAATTTCTGCTCTCTATTGCCTTTTCTACTTTAGATCATCAAGGGAATTGCTTGTCATTTTAGTATCACCATCAGTTGTGCAATCTGTGGTAATTTTTGCCAATCGTAACAATGGTGTTTGTAAATGATTTACCTTTTAATATAAAGGAGCATGAATTCAAGGTTATCCCCATAACGACTTCATGCTCAGTCACTAGCATTCTGAGATGATCCTTGAGTGAGAAAGATTAGAGAGAAGGTACCCTACAGAAGGTATGTATCACCTTGCCTATGGAATGATGCTTAGTAAGTAAGCAATATCTATTATGTACGTCTCTGAAAAACAAACAAACATGTTGACACATCTTTGGAGATTTTTTAGGAATTGGTGCTTGCAGGAATACTGTGTGTGTGCATCGCCTATCCTAGTGACAGATGGTGGTGCAGAAGCATGGGGCGAAGCTAGGAAGAGAAGGGATTAAATTGGTAATTTACATGTTGCTCGGAACACATTTTCAAGCCAAATTACAATTATGCTATTTGTATACTGCGAAGCAAAAGAAAATTTCTATACACAAAAAGCAAAGTTCAAGGTAAATATTTGGCTAAACAGTCCTTTTTCTCTTTAATTGGCAAAGTTGCCCACTCTAATAGGAAAGATATTTGGTTTGCATGTGTGTTAGGTTATTGAGAGGTTTTCTTATTGGTCCTGGAATGGCTACTGAGACTATAAACTGGGAACAGGAGCATAAATCACCTAATAATTGGAGACCAACAGACCCTCCTGGGTTTATTAAGAAATAAAGGAGCTCTGTTATCCTCCAACCACCTCCCCCACTCAGTTCAACACCTCCCACTGCACCTTATATCAACAGAAGACAAAGGGGAGCAGAGAGGATCCTTAACATAACTAGTTGTTAGCTTGCTCTGTAGAGAACCCTATTCTTGCTCTCTGACAGTCATGCCCTTCCCTGTAAAGTGAGGGACAAAGGGATGTGCCTATCCAGAGCCCACAAAGACTTCTTCCCTGAGGAACACAATGGCTCCACCCAAATGGTGACCAAAGCATGGCTGTTCAAAGCAGGTGTCAGGAAGTCAAACAGAGCTTGAACATGTTAGCTCCAGCAACTACACACAACAGTGCAAGGCCACAATCCATGTAAAACAGATCTAGGACTGGAAAGATAAGGATGGTAGACTTGGGACCATGGGTGGAGAGAAGGGCTTGGACAGTTCATCCCATGTTAATGCACCAAATTGCAAGGAATTCAAGAATTTTAAATTCTAACCTGGCCCTGAAGATCATTATGAATATATATATTCATATCATATCATTCATATATATATTCATATATATACACATATATCAAGATAAGCATACAGATACATTTCTTTTATACTTTGTTGGCTTGATATATAACTCTTTCATATTTAGACATAGAGTGTCTAGACCTCCATCTGTACTCATGCCCCAGGCCCCACAGATGTTAGGGCCAGAAACAATGCCCTAGAGACATCTAGCAAAAGCCAACCAGTATTAGCCAAGAGATGAATGAGAAACACGTGTCACTTTCAATCACTTTTCTCCTCCGTGAAGCATGAGTATCGGGACTTAGGAAAGGGAGGAGGGTGAGAGAAGGGAAGGCAGATGGCATGTTCTAGGGGCAGAACACACCCTCTCATCTCTCCAAGTCCTTCCAGCCCTAAGTCAAATCAGCTGGAAGAGAAATAAAAACGTTGAATGGGATAAGAGAAGTAATGTCTTAGGAGTAGAAAAGTTTGGCATAAGTATGGGATTTGTCTGAGATGTTTATGAAATAAAAAAGACATTGGATGAAAAACACGTAAAGAGAGTGATTTAAAAGGAATAGAACCATTTATTACGTGAATCTCACCAAATTCAGACTAGTCAAAAAACTATTTAGAGATGAACTAAGTGTGTGTGTATGTGTATGCATTTGCAGTATTTCCCATGTACAAGAGGCCCCACACCAACCTTCTAACTAGAAAATACTCACCATCCTCCATCATAGTATTTCTCACAGTGGGGTCTCTGGTAGCCAGAACCATGCTACTGTTCTGAAGTCCCAAATTTAGATGATCCTCAGACAAAAAGAGGAAAATCTAGAAATGGGTAAAACTGGGGATATGGGTATAAATGGAACCTGTGTGGACAGCTCATTACTATTTATTTTCTGGGACGGAGATTTAAAAGGAAATTATTGTAGGTCTGGATAATACCCCTAGAGCAAAGCCTATTGGCAATAATTTATTGACTTTTGCTTACTAAAGATTGAAGGAGAAAAACCAAAGAGAAGAACTATGAAGATCACTATAATAAGGATTTAATCAGGACTAATGTAATGGCTTGGTGTAGGAAATGAGAAAAGAGTACAACATTTGAGTTCCTGAAAATTACTTTTAAGAAATTTTTGCAAGAACTGAGAAGAGGAAAGAAGGGAAGGAAGAAGGAAGGCAAGCAGATTCTTCCGGATTATTCCAATTTGATAGCGTGGACGACTAATTCCCATGCACTCCACAGAGGTGGGACCTGAAGCTGAACCTCTGTACATACCTTCTGATGGGTGCTCCGCACATACCACGTCAACACATTCTCTAAGCTTCCAGCTCCTCTACGTATGATTACCACACATTACACTGTTATTTGCTATTTCTATGTGACACCTTGTCCCAACACATATATCATAATTTAGTAATTGGTTTTGAACGCTGTGCTGTCTGATGTGTGCATTAAGGGCAGATGGCGGGAGAAGCAAATTAGTTCTCCCACTAGTTCATCATAAGCTGTAAAATAAAAGCCTTTTTGGCTGAATGGGTAAGCATACGATTAGAAATATTAAAATCTTGTCTTTAGTTTGGATAACTGCTGAGGAATGTATTTATTGTCTATGCTCAGGGTTCATCCTTGCCCCAACACCTCCCCCTTTACCTTCCCAATTGCGGACTCCAAGTAAGGTAGTCAGTTCTAGAAGTCAGTGTATCCCTTATCCTGTAATAAACTCTTCCTGCCAGAAATGCAGAAGAAGCACAGTGTGGAAGAGCCCTCCCTTGGACGGCCAGCAGTGCCTAACTCGCTGCCTTCTCTTCACACGCAAGCCACACTTCTTGCTTCTCTCTCTGAGAGCTAAGGTCCTTTCCTTTGTGCCACAAAAGCCATAATGCTTTGTTCAGTGGAGACACTCCACAGGCGTGCTGGAGATATACATCATAATTCTACACACTCCATATCTCCCTAAGCAAACCGGTAGTAATCAGCCTCCTTGAGATCTACAGAAGTCAAGGACAGATTTCCAGATCATTAATGGAAGTGGAGAAGAACTATTATAGAAATTTACATCCCTATAAATTAAAATTTTAAGCTCTGGGAAGAAAATAAAGGGTGGGTTTGGGGAATTGGTGTTTCTTTGTTGGCTTGTTTGTTTACTCAGTACATACTACGTGCTGGGAATTGGAATTGGCCAGTGCCCACTGGTTTCGCGTGTTCTAAAGGGTCCAGAGAGAGCAATCAAAAAAACATGGCTTGTGGGTTTCTCTATCATTCAAATGTATTCTCACATTCTGTCAAACCCCGAATTCTGAGGGCACTGATGTGAAAGGTCTGAATCTTTCTGTGTTTGGAATCACAGTACCCCAGGTATACCTGGAAAGGAATGACATTTTATAATACATCTTTACAAAACAGAGAGCAAAAGAAAATGGCACACCTTAAAAATACCATGTCCAAGAAAGGAGAATAAGAAGCTAGCCTGTGGTTTCAAATTCAAACGCCCACAGGAGATAAGCAAGCGATGCAAACACGAGGAACTTGGACTAGGTATAAAAAACCAACAGAGTAGATATGAGGATAAATCCCGAGGACCCTTGAACTTTGGGTTAGAGACATAATAAAAAGTACAAAAGGTAGCATTTTTGGAAAGTGCAACTGTGTCCCCTACACAGCTCTACCTGATGTCACCTGAGAAAGTGCAGGCCCAGATATGTCAAGAGATGCTACTAATCTGTATTTATGTAAAATCTTCTGATTTAAAAACATTAGCAACTAACAGAGGGTTTTTTTTTTTAAACCTGGAGTATTATTAAGTCATATGATAGTTATTATTAAAATGTCAGCTAGTAGATCTCCCAGCTTGAACCTAAGATAGATTCACCCTAACATTTAGCATGTATAAAAGATGTAAAGGGGAGGGGTGCCTGGGTGGCTCAGTGGGTTAAAGCCTCTGCCTTCAGCTCAGGTCATGATCTCAGGGTCCTGGGATCGAGCCCCACATCGGGCTCTCTGCTCAGCGGGGAGCCTGCTTCCTCCTCTCTCTCTGCCTGCCTCTCTGCCTGCTTGTGATCTCTGTCTGTCAAATAAATAAATAAATAATCTTAAAAAAAAAAAAAAAAGATGTAAAGGGGAGAGTGTTCTAGGACTTTATTCATGTGAGTAAACTCAGGCACCTACTGGGAAACGACTCTGGTGTCAGAAGAGAGATGGTCAAGGTACAAGAATTTGTTATAAAATTGATGGGAGGCAGCATGGGGGATGAAGGAGATGGGGACAAGTATCCTTTGTGTTGTCATCTGCTCCTTCAACAGAAAGCACAAAGAGCTTCATCACAGACCACATGGGCATCCGCAGGGGCAGAAGCAGGGGGGTTTTCTATGGGTTCTTCCCCTCTCCCCCACCGTGTTCACTTTTTAATCAATCAAATCTACCAGTTAACTGATTATAGCCAATAATTACTGAAAGCCAAGTAAAATGGCACTCTGGAAGATATAAGACACGCTCTTGCGGAATGTGCAATCTAGAAGGGAGCAAGACAGACACACTGAAACATGAAGGAACGATGCTTGTGGCCAGCAACAGCGGGAGGCAGAAAGTGGAGCTGCAATGAGGGAAAGAAAGTGGAGAGATACCATAAAGTCAATGGTGAGATCCAGTCCTCTCATGCCGTGCTTCTCAAACTGCGGTTTGCAAAGGAGTCCCCTGGGAATCTTGTTAAAAAGCAACTCTGGTTCCCCAGGTCCAGTGGAACAAAAAATTCTGTTTCTTACAGTAAACTTCCAGGTGCAGCTTCTCGTCCTTACATGACATGTTAAGAAGCAAGGGGGCTCAACTCTCTCTGGGAACTTTAGCGCTCCAAGGCAAAAACAAAGCTTTGTCAGGGCTGGAGTTGCTCAAGAAATACATGACAGTGACCCTGGGTTTATCCCTTTGTGAAGGTGAAGCTGGTGTGGCAAGGAACATGCTCACTGGGGCGACTTCGGGAGAAATATTATGTGCATATAAAACTGATCTCAAACCACTGGATCTATACTCAGATACGAGTCAGCACTGGCAGTGCTGGAATCCTCAAACCCATACTCACCAGTGAGGTTCCATATTGTATCTCAGAACATTAATAAACTAAACATTAAGGGGCCTCTTTCAAGGACGTCCTTCCTTCCTGTCACTTCGGCTAATTCCTATCGTGTTTCCCTGGCAGAGGACTATCGTGGGTGCTTCACAATCCTAGTTGTTCCCGTTCCATCCATTAGTATTGAGGTAGCCTTTCCGCCCAGGACAGCATCTTTTAGAGTCAAACGTATTCCCTCTAAGAAGCTCTTATCTAAGAAGCCCTCTGTACCTCCTTCATCCTGCCTGGCCACCTGTTTCAGAGTCTGTTTAATTAAAACGAGTGTCCGTGGCTCCATTTGTCACTCTCCCCGTGTAAGGGAGAGGAATCATGAAGTCACGAGTCACTGCCAGTAAAGCCCTCGTTCACAAGTCTCAGCTGAGCTGCAGACATAGAGCATTTTCAGTGGAAGTTGTTCCAGCCCTTCATTTGGGATTAATTACTCTGCAGGAGCAGTCTGCCTAGTACAACAAAACAATTTTCATTCATCAGCTGTGAGTGTGAAATTAATGAAAGCCACAATCTCATTGGAATGCAACACTAAGTTCTCATTTGTGCTATCAATACTGGAGGAAATGAGATACTTTTTTCCCTCCTCTCTGTATTTCTGCTCTCAGCAATAACATCAGATTAGACTTTCATAAATGCCAAGGATACACACACACATACACACAGAAAGAGAGAGAAAGAGAGAGAAAATTCCAAATGTATTGGGAAAAGAGCAGCAGCCTCTTGCTTTTGTATAAAAGCAAGTTACAAAAGCTATCAGTGTTCTCTTTAAGGAAATAATCCTTAGCTTTATTTTCGTCCAAGCTTTCTTCTGTGACCCTAAACAACCAAACACTATTAACGTAAAAGATCATATGGAGAGAGACCATAGATTTCTAGTCTCGAGGTTTTTAATCAGCATATACATTAATTCATTGAAAGTCTCCATTTAAATTTTAATTACCCTGGAAACTGAAATTGCCCTGGATAAGGAAGACACCAAAAGACTGGATCTCAGAGGTTCTGGTCAGCACTCATAATGGTGGCTTCCTGAGTCCAAATCACTGGACACATTCTCCCCGCCAAAAATAAGATCAACAAGGAGCAAAAATAAAATGACACATTTCAAGCATCAGCATTACTAGGAGATAATGAACGGTATGAGCTTCAAACTAACTTTAAAAAAATCCAGATTACAAAAGAGGTCCCTCACCATCATCATTAGATTTGCTCACTGGAAGGACAGGCAAGTAATGACAGATAAGCAGCAGTGAGCAAGCCTACTACCGAGATTTTGGTTTCCTAATGCCATTCTGCCCCAAAAGGTACCAAGGCTCTTTGAAGAAATGGTTGATTCCTGAGATGACCAGAGAAGGTATAAAGTGAGCTTGGAATGCCTTAAACCAAAAAGTCAGGAAGAAATTGATTGTTTAATCAATTTAATCAAATTGTTTAAGAAATTAATTAGGAGATGTGATACACACACACAAACACACACACATATACACATACATACACACACACACACACAGGAGTACTATGCAGCCATCAAAAACCACAAAATTTTGCTATTTGCAATGACATGGATGGAACTAGAGGGTATTATGCTAAGTGAATAAGTCAATCAGAGAATGACAATTATCATATGATCTCTGTAATATGAGGAATTTGAGAGGCTGGGCAGGTTTTCGTGAGGGGAAGGGAGGGAAAAATGAAACAGGATGGGACCAGAGAGGGAGACAAACCATGAGAGTCTCTTAACCTCAGGAAACAAACTGAGGGTTGTTGGAGGGGAGAGGGATGGGAGGGTTATGGTGGCTGGGTGATGGACATTGGGGAGAGGGTATGTGCTATCATGAGTGCTGTGAGTTGTGTAAGACTGATGATTCACAGACCTGTATCCCTGAAACAAGTAATATATTATATGTTAATAAAAAAAAAATTGACTGGGGCTGGGGACCTGGCTGGTTCAGTCGTTAAGCATCTGCCTTTGGCTCAGGTCATGATCCCAGTGTCCTGAGATTGAGCACCACATTGGGCTCCCTGCTCAGTGGGAAGCCTGCTCATCCCTTTCCCACTCCCCCTGCTGTATTCCATCTCACACTGTCTCTCTCTCTCTGTGTCAAATAAATAAAGTCTTCTAAAAAAATTGATTAAGTCATGTCAGAAAGAGATCAGTGTCAGTTTAAGGGGTTCCTACTGGCCCAAACTGGAAGATTTAAACCATTAAAATAAATAAGGACAGTGATGGATTATAACCCAGTGAATAGGAGTCCACAAGTCTACACGCTAATAATAAATAGATGGATAAATAAATCTATAAACAAAGGAGAAACAAAATATTTCTTAGAGAAGAATACTAAGCACTGTAGGGGGAAAATCTTCATTGTGCAAACATAATTCTAAAAATTTATTTAGGCAAAAATCATCAACGTGTACTTAATCTTGGGTGTACAAATTTAATGAGTAATGAGATAATCACACAACCTCAAAGTATCTCCCAATAAATTATTTATTAACAGAACAGAGAGCCCAGAAATGGACCCTCAACTCTACGGTCAACTAATCTTCAAAAAAGCAAGAAAGAATATCCAATGGAAAAAAGACAGTCTCTTCAATGAATGGTGCTGAGAAAATTGGACAGCCAAAGGCAGAAGAATGAAACTGGACCACTCTCTTACACCATACACAAAGATAAACTCAAAATGGATGAAAGACGTCAATGTGAGACAGGAATCCATCAAAATCCTAGAGGAGAACATAGGCAGTAACCTCTTCAACAGCGGCCACAGCAACTTCTTTCAAGACACGTCTCTAAAGGCAAGGGAAATAAAAGCAAAAATGAACTTTTGGGACTTCATCAAGATATAAAGCTTCTGCACAGCAAAAGAAACAGTCAACAAAACCAAGAGCATACCCACTGAATGGGAGAAGATATTTGCAAATGACATTACAGATGCCTGGAAAACAGTATGGAGGTTCCTCGAGATGTTAAAAATAGAGCTACCCTACTACCCAGCAATTGCACTCCTAGGTATTTACCCCAAAGATACAATGTAGTGAAAAGAAGGAGCACATGCACCCCAGTCCACATAGCATAGCAACAATGTCCACAGTAGCCAAAATGTGGAAAAAGCCCAGATGTCCTTCAGCAAATGAATGGATGAGGAAGATGTGGTTCATATATACAATGGAATATTACTCAGCCATCAGAAAGGATGAATACCTACCATTTGCACTGACATGGATCGAACTGGAGAGGATAATGCTAAGTGAGATAAGTCAAGCAGAGAAAGACAATTATCTTATGGTTTCACTCATATGTGGAATATAAGGAATAGTGCAAAGGACCATAGGGGAAGGGAGGAAAAACTGAATGGGAAGAAATCAGAGAGAGAGACAAACCATGAGAGACTCTGGACTTGGGGAAACAAACTGAGAGTTACAGAGGAAAGTGATAAGGTAACCAGGTGATGGGTATTAAGGAGGGCACATGTTGTGATAAGCACTGGGTGTTATACACAACTGATGAATTGTTGAACACTACATCAAAAACTAATGTACTATATGTTGGCTAATTGAACATAATAAAAACAACAACAAAACAAAACAAAAAACAAGGAATCTGAAGAAAAATTAAATAAAATAAAATAAGAAAAATAACTATACAGTGGAGATACTAGACAATACCATAATAAAGTTATCACAAGTAATATTATTCATAAGGAATAAATGGACATATGCCTTCAGATGTGATACCCCCCAAAAGATACATCACTTACATAATATCCCAGCCAAAAATGTGTAACCTGAATCTAATCATGAGGAAACATCAGAGAAACCCAGATTGAGGAATGTTGTACTAAATAACTGTATTCTTCAAAATGTCAAAGGCATGAAAAACCAAAAAACTTTGACTAGCATCTCAAAATGATGAATTTGCATATACTACATATTGGCTCATGACTATTTTTCAGCCTGTGGTTTTCCCTGATGTTTATAATTTACTTTCTTTTCTCTTGATTAATGTGTCTATGTGTCTCAGGTAACCCACAATGTTTCCTAAATTCCAAAATTTTCTCATCTCTTGGTTTGTACCTTCCTTTTTTGTCAAAGTACATGCTTAATTTTTTTTTTTCCTGAAATGATATGAGGAAGGCAAATGCTCCTGAATCTTTGCATGTATGGAAACATTTTTGTTCTATATTTATACTTGATTAGTAGTTTTCCTGGAAGAGATATTCAAATCTGTTCAAAATCATTTTTCCAACAGATGCCCAGTCAAGATAGCATTGTTAACTTTAGGTATAGATACGCCCCAACTCAATGCTCCAAGTAGTATGGGAGATTAAAATGAAAAAAGGTAGAGGCGCCTGGGTGGCTCAGTGGGTTAAAGCCTCTGCCTTTTGCTCAGGTCATGATCCCAGAATCCTGGGATGGAGCCCCACATCGGGCTCTCTGCTCAGTGGGGAGCCTCCTTCCTCCTTTCTCTCTGCCTGTCTCTCTGTCTGCTTGTGATCTCTGTCTGTCAAATAAATAAATAAGATCCTTAAAAATATATATTTTTTTTTAAAAATGAAAAAGGGTAGATCTTTAAAAAAAAAAAATCAAAAGAAGATATTCACATCAAGGACCAGAAATAGAAACAAAGTGGTAGGTGGGGATAAAGTGACATAGTTCCCACAGCAATAGACTAAAGCCAGACTCATTACTTGAAATAGGGCGAGGCTAGTAGGACTTATCATCTCATGACAGGTACGGTGGGGGGTGCGGGAAATAACCTCATTAGCTGCCTAGAAATACAGCTTATACGAAATATAGCAAGACAGAGCCCTGCCAAAAAGAACCTGAGCCAAGCTACCTCCTGGTTTTGTAACTGGATACAAAATATACCCAGTATCACCAAAGAACAAAAGTCTTAAGTAACCATTTAAGATGGGCTTCTGGACTGAAGTGATGGTGCCAAAAACTACCAGACTGGCCAGTGGAGAGAGAGAAAGAAATGTCCTATTTGAGGTGACCTTGCACACCCTAATTCCAAATGTGTGAAGAAAATGAAATGAATTCAAAGAAGAAGTCAGTACAGGTGAAATGAAAATACCAAGGCAATCTAAAGATTTTGTATCAGACACCTCTCACATACCACTTCAGATCCTCAAGGTGTCACATCTCACATATCCCATTCCCCACTGTGGTGATCAGCTTTGCATGGGTTCTGACCAGTTTCAAGCTGGTACAAGCCAACAGGGCTCGTAAAGTCCTGTCCTGCATCTCTTACTCCTGCCCAGTGAGTAGACTTAGGTTGACTCAATACTAGATTGATTTGTTTTTTCAAGCACAACTGATGACTTTAAATTTTGCCTTATTAAAGTCATAAGAACCATGTTCGTATCACCGTTATCAGTACTTTAGTTTCCCAATTTCTCAATTATGTGTGTTAGATAATAAGGGCAAAGTGCAGAATGTTGACATCACTACACAAAAACTGCCATGTCCATACCAAAGTATTGACGAATGTATACAATTCCAAATCTGGCATATGAAAATAGTTCAGGGATGTCATTTGAATATGAAGTAAAGCATTTCCCATATGCATGAGCTATTTGTAGTTTTTTTGCCATGAGCTTTGACTTCCTTCTATTTTTTTTGTATTTTGTTTGTTTTTTGTTATTTATGCAAAAAAATTCAGCTTCACATATTTCTTTGAACATTTCCAAATACATTGAAAGCAAATTACAATGTGCCAATATAAAAATGAAGAATGAATTCTACTATCTCCAGACCCCTTTCAGTGCTGGATTTTTATGATTCTGTGGAAACAAATACGATTTTAAACAAACATGCAACAGTTTGTTACCAACCCATGAAATGTTTTTCTGAGTGTACGTCACATATTTATGCCAGATAATCTCCACAAATCCCTATGGCCCTTGTTTAAATGTCAGTTTTTTAGATATCTTTTATCCAAATAAGACACTGGAAAGTGAAAGGTGTCCTAAGAATTATACCAAGGAACTAGTTAAACCACAGGGGAAACTAAGACATACAGTCACCTTATCTCTGTTTGCCCTCATTGCTGGCTAGAGCTGACTTTTTGGGTCTTCACTAAGAATCCAAAACAGCTTTCCAGTCTTACCTCCCTCCATTTCCACACACAAACTGTCTTTATTGGCTCCCAAACATATCTTATGTCTGCTGAGACTCACCTCCCCATTTTCTAAGGTAGGTATATCATATGTAATAAAGTGTTATGTGCCAGGCACTGTTCTAATCTCTATAAACATATTCCTTATTTTAATCCTCACAATACCCACATAAATTAAGTATAATTACTAACTCATATTTAGAAATAAGGCAACTTCCTTATCATTTCATCCCCAGAAGATCTCAGAATCCTCTGACCTCCTAGTAAATATATGTTCTGCTAGTTATTTCCCTATTCACCCATACTACCTTACAGTATTTCGTCTCTCAGTGTGTCATCTTCTCCCCTTTATTATTATTCATAATGTTATGTGTCTAATTCTTGAGAGTAGGAATCCTATGTTTATTATTACTGATGTATTGCTTAATTTTTAAAAAAAATTTCGTTGTTACTGCTTTGTTGATATTATATATAACAAAGACATATTCGGACACCTAGTAAACTTCTTTCAAGATATATCCATGTTCCATTGTTTTGGAATGGCCTTAAATTAGATTAGATTTTCTCTGTTTGGGAAAAGCAGTCCATTGCAAAATCAAAATGTACTCAATTCATTCAGTCCACAAATAATTTATGGACATATATTATGTAGCCAAGTACTATGCTAGCTAGGTACCCAGGATATGGAAATTTAAAATATAGTCCCTCACAGATCTCTCTGTGGCAGACTCAGCAGTAAAGAGATTTCTATGTTAGAGTTATAGTATGTTGTAATGGGGCTTTAGTAGAGCTATAATACGGGGCTTTAGTAGAGCTATAATAGTAGAGCTATAATACGGGAGGCATTTAACACTAACTGGGGGAAAAAGTGGAAGCTTCCAGGAAAGAGGCACATCTGAGTTCAGTTTAAAAGATTGAGTTAACTAAGAGAGAAAAGCGGCAGCATTTCAAGATTTCAAGAAGAGAAATCAGCATGCACCAAAAACAAAGGGGAAAAAATCAGATTATATAAAAGGGCAAAGTATTGTAGAGTAACTGTATTGATACATATAGGCTCTAAGGGTTACCACGTCCAGAGATGAGACCGGAAGAGTAAAACAGACAATCAGGGAAAGCTTTGTAAGTCATGTGTATCAGCTGCCTCTTTGGTTCCACCTCCCAACCATGGCTTCGAGAAACAGTTCCACATGAGCTTTGTTTCATTTTGTTCTGAGAGGTACTCCCTGTGAATTTTGCTTTGAGCTCTGGGGTTTCTCCAGCTCCCCAGGGTGGGCACTGAAAGAAGACCCCTTAGCTTTTAGGCATATGGAGCCTAGAAATGTGTGTGTGGTGAGTAGGGGGATAGAGATCTCTTGGGGCAGTCCTCACCAAAGGGAAATTGCCCATAAAAAAATGCTTCTCCATGTTGGTGTGGATTTTGAAAGGCATTCTAGACACTCCTCAGAAGGTTCTAGCAGGATGTAGGCTCAAAGAAACCCTAGTTGCTCATGGCAGTAATCAATGCACCTTTGCATTGGTTTTATCTCCTTTCTTCTTCCACATTCCTCCAGCTCTCTCTCCTGCCCTGAGATCACTTCCCCAACAAACAACCTGCATGTAAGTCCTTACTTCATTTTCTGCTTTTGAGAACAACTCAGGCTCCTACAGCAGACTAGCAAGTTTGACTTTATATGTAAATGCTACAAAGAGCCATGGGTTTGTTTCCAGCAGGAGAGTAACATGATTAGCTTTTCAGTTGTATGAGGAAGAAAACCACAGGAGGCTGAGAAATGGAATGGGGGAGAGTTTCTTCATATCTATGGCAACATAAAGTTACTGTGAAAAAACCCTGGAAGTAAATGGATTTCTTTTAATGAGAAAATGACAATAATGGCCTTTAAAAATGGCTAACCAGATGGTACTTTCTGATTGCATTTTGTGGAAAAGAAAAATGTGCCGGAACTAGCTTTGGCTCTAGGATAAATTATTAAGTTGGTAGAGTTTGAGGTTTGGGGGCTCTCCTACTTTTCACCTTTTCCTGTTTTGACATTCTTTTCAGAACTCTTTAGTAATAACAATGGTGTGCTGGTAAACTACTTTCAGGGAGAGGAACAAAGCCCCAATTTCTAGTGTTAGCCAATTTCTGTTTTAGGAATACTCCCACCACAGTCAATTTCAAACTGCCAAGTGTTTCACAACTGACTCACTAACTTCCTGAATATTTAACAACCCTCTCTCCCCAACACCATTGCCACTTCCACAGGAAAAAGTCCCTGGCTACTCAACACAGGCAACCAGCACTCCAGTTTCCTCTCTTTCTCAAAATGCTAACTGCCTTTCAGGGCTTTTCCATGAAATCTTTTCGGGAGAGATTCCAGTATCCTGAATGTTGATCCCTTTGCCATCCAACGCTTCTCCTCCCTCCTCTCCAGATAACACCATTTTATGTTTACAGGGTGTGGTGGATGCTAGTGTGTTCACACTCCTCCCCTTCTCCAGGCTGGTACACTGTCCTCAGCGGCTGTGAATGGTGGCTGTGAACTCTTCTCAGCTGCCTCTCCCTCTGAGTAGACGATAACTCCCTCAGATGCACGGGAGCCACTTTATCCAGGAGACAGCAGGGGATAAGGGCAGCCGACCGCTGACATGACACAGGACCTCACAGTGACCTACCAGGACTAATAACTCATCTTAATAAGACCTGATGAGCAAGAAGATCTGCATATAATAAGACACGCTGCTCCAGAGTGTGGGCGATAAATCCCACAAAGATCCAAGAACTTTCAACTCCTGGTGAATTATTTAGGAGTCTCGTGGACTGAGGCATGTTGGAACCTCCTCTCAAAAGGAAAAGACAAATTATTTTGCTCCTTCTACCTCTAAGAAAGAAGCAGAGTTCTTGGTGGACCTCCTCAGGTATTAAAGGACACCTCCATTTATCACGTGGCACAGAAGTTCGCTTGTTTGGGCCAGGGCTCACACAAAGACCAGCTACAGGCTGAAATACGAGCAACCCCGAAGTATGGTTCTTACAACCCAGCAGATTCCATGTTCTTAGAGTATCTTTAGTGAAGAAGGGCCTTCTGTCAGAATCTTTAGCCAGCCACAACAAGAAAGACACAGCACCAATCCCTAGGGCTCTGGATCAAGACCAAGACCATGCCATACCGTGTACCATATTGTCCAGAACCTACCACCTGATAGGTCTTCAGAGCAGCATCTTCAGATGATGCATCAGCTTGGAGATGACAGCCTGTGGGAAAGGGGTATCCTTCTTCAGGATTCCACTTATACCTTAAGCCAGGGGTTATTCTATGGCACTATATTGCCAATAGCTAGAATTCATGGGTCCAGGAACCAATGGGAAGATGTAGGGATGGTCCCATTCACCATTACTCCTAGGTACCCAGCTGGGGAATTCCTACCACTTGAGGTGTGATTAGTTTCAAGTTCTTGGTCCCAGAAGGGAATACTTCCACCAAGTAACACAGTGAGAGGCTCACTAAACTTAGAGCTACCGTTGACATAGGTTCACCATGACAGTACTCTAGTTAGTATAAAAAGAAGTTACTGTACTGGCAGAAAGATTTGACCCCGGTTGTCTCAAAGAGATAGAACTGCTGCTACATATTAGGGACAGACAAAAATACATCTGGTACTCGGGTGCCTCTCTTGGTACTCACTTGGTTTTAAATGTAAGTGGTCGAGTACAGCAACCATTGCTTGACAAGGGCATAGTGATCATAGGCTCAGACTCCACAAGGACTTAAAATATGTGCCAACCGAGCAAACCACCTAGAGCAGCAGAAGAGGGAGGAGGAGGGGGTCTGAAATGGATGATAAAAGAGGGACGAAATAAATACCAGTTATCACTTCAAGACCAACAATAGTGCGGGGGTTATAACGTATCCCATCAACTCTTCCACTTCCTGTGGCCAGTTTGTGCCTGGATGGAGAACACTTAATGGAAGAAGCAAGTCAATCTGAACAAGGCAAGAGGTGGACTATAGCGGAAGCTCCCAGGCTCCTTTTCACCAGGCTGGCTGACCCATTTCCCCCTGCAGCCCCAATATTGTGAGTATTAGCTGCTCGAAACTCACAGCTTTTCTTTTCTCTGGATAAATGTCTCAGCAGAATGGATGACGCCTTGACACACACACATAAAACACGCCTACACGGACAGCCAATGGCCAGTGACAGACTGACACGGGCATCCTAAATGCCAGCCCCTTCCTGCAAGGTGGGAACAAACCCACGATGCAATTTGCGTGTGTTCTGAGTCTCCAGACGGCAGCTGGTCTCCGGCCAAGATCTCTCCCTTGCTGAGTTTTCTTCCCCTGCCCTAACCTGCTTCCCTTACCCCTTTCTTCTGAGACTACTCCCTCAATAAATCACTTTTCACAAGAACCGAATCTCAGGTTCTGCTCCTAACGACTTCAACCTAAGCCTAACAGAACGCTGAAGCAGGAAAATGGGGAAAATAATGGAAAGAATTTCAGGCAACGGATCAAAATGAAGACCAAAACGTGTGGGGACAAATGGTTTTTTTTTTTTTTTTTTTCCATTGTCCTTTAAATCCCACTGGGAAGTTGTCAGCTTCTATCATGCAAAATAAGTTAATACCCAGCTTGCAAATGTGTTGAGGATTCAAGAAACAGTATTGTTAGAAAGCTACCTAAGGTAATTTCTGTCACAGGTAGCCATTCAATAAAGGGTTGCTCTGATTACCAATACGAATAATATTCTTTGAAATAATTGTCTTAAAAAGCTTGTTATGACTCGCAGAACCGGGACAGTCAGAGCAGCCTCGCTGAAAGGCTTGCTGAGAGAGAGTCTGCCCTGCTCTGCACGCAGAGAGCTTTTCTATCATTGTTCTCCTCAAATGCGAAATGAGTTCCACGTCACTGACTGCAGAGCCCCTGAGGCTTGCGAGGGAGGGGCAGGCGGGAGAGGGACAGCGAAGGAAGATGCTGTGGGAATGATCATTGCAGCTCTGTAACTCATTGTGTTCTCTATTTTATTTTGTTTTTGAGTCAAAGTAGGCAAGCAGAAGGGAAAAATAAGGCAATGTGCACCGTCTGGGGGACGCTCCTCTGTGTGTCAGATGGCTCCGCTCAAATCAGATGTGGCATGCACCTTTTGAAAATGACACAATTAGCGCCCTGCTATGATGATGGCAGATAACTAACAGACAGACTCATACAGCAGTTAGTTAGTAATAAATTGTTTGCCACCCATAATGTCATTTGAGGTCTGTGAAGTGCTGGTGTTAGAATAATAGAATCAGGTAAAAAGCTCTAGGCCTTAGAAAAGGTGGATGGCAGCCAGAAATCAAAAGGAATGAATACTGAAAAAAATAAATAAAATACAATAAAAAAGAGAAAACGAACCTGGAAAGACAGGGAAAAATAAGGACAGGCAGAATAAATGTTATGAAATATGGTCACTATTAAAGTGCTTTTCTAGGGGCTCCTGGGTGGCTCAGTGGGTTAAGCCTCTGCCTTAGGCTCAGGTCATGATCTCAGGGTCCTGGGAATGAACCCTGAATGGGGTTTTCTGCTCAGCAGGGAGCCTGCTTCCCTCTCTCTCTCTCCCTGCCTCTCTGCCTACTTGTGATCTCTGTCTGTCAAATAAATGAATAAAATCTTTAAAGTGCTTTTCTAATTCAAGTAGCATGACCTACTGTGACTTAAATTGCATAAAATAAAAATTAAATCTTATCAAAGTTCTTGAGTAACAGTGTGGCAGACACTGTTGCTTATTTATCCAACGGTTATTTCCAAACCCATGCTCCCTGCTCCCTTCCCCCAGAGAGGCAATGCCATACATATTCACATTCCCAGCCTCTTGGCATAACAAGCGGTGGCCATGAGACCCTCCTCCTGCTAACAAAATGGAAGAGAGTACTTTTAGATAGAAGTACTGATAGAAGGGGCACACCTGCATAGAATGTTCTTTTTTGGCTATGCTTCTTTTTGTTTTTGACTCTGGCTTGGCTTTAAGCTACGGCAGTCATCGCGAACCCAGTGAGGGAAAGACACAAAGAAGCTAAGGACGAGAAAGCAGAACAGGAGGAAATGGGCTGTTCACCCTATTATCAAGCCGTCAAACCAACTGATCACCACACCAGCCTTTTGTGGACTTCTTAATTGATATAACAAATGTCGGAGTATTTTTAAGCCATGTCTAGGTCTGCTTTGTGGCTTAGAGCAGAACCCATTCCATATATTTACAAATAATACCCTGATTCACCGGTGTTGAGAGGCGTAACAAGTCAATCCAGGCTATTATTAAAGGAGAGAAAGAGTCCACCTCTGCCCAGGAGAGGCAGGCCAGGCTTTTAGGATGACAGGTGTTGTACAGGAATGCTCAGACACAAGGAGCATGGGTGGCTGGCCGAGCTCACAGGTTTAGAGCCAAGAGCCAGGCTGGCAAACACAAGGCCAAGTCGTCACAGGAGGTTAAGGCTGCAGAATCCAAGACAAAGACGGAGCTCGGGGCCAAGGCCAAGATCGAATCGCAGAGGAAATGGCCTCGGGAAAACAGGTTTGTGTGGCAGAGGCTAAGCCAAGTTTAAAGGCAGCAGCTGAGATTTCCCAAAGGAAAGGAGTTCAGCCAACAAAACTTGCAGTACCATAATAGCTTTTAAGGAGTGGCCAGGGCTTCCCAAGCAGCCCTTAAAAGACATTATGTGAGGGGAACAAGATTTCTGTAAGATTTACAGAATTCAGATGTCCTGCCTCTGTCCCCGAGTAAGCTCTGAGTACTCATAATACTCATTCTTATAATACATATAAGTATATAAGTATAAGCGTACTTACGTAAGTATACACTTACAAGTATATTATAATACTTATCATAGTAATTGAGTTCCTCTGAGGACAGAAATCATGCTTTATTTGTCTTTGTGTCTCACTGGCTATCAAAGTACTTAGCAATGACTGATTCTATAGGGACCAATGACGGGGTCACTAAGAGGTCTCTAAGAGGGGCCATTTTGGCATGAACATCATTTTGAGTTAAAAGTAATCAAAATCCAGTAGATAAGGAAAAGCTCTCTTCCCACTCTTCAACTGCCTAAATTTAAATTGGAAAGGAGAGCCTGTACCAGGAAGAAAGTTATTAACAGAGACTCCCCTTTACCTAAGACTCTTATCTGTATAATAGGGCAACCTTTGTTTTTCGAAACATCTCCTTTCATCTTCCTGCTAATGGCCTCTCTCCCTTTGTAAACTCAGACTCCCTCCCCTTAGTTCATATAAACTTCATGTTGCCTCGTTGTCCTTGGAATTCCCATGTCTGTGTGGATTCTCTTATATACACTATTAAATTTTATTTTCACCTATTAATCTGTCTTATGTCAATTTGATTCTCTAAGTCCAGCTAGAGGGACCTTGTAGAGCAGAGGCATGACTTCCTCACCAACAATACACATTTTTTTAGAAGATGGATAATAGGGGCATCTGGGTGGTTCAGTTGGTTAAGTATTACACTCTTGATCTCAGCTCAAGTCCCATGTTGAGCTCTATGCTGTGCCTACTTAAAAATTTAAAAAAAAAAGAATATGGATAATAAAAATAATAACAGTATGTACTGAGCAGTTACAATATGCCAAGCATTGTGGAAAATGATTTCTACACAATAGTTCCTAGGAAATCATTACAATCATTATCCTGACTTCAGCAATGAGAAAACTAGGGCTTATAAAAGTTAAATAAATTTCCCCAGAAAACCCACCCTGGAAACAGCAGACTCTGCATCTGAAACCAGGTCACTTCCCTCCAGAGAATAGTGTTCTGACCCCTTCATGGAGGGAAAGAGAACACAAAAATCATTTAAGATATGACTTAAGAATTATGGTATTTGTTTCTTTTTTCTCTCACCAAGGAAAGTAAGGATTCTTAGAAACGTGGGGGGATTTTTTGCCCTTGTGAATAACTGGTAGAGCTATGTTTTCAAGGGCCTGGACATAAACAAGATGAAGTTGGGTAGTTGCAAGAGTTAGAGAAAGTACAAGTTAGGCATCGTGAGAAAGAACTTATGAGAAGGCAGGAGGTGGGGGAGAACTTATGTGAAGGGTCATGTGAGCTCCTGTGACATCTGCGTAGCATCACAGGGCTGAACGAGCAGAGATGATGATGGATGCACCGGAATCCATGACCGGGACCATCTCTAGGTTTTCTGGCCTCTCGCAAAACTGCATCTCCTACAGATCACAACTGGTAGGGAAAGAAGCCCCAGTGATGACTACTATAGGACTTCCTGCCCCCAACGCCCCCCCCCCCGCCGAGAAACAGGAGGCAAATTATTAGTCGCTTTTAATCTGGTATGGAAAAATCAAGTCAAATGCTATTTCCAGTAGTGGCTCGTTGTGCCTCACCTTTACACCTCCAACATTTCAGAAATATGAAAAACACTTCTTGAGAAAGCCAACTTGTAACTGAGGCAGAAAGCGCTGGCCATGGAGGAGGCTGAAGTAGGCATGAACTAAGAGGAATAATAAAAGAAAAAATATATCTATGTGAAAAGGAAAATCCCACAATCAGAGGAGGAGCCCTGACTGCTGTGATGAATTAAAAGACTCTAGGATGCTGTGTCTCAAAGTTCCATGATTTAATTTCTCATATGATTGAAAAGAGAGCTGGTCACCTCAGGACAGGATGGTTGGTTTATTTGTATTCCTCTTGTAAGAGATTTCCTAATACCTCTTTTGCCTGACAAATGCGCCTAACTTTATGTTGTCCTAAAACTATAATCAAAAGCATGAGGTGCTCAGAGACGCAAATTTTCAGCCTTAGGGCTCCTGCTGCTGAGTTTTAATTGCGAATGAAGTCCCGTGATTCTAGAAGCCCAAACCTACTGAGTATTGATCGAGTTGACCCAACATACAAAATTTGTGCCATGACTACGAGCGACCTGCTTCCCAGAAATCAGTTATTTTTCTGAGATTATAGGAAATAGGATCCATGACCCCTAGGAGACAAATGACTCCCTTCCTGAACCAAGTTTCTGGCACCGTATGAGTCGTGTGTAAAGACCATTGTTAAAGAATATCATAAAGGGAACCCCCCGGAGGCTGACAGTCTGTGGTACAACCACTTACACTTCATTCGTTTCTCTCCTTTTTCCGTGTTAGAAAAAGTCCACTAGTTTAAATGTATTGCTTTCTAACATTTACTAAAGTACATTTGCCACTTCATTAGGGATGCTTTATTTCCTTTAAGTTCGTTTCTTTTTCTCACATAATATTACTCCATGCTGATAATTCACCATAATCAAAACTGTGTTCCATCAACTCCATTAAAAATGTGCTAAGGCACGGCTAGTTACAAGACCAGAGTCCAAAAGGATTAACATCTTGGACTAACACAATGAAATTAAATTTTGTTGAACATAGAATCTTGTATATAAACACAGAAAAAAGCTAATGAGGATTATATTAAATAAAAACAGATGTTTTATGGGATTAAAAGATTTAACCTCATAAATCTTTTCACTGAGAAAAGATGCTGAAATGAGTCTACAAGCCAACATCACACCAGTGCAATGTGGCCACCAAAAAATTAATTTATTCTTAAGCTACCTTCACAGAAGTTGATGACATGGCCTTCCCCCTACCTGGTGTGATCAGTTTAGGTAGGTTCAAAACTCACAGGAGATGAGACTTGAGTGCAGGTCTTGCCAAAGACTCTGAATCTCTTGTCCCTAGACTTTGTAAGATCTTGGCAGAGATACGATAAAATCAGGTATCCAATGAGTGGTTGGGCACTCGTTGCTTAGTGGATAAGAGCCCAAGCTCTGAAGACAAACTTTCCAATAATTCTATCACTTACCATTGGGTGACTTTGAGCAAGGCACTCAGTGTCTGTGAACTGGTACCACCTTGCTTCTGCTGCCTAACCAACCACCCCGAGTGCTGTATAACACTATGCACTTGTTGCTCACTCATGAGTCTAGCTGGCAATAGGCAGATCGGCTCTAAGCTGTGCAGGATTTGGCTTCAAACTGTTGGTTGGGTACAGGTCTGTTCTTCATGTCTCTCCCTCCCTTAGGACCAGCCAGTCTCCTGCAGCATGCCCTTCTCTTGGTGATGGAAGGAGTGCAAGAGGGAAAACTCAGCCATTGCATGTGCCACACCTATGATCATTCAGTTGTCCAAAGGGAGTCATGTGGCCAACACTTAAGTCAAGGGCTGTATCCTCATGCAGCCGTGGCAGAAGTGTATTGATGTGTAACACACATTAGAAAGAAATTTAAACTACCACAAAGCCATAGTTTTCTCATAGACAAAATAAGTTTACTGCACCTATGGGGTGTGGCTGGCAGACTAATGACTGTCCCAAAATCCCTCTGTCCTAATCCCCACAACCTGCAAAAACCTTATATGGCAGAAGAGACTTTGCAGACATCATTGCACTAAGGATCATGAGACAGGAAGATTATCCTGGATTACCCATGTAGGCCCAGCATAATCACAAAGGTCTTTAGAAAGGAAAGAAGATGGGGAGTTAGAAAAGGAGACATAACAACAGAAGCAAAGGTCAGAGTGAGGCAGGACCAGGAGCCAAAGAATGTGGGTAGCCTCCAGGAGCTGGAAAAGGCAAGGAACGGATTGTCCCCTAAAGCCTCCAGAAGGAATACAGCCCTATAGAAAGCTAGCTTTTGGTCCCATTAGACTCATTTCAGACTTCTGACCTCCAGAACTATAAATAATAAATTTGTGTTGTTGTAAGCCACCAAGTTGGTGGCAATGTCAATGGAAATTAGACAGTAATATACTAGGTGAGTAACTATCATTGTTCAGTCTCCCCTAAGTATGACTATCACAGGCTTCATTCTTTCTCATAACCACATAATTAATGTGGATGCCAAAGGTCTTGCTCCTTATCTCGGGGGACAGTCAGGAGTTCTGTGTCACTGAAAAGGGAAGTTTTCACTCGGAATAGTATGGAAGGAGCTCAGCAGAATCTTGAAACATGAGAGGGCATCACTTCTGCCAGATGTTTCCCAAGCAGTGTGCTAACAGCTGTCCAATGAAAGCGCTCATGAGTCAGTCATGAGAGGACACACAGAGCTGGCTCTACATCCAAGGGCACCTGTAGGTAAGCACAGCTGCTCTGCCAGCACGGGCTGCTTCTGGGGCACTCGAGAGCAGGGTTCTTGCCATGCTGACCCTGCTCTAATCCAGGAAGCCCACCCGCCAATCTCTAAACCTGCCAATTTCCCCTGAAGTCACAGCCCATCCAACTCTTCTCGCTTCCTAAAGTGACCCTCGTTCGGTCTGCACCAGATTGGCACTCTTTCTCCCTGTTTGAGCTCCGCTGACTTGTTAGAAAATAATTCCCCTGTGCTTTCTCTTCTGACAAAAACCATCTCTTGCAAATCAATAACCTGGCTTTCACTACTCTACCCATTTTGTGGACAAGTCAAGCTTTCAGAATTTTCATGTAATAAATATCTTCAATTCCATACACCCAGTTACTTAAAAGGTGCAAAAGAGAGTCTACCCAATTCTTCCATGGCCTAACTGTTGGAGGAGTTCATCAGGAAGGCATGACTGTCAGTCCACAGGCAATTAGAGGCTCCTCACTTTGTCCCCCGTCCTTGGAATGTAGGCTCCTGCCCACCCTTCCCACAGTGGGAGCTGTTTCAAGGATGAAGCCTTGAGAGAATAAGGTGCCAGAGGTCATCTGGAAAGTATTTGTGACTGAAGCCAGTTAAGGCCTCTGTATAAACTTAAAACTCTGGCAGGTGTGGAAATCTACTCATCTTGTGGCCACTCAAGACAAGCTTCACATGTAGGTTCCCTTGCTTATTAAACCTGCCACCTCCCAATCTGGAGTGGCCTGCCTCTTTTCCCGGTCAGTTCTGACCCTCCATGTATGGGAGCTGCTTTCCAATTTCACCTGGGATGCTCCAGAGGTTGGGAACTCATGCTAATTTTGTTGTTTGGGAATCAATAAAATAAGCGGAATACTACTACAATCTGTTCTATTAACTATGAGGAGAGTTACATGAACAAAGTGTGCATCTATCTCTTTGTTCCTAACCAGATGTTCGAAGGCATAAATAACTTGCTAGAAATTAGGTGAGATAACGAATTATTGCAAAAATATTATTGAGCAATGAGATCCTAGCTATTACTTGAATAGACTTGTGCACGTGAACCAACATCCCTTACCAAAAATTCCTGCATGACATTTTAATCCGTCTGTAATTTCTAAAATTCCTTCCAGACAATAGTAATTGAGGAACTGACATATTTATATAGTGTGTCAGCTTATAGACTGTTCAATGTTTATATTGCTTTAATGCAAAATTCAAAGTACCGGGTTTGAGAGAGAATATCAGAAACTCTGCAAGCATGCACAGGGCCATCCAAAGGATGTTTGTCTAATCCTGCTATTCTGTTGCTTTTATGGTGTTTAGAAACAGCAGAATGCTAATTTCCTAATTATGTGGCAACCATTAGCTGCCAGTAAGAGTCCATTAGGCAGTTTCCAGTCATCTTGTGGAGTCTGTGGGTTTGCTCAGCATGTTGTCCCAATGTCAGAGTTTGGTAAATTAATGGATGAAGCTTCAAGCTTCCACAAATTAAGATGTCGGGACGATCCCAAGTCCTGATGATACAAGTGCTCTGATGAATAGGGAAGAATGAGAATTATTCCAATAAGATACTCACTGAACCCATGAGAGAAAGTTGTACTGAGATCCATGGAACTTGGATAATTGCTCATGGTCAGAGTCACTGTTACTGACTTCTGGAGCCTTGTAGGATCGCGGGAAGAGTCACAAGTTATGCAGATTACCCTTCAGTTCTTGGGCCGTGAGATGGAACTAATTAGAAAGAAGGCAAGAAAAGTTGAAGAAAGGAATACAACAAAATGAAGGTCTAATAAAAGAAACTAAATGGAGGAAAATATAAGCATTGGAGAAATGAAAAATGGGTAGCAGAGGCTATGTTAGGCCAATAAAAAAAAGAGAGAGAGAGAGAAAGAGAGAGAGTCCTCTGGAAAAGGAGGAGAAAGTCAAGTTTTGTATCCAAATTCTTACAGAAATCACTTTAAACAACCATTCACGATATACCACTGAGTAGTTCATGAAGCCAAGAGTTCGGTTTATTCCTCACATTATCTAGTTTAGTGCTGGCTCCATAAGAGATATGTGGTAAATGGTAATTAAAAGAATGACTGAGGGGCGCCTGGGTGGCTCAGTGGGTTAAACCTCTGCCTTCAGCTCAGGTCATGATCTCAGGGTCCTGGGATGGAGTCCCGCATCGGGCTCTCTGCTCCGCGGGGAGCCTGCTTCCCCCTCTCTGTCTGCCTGCCTCTCTGCCTACTTGTGATCTCTGTCTGTCAAATAAAAGAATAAAATCTTTAAAAAAAAAAAAAAAAGAATGATTGAGTGAATAGAGAAGATAATCTACAACAAAAAGAATTTAATGGAGCAAGCTACTAACCTTCACCATGCAAAATCTGTTCCTATCTGTAGAGAACAAAATGGAGTCTCTCACGTCATCAAGGAGACGCCTGTGTCAAGCAATGACGTAAGCAGGTAAGGTACTGCAGCTAGGAGATATCCCTGGGGCCCACATCAGCTGACTCCCCAGAACTGATAAGGAGCGGAACCAGAGGAGGTCTGCGGGAACCCAAAACTGATTAAATCCATTTAAAAAGGGAAGGATTTGGGCAGCAAACGGTCAGACTCTTTAGACCTGACCCTTCTATGTCTGACCACTTCAAAAAGGCAACTGCTCCAAAAGGTCTACCTGATGGATCTCCAAACAGAACCGACATACTTCCCTGCTTGATCAGAAGCAGTGAGTGCTGAGAGCTGACCTCAGATCAAACTGAGGCCTTATCTCAACTGCACGCCCACAGACCAACTTCACATTTGGTTCCTGAACTTCCTTTCCCCTTCCGTTATCTTGTTTGTTGTGGGGTTTGGCTTCTCTCCTCCTCTGTGTGCTAGGTAAGGAGCCAGGTTTAATCCCGTGGTGCAATGTCACTGAGTTTGGAATCCTGAACTTGCTTTATAATTGTGATTTCGCTTTGCTTTCCGACTGAATAAAGCTGACATTGTGAAAAGACACACCTCATGTGTGCGCCTTCCTAGCATGCTCCCGGCACTAGCCAATATGGGAAATGTCCAAACCCGGAAGAGATGGAAAAGAAGGAAATAATCACTGTGGAAGAGAATTTTGCTTAATTCATTAACTCAAAGAAAGAACATTTATTGAGGTCCTCAACAGTATCAGTGTCAAATGCTGTGGCCAAGAGTAGCAAAGTGTTGGTATGTGGAAGGCCGTCAGGTCAGAGCCCACCAGCTGGTCTGCACCATCCCCTTGCTTCAAGCTGATGCACTCCTTGCCTGCTAACTACAGTTCATTGGTTGGAAGCAGAACTAACCTCCTCTGCTTGAGGTTTCACAGACCTTGAGGAATGAACGGCCCCACTTTTCCCGGAAGCTAAGGTCTGTCCCCATTAAAAACACCTGCCACTGATGCCAGCTAGCCTGTTCAGGGCCATGTTGACATATGATGAACTGTGTGAGCATCAGCTTCTCCTGCCCACAGCCCCCATGATTTCCCAAGCCTTCTGCTTTAAACACACCCCCCCACACACTGCCCCGCCTTCACTTATACTGGGAAGATGGTCTTGGAGACATTAGTCCACCATCTCCCCAAGTTGAGGCTTCCCGAATAAACCAACCTGTCACTTGTCTCTCAGTATTGATATTCACAAGGTGAACAGCCGAACTGAGATCAGAATCAGCTCTCTGTCTGGTAACAACAGGACCCGCAGGCCCATCAGTTAGCAACTCTTTAATTGTGCATTAAAAAAAATAGATCAGCAGTACCAGCCCAATTTTGGTGCTTCTTTTCCTGTTTCTTGGAGAACAGTCAGCCAATTTCCTAATGTAGTTTCTTACATCATTTGGAATTGTATCAAAATCCTACAGTTTCTTGCTACTTCCTGATAGCTAAAAGAGGCAATATTTTCATTTCTAAATGTTTATTTTGATAGAACACTACATAAGAATTTTTTCTGAATAAATGTGATATTGAATCCTGTAACAATGTTTCATACACAGAGATGTTCAAATTATTATTAATAATATACTACCTCATAAAGTTGCTATGAGAAATAAATATGTCAATGCACATAAATAATAAGAACAGTGTGTCTGTACTTAATCAATAGTTAGTATTACTGTTACTGTTTTCCAGTGTGATCCAAATAACCCACTGGAACCCAGGAATCACCAAGAGAATCACCTGGTTTTCACTGGAATATTATTCTATTGCTAAAGCTAGATGAAGTGAACCAGAGAGGAATAATAATACATACAGCCAGGAATTTCAGTTAGTCATCCTTCCTAAAGTTAGTGAACAATGCTGAGGAGGGCTAACCCATCACCCCTTTCCTTGCAATCTCAAAACATTTTAATCAAATTATGTTATAGAGATGATAAGATTTGTTAAATTTTAAAAATACAATTTAAAACTGGGTAGAAGCTATTTAACTCTGCAGAAAAACCTTCCCTAAGTGAAGATTTGAACATTCTATAAACAATAGATTTTAAAATCTGCTAACCAAACACTGAAGTTTCAAAAGACTAAATCATATCATAACATTGGTAACTATGATAACTATGTTATGATATGATTTAGTCTTATCAATCTTTATATTTGTAATTACGACTTTTCAAAAGGTGAGGTTAAGTGTTCTTGTATATAGCATTGTACTTTGATAAACTATGCCTACATAGTGAAAGGCAGAATTCTCATGTTTTTAGCTTTGGGCCAGACACTTAATTTCTCTGACATTCAGTTACCTACAAACAGGCATTATAATAGTTATTTTCGTGCTTATTTCACAACAATCTTCAGTACAATCCAGTAAAATAATGTAAGTGAAAACCCTTACAAAGTGCAAATTGTTCTGCAAATATATGATTATTTTTATTTTCCTTATCTTAAAATGTTAAAATGCTCATAAACATAAGTACATTAATCACAAATGTTCGTGTAAATACAAAGATGAAAGTCATATGTTTGAGTTTTTAGAAAGGAGCGTCTATTTTTCTCTAATGGTTTAAATTTGTAAAAAGAGGGAATGAAAATTATAGAAATTACAGAAAAAGATTCTGAGTATACAACAGATTACACAAGTTTGAAGATAGGGTCAAGACAAGATTACTGATTCTTAATTACCATCTGAAATTTAATCCCAGAGGAAAATATTAGAAAAACCAAATGACCTTAATTATCTGCATCATTGACCCACCCCAAGAAATTTCGGAAATATGTTGCTACTAAGATCAAGGTGTATCTCAAATCTAATCGTGCTCTGAGTGGGTGAGAGCTATGAGCTATATAGTGGTTTTGTAATTTGTCTTCCATGAAGTAACTAATTTTTTAAAAATAAATAAATTTTTCTAAAATTTTCCAGTTATGAGGAGTAAAACCATTTATCTGGGTAGGATTATCCTTACAGCAGAATATCTTAAAAAGAACTAAAGGAGAACACCTACATCAGAATGTTCTGTTAATTTCAGGAACCATTTCTAAACCAATTAACTGATAAATTAGGATACCAGTAGGAAACAAGTCTGTCAGGATATCTTTATTTATCTTTGGCTCAGGAAAAACTTTCCTGGTAATCTCACATGATCAGAAGAACAAATATCAGATCAACACACAACTTCTTTGTTTTTCCCCTTAAATATTAAAGACATGAAGGACATTAAGGAATATTTTTATTAACGCTAGTAAACTAGATGAATTTCCCTTTCACATGCTAGGTCAGTGATTCTCAAACTTCAGTGTATGCACAAACAACTGAAACAGCGGCTAATAAATGCATATTCCAGGCCACAACTAGATCCCAGGTTTTCAGATTTCCAAACAGGCCTCTCTTGAGCCTTATACTGTTGTCGTTTCTGGGAGAAATGGGAAACCCAAGCACCTGTATCTGAAGAGCCATAATCTAGACCCGCTGGAGTCCTTGAGTGATTCACAAATGAAACAATGAACCACACCCTCTACAAGGCCCACCTAAGCATCCTAGTGACTCTTCTCTTTTTACCTCCTGGTCCCTTCCTACCCACAAAAACTTTTGCACATCCTGCATCACCCAGGATTCTACAGGGTAAACTAATTAACAAGTGAAATGGGAATTTGTTCTACTATCCCTTTTATAGATAACTTTCTAAATAAATACTGCTAACTAAGAGGGATGCCTGGGTGGCTCAGTTGGTTAAGCATCTGTCTTCAGCTCAGATCATGATTCCAGAGTCCTGGGATTGAGCCCCACATTGGGTTCCCTGCTCAGCAGGGAGCCTGCTTCTCCCTCTGTCTGCCACTCCCCCTGCTTGTTCTCTCTCTGTCTTCCTGACAAATACATAAATAAAATCTTTTTTAAAAAGTAAGTACTGCTAAAGAAGTATAAATGTTTGAGGCAAATAATTTCAAAGACTACTCTCTGCACAGTTGAAATTTTAGCAAGATATATGCCAATATTCTATGACAGGATAACAGAATGGGAAACTAACAGAGAGGAAGCCAAGTGATTTACAGATTCTTTTGAAGCTTTTATTGATATTTGGGGTTTCCCCAAGTTTCAAGTTGAGTGCGTTAAGATTTTATAACTTAAAACAGGAAGAAAGACCTGGTTTTTTTTCAGTTATAGTTCCTTTCTGCAATAAGATTGTGCATTGAAACCTTAATCAAATATCTAAGATATCACTCCTCATTTTTTCCTCCCTGAGAGAAATTGCCAAATTACAGTTATATCCAGTTAAGTTTGCTGCTTACTTTCTAAGGGATTTAGAAAATACACAAAGATCCAGAGAAGAGTCACATCTGGTCCCATAAACATAGGAGTAACTGAATGGTAACTTCTGTTTTTTGTTCCTGGGGCTTCTCTGCTACTGCATTGCAGGAAACCTACTCAGTCACCCTAAGGCACATGCCTAAGACATTTGTCACTCCTTATGACATACCTATCCTTTAGCAAGCAGCAAGCATCCAAGTTAGCTCTCTATAAAATGCTGTGTAGGTTCATCGCATCACTCCAAAGGATGCTCGTTACACACGATGTGAATGGAGCCTCCTAAAATAGTGCATCTGGCAGCCCCCATCCAAGGTAGGAGCTCTGTTAACTTATGTTTTGCCCTGGAGAAATCAGAGAACAGTCCATGACAGTGATGGTGATGATGTTGATAAAACTAATGATGATGGTCAAAATTGATGACTTTGCCCACATTATAAAGAAAGAAGGGTCAGCTAGAAAACAATGATTAAATATCAGACTTTGAGGGGCCTCTGCTAGTAACCACTACTGTTCTCTTAAAGCAAAGGGTAAATGGAATAGTGGTAAATTATTAGGAAATGACAGTTTTATTGGATTTTTTCTTAAGAAAAGGGGTGATAGAATTATGCATAGAAAAATATGCAAGTAGGGGCACCTGGGTGGCCCAGTCGGTTAAGCGTCTACCTTCCGCTCAGGTCATGATCTCAGAGTCCCAGGATTGAGCCATATGTTGGGGCTCCCCGCTCAGTGGGTAGTCTGCTTCTCCCTCTCTCTCTCCCTCTGTCTCTCCCCCTGCTTGTGTTCACTCGCTCTCTCTCTCTCAAATAAATAAATAAGATCTTAAAAAAAAAAAAAGAAAATACACAAGCAAACTATTGTAAACTAATCTAGTACTAACATTTGATTTTGGAATTTCCTTTACCTCCTACAGATGGATTTTTAGCTCTACTAGGACAAAGCCATAGGGAGGAAAAGTTTTGTATTTTTTTTTTATAGGATTTGAAAATTTAAGGTATTTATGCACAAATCATAGCTTTTTGGGGAGATCTGAACAAATTCAAATTAAAATTCTAAAATTGGTGCAGCAGTTTGTAAAACCCTCCAGATCATAAAGCAATTCAAATCATGATTCAACTAAAAACTAAATTAATCAAAATAAATGGAAATATTTTTTAAACTTTATTATTATAGAGTCTTGGTCTACACCTTGGCAATAATAATTTCTGCAGTGGGTAAAACACATCCACCACCAAGATGATTTCAATGTAATAGTCACATCTCTAGAAATCTAAACAAGATTTTTTCCAACCTAGTTAAACATAGTCATCAGTTCCCCACCTCCAGCCTTAATCAGTGAAATCTTTCACGGGTAAATTCCAAATATGAAAAGAACCTTTGATCTTAACTGTTTTTACCCTTGATTTCTGTTTTTTAAAATCCTGGTGTTATGATCTTTCCAAATACTTCCTTCGAAATGAAAAATAATCAAATACCTTTGGTTAAAATCCTTTCTCCCTACCACTACTGCATCCTTCTATAATGCAGAGGCACTGAATAATTCATCAAGGATATTTTATTTAAATATTGAGAATCATATAAAATGGTGTTACAATGAAAAATATTGGTTTGCTACCTTAATGATAGTGATTATGACTTCTATTCCTGAAATAATGATGCCTGTTTTCAACCAAAAATCATTTACCAGTGCTTCCGGGCAATTTCAAAAATTTGTCTAAACATTAGATCATTTCCAAAGGCCCCAGGACCTGAATAATACATTCCTACATTACTGTGCAGAATCTAACACATATTAAAGGCTAACGTTTTTTAGTATAAAACCTGTATCTCACTCCATATATATTATAGAGGAATAACTTCTTCAAGTGCCACTCTAGAGTTCTTGTGGGCAAATGAATGAAGAAATCCACCTCAGAAAAAACCTGCAACTTTCAGAGCAGTAGGCGAAAGTCCAAGTTTGTCTTTACAACTTCATACCATTCCAACTTAACCCAGTGCTCCTGAATACGGCACTCCAACTTCTCTGTTTTAAAATCTATACAAGAGATGATAAATGCTGATCTGCCATCTCAAGGATGATAAGCCAGAAATTAACTTCCAAATCGTGCTCAGACGTTTTGAACACTATAGTCTGTCTTTTTTTTTTTTTTCTTGGCTAAGAAACAGATGCATTGTTTCAGCCATTGCACACTGGAAGAAAAGACCACTTAAATGTTAGAAATTTGGCTTTGAGAATCCATCTAATTTGCTAAGCATAATGACCCTATTTTTAACCGATGGCTGTTGAGACAATATCTTCAGGGGGGGAGTGACTCATGAAGTATGTAGGAGTCATGAATAAGAAAGGCTTGCTTTCAACTGCAGGGCAGAGGTACGGAGAGGGTGAGTTAGGAACAAAGCCCAAGGGGAGCAAAGTGCATTGACTTACCTGCAGTACTTTGGCCAAATTGTTAAATAGAGCTTGGCCGGCACTCACTTTGTATTTGACGCCTCTGACTGTGCCGTTTTTGCTTAAAATGTTGACTCTTCTTGTTCCAAAACCCTTCTCACTGGCAGCCCTTGCTAACGCCAGCAAGTTATCCTGGTCGTCCTCATACTCATCACTTTCCGATCCCATGTAGCCATTTTGCTGTCCATCGGACTCACTCAGTCCATCTATCCCGCAGATGCTGGCACATTCGGAATCCAGAGACCCTGAAGGTTGCCCATCTTCATACACCTCCTTCAGCACCCGCCCGCTGTGAGATGACGCGATCCGAAACCGGACTTTCCGTGGCCTGTCACTTTCTGGCTTTATGTCCCTTTTGAGCATGATCACTTCCGCCCACACAAACTGTTCACATAATTCTGGATCCCTTGTGATTGCACGAGTCCACTTGCCACATAGCAATATCAGAGCTTCATTCTCCCGACAGCAGCACCCATACGAAACTAACATCGAAAGGAAAGAAGATTCCTAAGACTTACAGTGCATCTCTATTAATAATGAATGTCTCTGTGTGTGCTATGGTTACCTTTAAACTAAAACCTGCAAATGATCCCTGCCTTTAAATATTAAATAGCTATGGTGGACTCTTTAACAGGACAAGTGCAAGAAAGCAGCATGCAATGAAACAAAAAATAAGTATGGGGCAAGGAAATGAAAGACTCCAACTTTGAAGCCAACGATGAGTGTTGAAAAGAATGTTAGCAGACAAGGATCTCTACAATTCCCTGTCAAGGGTGAAGGCCAGAGATAAAACGTGGAATCTAATGTTTAGGCTGGGACGAGTCATAGTCTTCCCACAGGGCTTATATCATATGCTCTTTCCTCTGTTAGCACAGGATCATTAAAAAGGGCAGTGGACTACATGCCAACATTGAGCTTTGAATACTAGTTCTTTAATCGTCTATTAGATTTCCTCAGTATTGTATAAGATGCATTTTCAACCTACGTCTTCGTGCACAAGTGATTTTACCAAAGAATAACTTTTTAACAAACTATGAAAAGAGAGAACATTTGCCATGTTACTTTTCCACTTTGGCTAGCAGCAAACATACTCTTAGAGGGAAAGGTTTTGGAAGGAAACTTAATGGAACAATCAGGGAAGAGTGGAAGATCCTCCAAGCCAGCCAGATCCGGCAAAGCAGTCCACGTGATCTGTCTTAATAAATATTATATCCAAATCACCCATGCATACCGAAGCGGTCTCGTAACACTGTGCTTGTGGATTTGCTGACACTTGGACGAGTGACTGAACAATCTCTTAAGATACAAGACCGTATTAAAATGTACACCATGGGGAGTGCCCCAACCTGTCAACCTCCAGAGCGAGGACACACAGCTGGTCCTCATACTGCACTTCAAGCTTTTTTAATGTTTATAGTTTTATCTGATATAAACTTAATTTTCACTTATTTTAGAAAATTCAGACAATAATAGCACAGCACTGAAAGTAAAAGTCAAACCAAAAAATAAAAGTCACGAATAATCTCACTGTTAATAATTGTGTGAAATATCTTCCAGTGGGTATGAAGATGAGATGCTCTGATGGTCACAAAACTACATTGCCCAGCCTCTTGCAATTTAAAGGGAGAAGGAACAAATGTCTAGCTTTTGCTGATCGGAAGTGAGCAAAAGTAATGCATCATTTGTGGACCGAGGCAGTTAAGAGAAAGAGTCCCCTGCTCAGGCCCTCTCTCTTCCTCCCCCATCTGCTAGCTGGATGACCCCAGCAGTCCTGAAGCCATTTACTGAGCTTGTTAGAATCACAAATTCATACCCGCCGCCATCCAGCACTGAACTATGTTATAAACGAAAAATAATCCTTGACTGTGTTAAGCACTGGAGGTTGAAATTTAAGGATTGTTTGTCAGTGCTCCCATATATAAAATTATACCATATTTAACATCTTGTTTTTTTCATTTGCCATTATATAGCGAGTCATTTCCTATATCTTTATTTTGAAAAACATGAATTTAATGTGTGTATTAAAAGTCCTTCCAATAGTTGTACAATATTTTCTTTCTCTTTCTGGATGGCTAGATGTTTAAATTATTTAAAATATTCAGTAAATTCATTCACTGAATGTTCTTATTCAAAAATCAGTGTAGATATATCTACATAGTTCTTTAGTGTCAATTCCTTTGGGTAAAATTGATGAGGTAAGAATATTTTTTAATGTCAAGCTTTTGACATAAATTGCCAATTACAGACAAGAAAAGTTGTATAATTTACACTTCACCTAGCATATGAGTTCTTACTTTACCTTACTCTCACCAGTGCCAACAGTGCATATTACCAATTTTCGATAATGTTTATTTTGTCAAGTTGAAAAGCAGAATTTTTTTTTAAGATTTTATCTATTTATTTGACAAACAGAGATCACAAGTAGACAGAGAGGCAGGCAGAGAGAGAGGGGGAGGAAGCAGGCTCCCTGCTGAGCAGAGAGCCAGAGGCAGGGCTCGACCCCAGGACCCTGAGATCATGACCTGAGCTGAAGGCAGAGGCTTTAACCCACTGAGCCACCCAGGCGCCCCTGAAAAGCAGTATTTCAGTAATGTTATAATTTCCCAACTCTGAGCCCTGTTGATGATTTTCATTCTGAATATTTTCTTCATATAGAACTCTCGCTGAAGAAAAAGATGGGAGAAAAACAGAAATCTCTGCTTCACGGCTAATTGAATTAGGAATCAAATAGTAGAGAATTCTTTATAATGCTGAAAAAGAAGCAGGGAGAGAGGAAGGGTGGAAGGAAGGGAGAGAGAAAGAGCTAGCACTATATCAACTATTTCTAAGCGACTATATTAAGAGGATTTAACTCGGCAAAGTAAAAGAGCATATAGTCAAAGTATGTAACAAGAGAGCATAAGTGAGGAAATATTTATTGGGGAAGAAGAGAAAAAATAATTCATTTTTATAACCAAATGTCAAGATCTTTAAAATACATCAAAGTGAGTGTCAAGGGCATGAATATTAGCCTAATCAAGAAAAAAAAGCAAAATTCTTTGATCGCCCCAATTATTTTTTGCCCTGGACTCCTTACATAATCTGCTCCAGTTCCCTTTTTCTAGATGTTTGGGTTGGGCTATAGCATGAGCAGAATTTTGAAGTCAAAATGCCTAGGTTCAAGTTCCAGCATACCTCAGTGAGAATGCTCTTTTCATCACCCAAATCTTCAATTTTCCCCTTAGGAGAATGGAGATAACAATATCTGCCTTAGTGAGTCGTGCTTATAGAGTATCTGCAACATATTACTTAATGTGTTTGTGACGATGTCTATATAGACTATGTGTCCTCTGGATGGAAACAATGAATTTTAGCCTGAATAAGGCAAGACAAGGACTACACAAGATTGCAATCAACAAATATACTCGAAGGATAGAAAAATTTCAGTAAGATGATTAAAAAGTTTGTGATATTTTAAATATATATGTTAAAAATATATAGTATGCATATATGTACATATACACATGTATATGTATGCATCTCTAATATTTATATACCCATATACTATCTTAAAATGAGACTAGTTGAGAGTCATCTCTCTTTCAATGATGAACTGAAAGTCTGGTAAACTGGAAACCAGCCTGCCACAAGTATAAGGAGATATCTGCTACAGTGAGAATACATTTTGATAATTGCAATTCACATACTTAGACTGATAAAAAAAAATAAGCTCTTTTAAGCAGGTAACTTTGCAATTATTCTTTCATTCGGGCAATGATTCCACAAGTATCTTCTGCATGCCACCCAAGAATAAGACACAGCTAGCCACTATGGCAAATATAAAGACATGTAAAATTATGCCCATGTCTTCCATTGGTAACGTTGCTGAAACAAAATAGCTAGAGTTCAATGCAGTGTATCCTAAACTAATATATAATCCCATTTCCGTGAAATAACCAAATCCACACTCCTCTCCAACAGAAGACATCAACAAGATTCTCAACACTTTCCCCTCTCATTCTGCTTACTATTTGCTCCCAGCTGCTTGATGTTAATACAGCAACTTCTAACTACTCCATTTGCCACCTTTTCCTCGTATCGGTTTATTATTCCCTACATTTTACTCACTCTGCCAGATTTAGCCGCCTCCCTTCAGAAAGAAGTTCCTTCTTCTCTTCCTTCAGATGTACTCTTTCAATCATTTATTCATTTAACAATATTTATCAAGCACCTAAAAAATACCAGAGAGTTGCTAGATCTCTACAGGTGAACACAACAGGCATGTTCTCTGCCTTTAAAAGTAGATAGGAGAGGGGGGCACCTGGGTGGCTCAGTGGGTTAAACCGCTGCCTTCAGCTCGGGTCATGATCCCAGGGTCCTGGGATCGGGCCCCACATTGGGCTTTCTGCTCAGCAGGGAGCCTGCTTTCCTTCCTCTCTCTGCCTGCCTCTCTACCTACTTGTGATCTCTGTCTGTCAAATAAATAAATAAAATCTTAAAAAAGAAAAAAAAAAAAAAAAAAAGTAGATAGGAGAGGAGGGGAGGGGATGGGTGAGCCTGGTGGTGGGTATTATGGAGGGCACGTATTGCATGGCGCACTGGGTGTGGTGCATAAATAATGAATCTTGGAACACTGAAAAAAATATATATATATGTATATATGTATATATATATATTGCATGGCGCACTGGGTGTGGTGCATAAATAATGAATCTTGGAACACTGAAAAAATATATATACGTATATATACATATATATACACATATACGTATATGTGTGTGTATATATATATATATATATATATATTTTTTAAAGTAGATAATATGGGGTGCCTGGGTGGCTCAGTGGGTTAAAGCCTCTGCCTTCAGCTCAGGTCATGATCCCAGGGTCCTGAGATCGAGCCCCACATTGGGCTCTCTGCTCAGCAGGGAGCCTCCTTCCCCCCCACCCTCTCTCTCTGTCTGCTTCTCTGCTTACTTGTGATCTCCATCTGTCAAATAAATAAATTAATTAAATCTTTAAAAAAATAGATAACATACAATAAACAAATAAAAGTATAATAACATTATAATAAACATTACAGAGAAAAAGAGGTGGGTATAACAAGAAATGATAAAAGAAGGGAGGGAGCCTACTTTACACGAAATAGTCTCAGCCAGCCGCTCCGAAAAAGAGACATTAAATGAGGGTCTACCAAAACTGGAAGAGATCGATCTTGTAAAGTTTTGAGGTGGGAAGGAGCAGTTGGAGACAGTTCCTCAGCTGTGGTAACATAGAGTCCTGAGACCAAAAATTAGCAGGTTTGTTCAAAGAACTAAATAAAGGCAGAGCGGCTGAAGACAATTATGACTCCTACTCTGCAAAGCCCTTCTTCAGAAGGGCTAACTAACTAACTAACTAACCTAACTAACAAGACCTTTCCTTCTTAACCCAATTCCTTAATTTATGCAGCCCCCTCAAAACATGAAACAAAAACTTATAAACCATATTACCAATGTAGAAATATTTCAAACACTCATAAATTTAACACCAATGGCCATCTGTTTGTTTAAAATAGTAAATTATAAACTCTAGAAGCTAAATAGAGGGCAGAATGTTGCATTAACCAAACTAGAACTACTTTGGAAAATATCATTAATGAACAATTCAAGGAAAAAAAAATTCTTTGCTTAATTCCCAGTAGAAATGATAACCCAGCAACTAGAATTAGACCTGGGTATTTCTTGTTGGTGTCAATTTTTAATCAGGATATCTAATTATTTCCTTATTTATAGAAAAAAACAGGACATCAAAATTTAATTATTCTTTTACTCATCCTATCTCCAAATATTGCCCCACATACTATCCCGTGTCTGATTAGCATTGCATGGTGAGAAGTAATTTTAACCATATCCCTGGCTTTCAGAACATAATTTTTAAAAATCCCTTGAATCATGATAAATATATACAACATGTCTCCATTTGCTGCTCTTTTATAACTATCACATTCACTATTTTGTTTTTTGGTATTGAAAACAGTAAAACTTGGTCATTGAAGTAAAGCAAAACTCTGCCCGTCATTAACAAAGTAATCGTCTTTTCTCCAGCAACACTTGTCAACCGAGAAGTAATAAGCCATGACTCACTCCCCAAGTGCTGTTCTCAGAACTCCTGTTTGCATGGAGAGAACCTATCAATTTTTATTTTCTAACTATGCTGGTGTCTGGAAGGGAAAAGAGATTCACTAACCATGAGTGAAATAGGGAAAATAAACTGTCCCTGAAACTTTTCAGCACATAGAATATTGAACCCTTCTTAACACTTCTTAACATGGCTTTAAAAATCAAAATTCACAGTTCAATAATTAATTTGAAGTGGAGAGAACTTCTAGCCAGAAAAGAAACTAAGTGCATTAAAGAAAGTATTCTTGGGACGCCTGGGTGGCTCAGTGGGTTAAAGCCTCTGCCTTAGGCTCGGGTCATGATCTCAGGGTCCTGGAATCGAGCCCCACATCGGGCTCTCTGCTCAGCAGGGAGCCTGCTTCCTCCTCTCTCTCTGCCTGCCTCTCTGCCTACTTGTGATCTCTATCAAATAAATAAATAAAATCTTTTAAAAATTAAAAAAAAAAGAAAGTATTCTTTAAAAGCAGGACTATTTTCTAATTATACAACAAGAGAGATGTTTATACATTATAAATGTTTATAGATGTTTATACATTAGTTTATACATTAGTTATGAATGGGAGCTAGGGGTCCATACACACCCATAGGGGTTTGAATCTTGGATCAGCCAACCTCTGAATGACCTTGGATCTCAGTTTCCTTATCTGTCAAATAGTTCCTACTACATAGAATGTTTGGGAAAATTAAGTAGAATGATATATATGAAGTGTTTAGCATAGTGCTCAATAAATGATAGCCATAAATTCTTATCAACTTAAACAAGCTAATAGCCAGTACATACTGTTTGGAGGACAGTGAGAAGAATGGAACCAGGAGAGTGTAATTAACTGACAGGGGGTCAAAGCAATCCCATTCTGTTTCTGGCCTGATTCTAGAGCTTCAAGGCTCAATCAGTCTGTCCTCACCAAGGTCCTGGAGAAGGGCTCTGGTTACCAAAGCCTTGTTTACTCTTTACATCTCTGGACTGAGAGTTTACCATATATTAAGTGCTAAAGTGGGGGCAGGAGGTTTCGGTGCTGGCTTACATCCTGTCACTAGGGACCCTGAGTAGGCATAGCTGTCTCAGCATCCTGGGCCGCCCAGCTCTGGATTCAACATGCACCCCAGGATTTCCACTGGACAATTATATAAAGTCTCTAAAATTAACATAACCACAGAGGAAAGAAGATCAATAAAGAGTCCCCAGAGAAACTACTTCCCATGATGGACTTTTATAGTTTAATTTTCATCTCTGATTCATCTCTATATCTTGTAGAGTGTTTTGCAAATAAACAAGGCTCAGAGAAATATTTGCTGAAATGAAATTAGCTAAGTTAGATTTTAATGTCAGAACAAAGTGACCTCACATTTTAGGAGAGAGGTAAATAACAACTGACATGATTACTTCCGTCTTTCTGTCCTGCTTCCAGTTCATATGTGAGATGGGAAATAATGGTTATTCACTTTTCAGGCAAAATCTGAGTCATATAATGCTATTGGTGTCATTAAAGGCACCTTCTATACTACGTTACCAATTATTGGACGCTGGAGAGTAAATAGTGTATTCTGCCTATAGAACCCAAGTCCCAAAAAAAAAAAATCAAAGAGTGATAAATCAAGTTTACCTACTTAGGTGTTAAAAACTTGACTTGGCTGCCTTCGACTTATAAAAGCCAAGTGATTCACTCCACTTAGCACCAAGGAACTTTATATAAGGTCAACCCGGGGCACCTGGGTGGCTCAGTGGGTTAAAGCCTCTGCCTTCGGCTCAGGTCATGATCCCAGGGTCCTGAGATCGAGCCCCACATCGGGCTCTCTGCTCGGCGGGGAGCCTGCTTTCCCCCCCTCCCTCTCTGCCTGCCTCTCTGCCTACTTGTGATCTCTGTCTGTCAAAATAAATAAATAAAATTAAAAAAAAAAACTTTCTTATAAGGTCAACCTTCATTCTCAAGCATGAAACTCCTTATTCCTCTTGAATAAGGAATTTCTTTTGTATTCTGTGACTAAGATTCTTCAAACATGGAGGGGAAAAAAATCCCTTTTACATTCTTCTTCAATCAGACTGTCACTACAGAGAATGCCTATAAATATGTCTTACAGTAGAAAGATTTTTAAACTAACTGCATTGTATTATTACTCCAAGATACTGGTATATGGATTCAACATTCTTAATTCCTAATAAAGATATAATCAATGGATTAAATTGTGCATACATTCTTCCTACACACAGGAAGTTTACTTCTCTTCTACTTGGAACCATCCAAAGGAAATCCAATCACTTTGGGATGGAGAAAAGGTTGGACAGAATGAATAAACACAGCACTCAAGAATAAAGAGTAATCAGAAAAGATGAATACCCAACTTTTGCATCAACATGGTTGGGACAGGAGGAGATGATACTGAGTGAAATAAGTCAAGCAGAGAAAGTGAATTGTCATATGGTTTCACCTGCTTGTAGCACACAAGGAAGTACATGGAGGACATTAGGAGAAGGAAAGGAAAAGTGAAGGGGGGAAATCAGACGGGGAGAGGAACCATGAGAAACTGCAGACTCTGAGAAATAAGCTGAGGGTTTTAGAGGGAAGGGGATGGGGGGGTTAGCCTGGTAACGGGTATTAAAGAGGGCACATATTGCATGGAGCACTGGGTGTTATACGTAAACAGTGAATCTTGGAACACTGCCTCAAAACCTAATGATGTACTGTATGGTGACAAACATAACACAATTAAAAAAAAAAAGAATATAGAGTAACAAACAAAGCATTAAAAATATTACATCGGATCCAGAGTTACTTGAGGCATCCTACTAAGTATCATTAAGACCAGAGTTCATCCCTGAGATTTTTCCAGAATCAAGATAGAAAAAGAGAACAGGGAAATTGAGTCACAGTCTTAGAAACATCAACCTAGAAAATTAAAAGCGGCTTTCCAAATCAGCAGTGGATTTCAACAGAATCTCAGTGCTGAATGTGGTAGCGTAGGAATGTAAATCCCTAGAGTGGCAATTTATTTTTCTATGAGAATATGCCTGCAGAATGTGTAAAAGATTCTTACAAATTTTCCAGTGTGTTGAGGAAAAATAGCAATGTTCTCAGAAACTACCCTGCTGATACATTTTTCTCAGTTGTTATTTTTTAAATTGATGAAAGAGATAAAATGTCAAAAGAAACATACAAAGCTGACGGGAAAATATATGTGAAAGAAATCCTTATCCTGAGACACACTTCCTGTCTTACTCTTGTCGCTGATTTTTTTTAAGTCACTGAAAGTTTGACATGTTGTATCTTTTACCAATAAATGCCATAAATTTATCACAAATTATATTTCATAATCATGTTGCTTTTTTTTTTTCTTCCAAAAGCATGAGGCCAAAATGGAGCCCTGGGACAACCTAATTCTATTATCTTACCACCGTTGCCAGGGTAACAGGGGACTGTTGCTTCTACTGTCTGAGATGAAGGTTAAAACTGGCAAGAAGAAGAAAAACAGGGAGCCCAGACAGAAGGGAAAAAAAAAAAAAAAACAAAAAAAAACAGACTGGGTTCACTCAGATATCTAGAGATGTTTTTGTTTTCTTTGTGGGATTACAGTTTCAAGTCCACAGATAAACTAGAAAGTTTCTTAAGAGCACGAAAGTGGTCCCCAAATGACCAGGAAAACTTCCCCTGAAGAGAAGGCATGATGCAATGTGGATGATGACTCTGGGCTGGGAAGGTACCACACACCCCATAGAGCAGAGAGTTCAGTCAGATCTCTCAAAGTATCAATTACACATCGAAAGGGGGACCTTTTGCTGGTATGTCTTTTTGCATCGTCTTTTGCAAATGAGTTAATGCAGTTTCCAAAGCTTTTGCATATGTAAACTTGGAACCCTAAAATAATCTGACTGAGTTGGCTTTGATCTGCTCTGTTTGCAAATAAAAGCTTTTTCAAGTATGAATATATAAGTCATATTAGAGACTAAATAAAAATTCATTAATCATTCATATTGACTGCCTATTATTAACTCCAGAAGCTGGGAGTCTCTTGGAAGAGTCAATGGACTTTCGAGACAAGTCTTGATGCTTTGAGACCCAGGAAATAAATTAGGATGAGGAGTTGAGAAAAATATAGTCCCCACTTTTGTATGAAAACTGCTACATCTCTGACAGCTTGAAGAGTAACAATCTCTGGGACTGTTAGCAGGTAAATCCCTAGCACAGGCACTGGGGTTTCACAAGGGGCAGGGGCAGCAGGTGACATCTGGGAGGCTCAGGTAGGCAAGCTTCAGGGCCATTGATAAGCATGAGCCAAAGGGGAACACTGGCCACAGTTTTCCATCTGAGATTCACTGAGCCACCTTTCCTGAAATAATTCTGGAGGCTTTTGGAGCGAGGGACCCTGAAGTCCAGCCATCCATCTGTCGGGGGCTCTGTAATTGAGGGACCATCTATGGAAGCCTGCATCTTACGGGCAGCAGTGCATAACTGTGAAAGGCTCGACGCAGAGCACGGTTCGGGTAGTTCACGATCAGATCTGGGCATCTTCGCATTGCTGAGGATTTACCACAGGGCTACATCAGTTCTAAGAGGTTTATTTTCTCACGTGTTAGCGTCTCCAAAATGGGTGGGCATCTGACCCTCACATAGATCCGCAATGGTCATGACGAAACTGCCTGCACATTAAAACTTAGAGACTGGTTTCCCAGACTCGAGAGAAAATCCAAGACAACAGCAAAGCACTCTTTTAACAAATACTCCATCACCAGTGCTTTTGATCACAGGAAGGACTGACTGACTACCTTGCGCAAAACATCATACACATCAATGACTCTGAGAGGAAAAGTGATTAATAAGACTCAAACTCGGAGTGCTTGGGACTATCCTAATTAACTTATTTTACATTTCTTTGCCTTTATATGTATGCTCAAGAGCGATATACAAAAACAATCTCTATATAAATACATCTAGAAGAGCTTTTTCCATATGTTTAAAAATTTCAAGCCATAATAATATATTGTGCCATGATTAAATTAGCTAGGCTTTTTTTTTTTTTCTCTTTCTCAGGGGTTCATAAAATAAGGATGCATGTTCTAGCTGATAGCATCTTAGATTCGATGAAATATGGGCATTGCTACAATTTTTATATACATGTAAATTTTATTTAATGCTGTGCCACATCCAGAGGGACAGTCAAGAAACAACTTCATTACCAGAAGCGATGCATTCTTACCAGGGGTCTGGAGCACACTGGGAGCCAGAGGATGGGCTATTAATTTGTTTGCTATCTGCATGGGGTCACCTTTCTACCCAACAAAGTCAGCCTCAGATTCCCAAGACTCTAGCTCCCTTTGGTTGTCACTGTGTGGGGTCAAAGTCACTGAATCTGGCTCCTCTCACCCCTCCATGGAGACAAGCTCCAGTCTTCCAGACATTTCAGAATAGAGCTTCTCTGAAACCCCCAAGATGTTCTCTTGCCCATATGGATCATATCTCACAGCATGAATGTAATATGCATTGCAGGTGGGGGGAAGGGGAGGACGGAAGGAATGAACTGGGTAGAAGAGAGAACACTGCCCGTTCTTACCTTCTTTAACCTCACAACATGCCTGACAATAGGGGATTGCGAAACATTCATTTTACAGATGGCAAAATGGGGCCTAAATGGTGAGTCATGCAGAAACTGTAACAGGGACATGTAGAATGAGGAGCTGGGGCAGCGCATTAGCTAGGATTTACACTGGGGGGAAACGGTCTTTTGTTTCCCTTAAAATAGTAATAAGCAGAATGTGTGTTAATAACGACCTCCCATATGTTTACAAATGTTTATGACAAATTTATGAGGCCTTACGTACAGGGGATCTAATTTGACTTAAAACAAAGCAGCTATTATTATTATTTCAATTTATTTTTTTTAATTTTTTTTCACTGTAAAGTTTTTAATGAACAAAAAAGTTAAATACAAACTTTCATATGCAAAATAGATTATTATATAACAGGCAGCCTCTGAGCCAAGTACTAAATTTTCTTCCCAATTTCAGTGGGGATGGAAAGGGAGGAGGGGACAACAATCCTAATGAGTACAAAACTTAATTTTGGCTTTATATATTAAAAAAAAAAAACTTTGAGGAAAAACAGCTTTTACATTGAATAGTATCTTTTGAAATCAATAGCCCTGGGGCACCTGGGTGGCTCAGTGGCTTGAGCCTCTGCCTTCTGCTCAGGTCCTGATATCAGAGTCCTGGAATCGAGCCCCGCATCGGACTCTCTGCTCAGCGGGGAGCCTGCTTCCCCCTCTCTCTGCCTGCCTCTCTGCCTACTTGTGATCTCTTGTCTGTCAAATAAATAAATAAAATCTTTGAAAAAAAAAAAAAAAGAAAGAAAGAAAGAAAGAAAGAAAGAAAGAAAGAAAGAAAGAAAGAAAGAAAGAAAGAAAGAAAGAAATCAACAGCCCAGGCCAGCCCTTAGAATTCTGAGGTATGATGAAAAGGAAGATTTAGGGTTTAGAGTTACTTCAAATCCAGTTGCAAGAGTAGCCAAGTCATCTCCGTTCCAGAAAGAGCGGTCTCTTTAGGATGACTGTGACACTCTTCAGAAGATGCTTGGAGAACCCCAGTTCCACTCTTCCAGGCCCCCAAGCCAGAGCCATCCTGTCCGACCAGACGTCTTCTCCCGGCATCCTCAAGCCTCCAACACAAGATGGCCGGCTTCCAGGTGGCAGTCTCTGCTCCAGCCTTAGAGAAGTTCATTAACACTTCCTTCCTCCCCTGCCTCCCCCCACCCCCACTGCCCTCCAGATCTTCAGCTGGGAGTGGAGCTTGATTAACATTCCTTTCAAAAATAAAGAGCTCAAACAGGCAATTCAGAGTTAACGGTCAGAGCAGCAGCAAACAGCCACTGCCCATCATGTGAGCAAATGAGTGAGCAAACGAACACACATGAACAAACACACAAAAGACAAATCATAAAATCCTGCATTTCCCACATTCATAGGGGAAAAAAAGTCTTTTAAAAAAGTTATTAATTTTTGTGTTTGTTCTTGTGTGGGTTGAACCGTCAGGGCTCTAAGGAGGCACAGGCTTACACGCGGGGTTGCAGGCAGAACCTCCACACGCCATGTCAGGACCAGGGTGCGAGAGAGACCGGCGCGCACGCCCTACAGCTCAGTGCCTGTGAGACGACAGAGGTGACACAGGGACTTCACACATGAGGTACATGGAGACATCTGTCCTCCCTGTCAGAACCACCAGCAGCTGGAGGGTCTGGGCGGGACCTTCTCACAGCAACTACTGAGGAAGGATTTCCCACATCATCTTCGTCCGGAAGAGGCATCTGATGTGGAGTAAATGTGATAGGTTTGTCCCTAGAGATATAATCTGCATATTTACAAGTAAACATCCCGCAATCATTTCCATCCAACTGTTGAGGTATCTCACGTGGCTTCATGCTGTAGTGGGCCCACTCTAAAAGATTCAAATCAATATTTCTTTTGGTCTTACTTTCAACCCGTTAAATACGGAAGGCAAATCCCACAGATCCTGTGTCCCTTTTGTCCCATAGAATCCAGATACTTACGACACCTTTTTTTAGGTCTATCACCACTAGACTCCAATGTACCTTCCTGTTCAAGGAGACTTTGGTCCATCTTGTCACTGCTTGGTAACCACCAGATTTTAATTTGGGATAGAAAAATGTACTGAATGTGCAAAGGGCTGGATACCCTTGTTTTTTTGTTTCTTTCCACGAGAAGATTCATGAAAAAATTAACGAGTTCATCATTGAGCCAGTGATAGTTCTTCAAGGTCTGGATATCCCCTCAAGTGATTTACAACTTGAAACCGCTACTTAGAATCTCATCCCGTGGGCCATGACCTAGGGCATTACTGATTTCCCTTTCCATGTCCTCTGTAAGTTCAAGATCATCCATCCTTTTATCCCTCTCTTTGCCTGAGCAATGCTTTTCTTTTGTCTCAAGTACTGACATTTTCCTCTGAGTAAGCCATTGCTCCCACTGCCCAAGGTGGGGTCGGGCTGACACCTCTTCACATAGGTCACGTTCCAGCTGGTGTCCCCTCCTACCTTCATTTTCAAGTCTGATCCCAACTGTCCTCTCTGTAACAGAAATTTTCCCCCTTGAACAACACCCCTTCTCACTTCTCACTGAGCACAGAGGTCCCCTGGTTTCAATAACTCTCTATTGTTTTGGAACAAACTGAGTTGCTATGACTCCATGACTTTGCTCTTCCCCCAGCCTTTGGTCTTTACTGTGTCCATCTGACTTCTTTGAGAGCAGTGATAAGTTAGCGTTACAGGAGGAACAGAGTTTCCATGACCACCCTCTTTAAGTCACTCCAATAACCTTTGGTATTTCTCTCTTTCCTCTTTTTGAACACCCTCCTCATTGGTACAGGGCGGACACCTCAGACCCTTGCCACCCTCTTCAGAAATCACCTCTGTTACAACCTGTCCTTGAGGCTTCCAGGTTAAGGAACTCTCTGAAGGGCCTTTGCCATGATGACGGCCACCTGGTCTTCTGTTAATATCCCTCTGAGTTCAAAGGAAAACCAAAGGAAGGCAGGACTCTCTGGGGCTGATCTCGGATTACCATCACTTATTCCATTAGGAGATTTATTACCCAGTTTCAGCATGTTGTTCCAGGACCTGTCAGCTCACAAGATGAAGAGTTCGAAAATACCTCTCCTGAAGGGGCCACAATTCCGTGTTCCCTTACAAGCGGAAGTTACCACAGGTTTTGTGGTCAGCTGGAATGGGAATCCAGATAAGCTGAAACCCTTGAAGACACTGGTTTTGACTTGGTGAATGAAATAATCCAATGTCCGATCACTGCCTCTTTAGGAGGGCCTAGGAAGGGGGCACAGGCCAGTCACAGAAACAGAAAATAAGAATCCTAGCCAGCCATTTGTACACACCAGGCCCAAGCAGCAGCAGTAGCTACGAGAAGCAAACCCAGAGCTGTCACTGCCACTGCTGCCTCAGCCACCACTGCCAAACTATTATTTCAATTTATAGTTATCCAATTCTTTTTTCTTTTAAAATTTTATTTATTTATTTGTCAGAAAGAGAGACAGGCAGGCAGAAGAAGTGGTTCCCTGCTGAGCAAGCAGTCCGATGTGGGACTCAATCCCATGACCCTGGGATCATGACCTGAGCCAAAGGCAGACTCTTAACTGACTGAGCCACCCAGGTGCCCCTATATATATACCCAATTTTTATAGATACTAAAAGAAGGTTACAAAATGTATGCAAGATAGGAACATGCAATAAATTTAAAATAATCCAGTAAAAGGAGATATAGGCAAAAAAAAAAAAAAATAAAGATAGGAGATAAACATTAATATATCCAACTTCCATATGGAAGAAAATGAGGCATGTGAGATAAAATTATTCTTAATTGATTGGTTATCCCACCTTTCTATGTCCTACATAATGAAACATCTGAGTTGAAGTTGAATGCCAGTAACCTCTCAAAAGTCAGAAAACCAATCTCCATCTTGATATGTTCACTTTGTCCCCCACGAACTCAACTGCTTAATTTCCCAACCCATTCATTTACTCGGCAAATACTTTTGAGTAGGTTTCTTGTACCCGACATTGCCCTTGGCCCTGTCTGTACAAATATGAACAAGGTTATTCTCCATCAATATAGAAAGTGGCCTGCTCTACTTCTTCCTTTCTAACTTGATATCCAGTTCAAATACCAACACAGAGCAATTCGAACATAAATATTTTAACCTCCAAAAGTTCTCAAGGTATCTACAATTGTTTGTGCTTAAGTAGTACCTAAGAAATAGTATTCTTCACAGAAAATAATGTTCCAGGTGAATACACAAGAAAAAAGTGAGACATGTCCACATGTCCTAGTATATAGTCTGCTTTGAGCTCCCTTATTAATGTATTTGTCCTTCATAAATAAATTACTTGAATTATGCTGTCCTGATTAGCCAAGTGTATAATGAATAACAGCTTATCATCAAAAAAGAACATTTTCATAGAAGGTTATTTCATCTTTCCAGTTTTCCTCATCACTCCTTACATAAAAGTCTAATGAAATCTCAGACAAATGCAGAATGTTACATTTTGGAAAAGAATCATGATCAGCACTCATCTTTTTCTCACACTAGAGTTTCTAGTATTTCTTTTATGTTGATCATGATGCACACTGTATGCACAAGAAATCTTCAGCATAAAAGGCTGAAGACTCAAAGAAGAATTCTTAATCAAAGTCTATGGAGTTATTTAATTTTCATATGCTGAAATAAATCCTTCTTAATATCAACTCTCTTGCTCAACATGTCAATATTGAATTCTCCAAAACCAATGTATAGCAAACCATTGATGCTCTCAGAGTATCAGTCTCACATTCAATATAAACTTGAGGATTTATATCAAAGATAGTGTGAGTAGTGGAGGAATTATCAATATCTACATCAAACATCTGAAAAGTATTGAATTACTGTAGAATTTAACAGAACTGTTGGCTTAATTTTACTCAACTTCATTAAAAAAAAAAAAAAAAAAAAACCTTACAGGAAGTTTAGCACAAGTTTAGCACATAAGGAATTAAACATATGGCTAAATGGGGAAATATTTTTTAAATGTCTTCTATCATAAGGTAATTCTGATCAATGACTCTTCCTCTATGTAAGAGGCACAATATAACTGATAGTTGTTTTTTACTTCATTGACTAAGCACATGTCCAGCAACATGATTGTCAGGACATATCATGTATAGAATTGCTCCAGAAGTTAGGTCTCCTTTTCTTTTCAGTTTATTGTTTTACCTACTGAATTATTCCTCTTAATACATGCCAAGTTTCATTCGATTCTTCTAACCACAGAGTTATACTTAGGAATACTCCACGGGTGGTAAGAAGTTGATCCCTACCCATGTCCAAATATCAGTGATTCAACTTAACAATTTGATCATTGTGTTCCCTTCACTATCGACTTGTTTTGTCCTTAGAAGCATATCTTACCTGAATATCACAAAATAGGCTCTCAGCTAAACAAAGGATGATAGTCCAATAATTTAAGGTCTGGCTTTGATTATAACACTAGAATATTATTATAAAACATAAAAAAAGGCATGGTAAAACAGTTTCAAAAGTAAATTATATAATAAGAAAATTTCTATTAAAAAACGAAGACAGAAAACTAATTAAATACATAAATGTTGGAGGACATGGAAAATTGAAAGCTTCCTACAGTTACTGATGGGTGTATACATTCTGGATCCCATGACCAGGAAAGCCACTCACAGTTCTATCATGTATATTTGGTAAAGGTACATAAGAGAGAAGAGAGAAATAGAAGTGAGAATAGATGAAGGGGAAATCTGGGGCTTTGCATGGGCCAGTGATGACACAGCACCCTGAATAGTAGGTTGTAATTCATTCACCTCACTGGAACCAAAAATAGATACATGATTGTCTCATGGTTGGGATGTGATGGTTAGTTTTTATTTTTTTATTTTTGTGCTTTTCTGTATTTTCAGATGAGCCTATTTTACCTTCATACTTACTCGCTACAGTTATTCCACAGATTTTTGAGTTATATTTGTACAGGTTCATTTATACAAAATAAAATGTACCCATTTAGTACAGATTGGTGACTTTTAACACATACAGACAGGACTCCTTAGATTTTTAAGTGACTTGCTTGAATCAGAGCTTCTGTACCCAGATCCAGTGTTGTTCCCACTACCTCAAAATAACTTTCACAAAATTACCCCAAAACTTCCCTTCATTTCTGTTTGTATTTCATAATAATACATCATACCATTTTTTAACCTTGAAAAATTAATTACTATAATAAACGCCTCCATACAAGTGCATGTGGGAGGACATCATTAGATGTGCCCTTTGTTAGGTGAAACAATGGAATTGAGAGAAAGTAATTTTTCACAGTGAAAAAGCAGAGACCAGATAGGAAATCAGGACATCGTGGGCCTGACACTTGCTTTGGTGAATTTTAATGACTAACCTTTTTGCTGAATAGCAGTTGGCCCATCTTAAAAGGATAGGAAGCCAAGACTCCATACCTTTAAAAGTGTGCCATTCTAGAAGGAGTAATAACTTCCAACTCACTCCTGGTGTCCTTCTTTCTACCTGCCATGGATCATTTGGGAGATCCAGGGGAGTTTTTGGAGGTATTAGAAGCAGAGATAAGCAAGAGACAAGAGTAATGTTGAAGGGGAAGAAAAATGAGCCAGCCGCTGGCTCCAATCGACACAGCACAGTGAGTCTGGACACAAGGAGATGGATATGATATGGGGTCAGCCACCCAGACGATGGGATGATATTCCTACAGCTGTTAGGACATTGTTCCCAACTAGACTGGCAACAGCTTGTAGTCTAGCTCAGAAATCAGATCTCCCTCACCCAAAATAAATTAATTAACACCCACCCCTCTGAGCTAAATAGCCCTGTCTGCCTGCCCAGCTTCTGTCAGCATTCTTTCTTCCCTAATGCCTGCTCCTTCACCGAGCTTTCCAACTCCCCTCAGCGCTGCCAAGCAGACAGTTCCTGCTCTTTAATTCGCTTTTATCATGTTAGGAGATTGCCATCAAGCCTTAATAACATTCTGCAGCCCAGGGAGATATGAGCCATCCCTAAAGCACAGCTAACTTTTTGTTACAGGCATCTGTTCAAAAGATTGACATCTGCCCAGGCTCAGTGAGCACAGGTCACACACACCCCAAGAAGCATCAGTTGTGAGGGGTAGGGGGGCACAGAAAATGGCCTAGCCTCATTGACTTTATTCTTTCATCAGGTTTCTTATTCTTTATAGGGATATCCAATGATCAGCAAATACTCTTCTGTAATCTAAAAGATGACCAAGGACAGTTGAGACTAAAATCTTGAGAAGCATTCCCTGCCAAGCTTTCCAGGTGGCCCTCAACATATCGTAAAGTTGCATTGATGATGATGATGGTAACACTCTGCCTTCATTTAGTGCTTTATTTAGCTTCCAATGGCTCTCACATGCCTTACACATCAGGTCAATGAAAAGGGATCTGAAGAAGTTGATTTTGCAAAATAATCACTCAAATAGCTGCTTAGTGAGAGAAAATTTTAATTTTCTATCAGATGATGATGTTGGCAAGCAAATATGTAATTATTTGCAAACTCAGACATATATTACCTGAAGCACGGCCAGGACTACAGCCTTCTGTGGCCTGGGACAGCTTGGGAAGAGGGAAGACAGATCCAATGTTGGGGTAGGCTGTGAAGGTTCTTGACTGAGCACAGACACACCAGAAAGGGGTGGGGGGGATAGTGCATGAAGAGAGACTTCTCTAACTTTTCAGTGTGGCTTGACACCTATTATAAGAAACACGTCAATTTGCCTACTGTAAAAAGTTCCCTTCTTAGAGACTGTGCATGGAACCTATCCCTGGCCTCAGGAGACCTTAGACCTAACTAATTGTTTGGCTTTGTCTCTGAAGAACTTCTAACTTTATGCAGTGATTCTCATCCACGGTTGTAGGCACTAAAATTCAGGGTCATTCTTGGATAATTTTTCACCATATGCATGAAGAGGCCAAGAAAGCCATTTGTAAAGAGAGGGAAAGAGGAAATGCAGATAAACAGAGGAAAACTGAAGCAAAGTTTGGAGTGGGGAGTGGCTAGCAGGACAGAGAAACAGAGAAATATTCTTAGCTCCCAGTCTCATTCCCATTACTGGCTCTGGTCTAATTGCAGGAGAATACAGTTAGTTTTCCAGCCTATTTGGTTTAGACACCTCTGAGGAACTTGGGATTTGAGGAACCCCCATTGGGAAATGTTGCCAGTTCTGTCAGCCTCCCTGTTTCACATTCAGATCACAGTGATGTCCTTGCCTGTCCTCTTAAAAGTCCTTTGCTTCTGACTTCACAGCGCCCTCTTAGTGTTCATGAGTTTGCGTATTAGGGTCTTTCCCTCAGGTCTAAATGTTCCAGCAGTGGGTCAGCTCTCTGCAGGATTAGGGGAATCCGTGGGCTTTACAAATGCTCTGGGATCAGTGTGTTCTATCCTGAAGCTCTCCAAAGAAAGAAGCAATTAATCTATTTTATAGAAGATAGAGCTATCAGTGAGGCAAAGTGCAAGGACCACAGACCCAGAAGCCAACCGACTGGCATCAAAATACTAGTTAGGAGTCAAGTTGTGAGACTGGTAATTTCATTTTTCTTAACATCGCTGAACTTTCCTCTCTTTGCCTGTAAAATATTAGGTCCCACCACAATAAAATGTCATTTCTGTAGGTCGAAAATGATAGAGGATAAGTAACTTCACAGGGATGAATCTAACAGCATCATACCTGTCTCACAGGTGAGTGAGAATTTGAGTTTTGAATGCCTCGTGTTTTTAAGTGTCTGCCAAAAGTACACCCCCAATGAGTAAGAGCTATCAATCCTAATGTGTTGTTGCCTCTTGTTGTCCAGAACAATATCTTTGTGCCCACAGGTACTTTATGATGATGAAGGGGAGGAGGAAGAGGAACTAATATGGCGGAAGAAGTAATATAAGGCCAAACCTCCCCATGTGGCATTATCTCCCCAGCTTACTTACCCCAGAATGTGGTTTCCTGACAGAACATGGGCCCATGGAGCTGAACAAGACCTGGGGAGAAGAGGGGGCAACAGGAAAGCAGCTGTGTGGTGCTCCGTGCACTGAGCTGTGACAAAAACAGCAGCGGGGTGAGCAGCCCAAGCTATCACAGGACCACGAGGAGCAGAGGCTCGTATGCAAGGCAAAGGTCATACCCAGAAAGAAGAAGTAGCAGCTTATTCTGCAGGAGACCCAAGACTATGGTTGAGCCAAGTCTCTAACAGAAAGGGCTTCTCAAAATAGAGCCACGAATGAAGCTCAGCCTTTTACAAAGCAATCTCACATTAAAAATAATAATAAAAAGAAGAAGATTTTATTTATTTATTTGAGATAGAGAGAGAGCACAAGTGGTGGGGAGGGGCTGAGGGAGGGGAACAAGCAGCCTCCCCACTGAGCAAGGAATCCCAATGTGGGGCTCTAACCCAGGACCCTGAGATCAGATCATGACCTGAACGGGAGGCAGATGCTTAACCCACTGAGCCATCCTGGCACCCCACAAAGCAACCTCACATGAACACCATCTTTCTGCAACCACAGTGTGGAACAGGTCTTCTGGCTGGTGATGTCCTCCCTACACTGACAATCAGCTATATCAGTAGTCAGGCTCTGCCAGGGCAGGTTAGCCAGTCCCCATATGGCTAGTCCTTAGGTGTCATTCCCAGGAGAGGCAATGCCATGGTAGAGTCCTCTTCTTGTTCTAGAAGTTCCGAAATTATAAATTTGCAAGGCCCAAAGTCTGTGCTGAATGATTCAAGCATTCCCTCTTCCTGGACCACTTACCCTTAAATAAATATATCACTTGTTCCCCAGTTTCTCCCAGTCTCTGTACTTAATGTCACACTGTCAGGGGGGTGACCAGATTGCTGTCAACAGTGCCTGGGACTGGGCTAGTTGACGTCTGTTATTCCAGAATTACTAAATAGCGGTTATTTGCATACTCAAAATATCTCCATTAGAAAATAAATGAGTGTGGCACCTGTGTGGCTCAGTGGATTAAAGCCTCTGCCTTCAGCTAGATCATGATCCCAGGGTCCTGGGATCGAGCCCCGCATCGAGCTCTCTGCTCAGTGGGGAGACTGCTTTCCCCTCTCTCTCTCTGCCTGCCTCTGCCTACTTGTGATTTCCCTCTCTGTTAAATAAATAAATAAAATTTTAAAAATAAATAAATAAATAGATGAGGGGTGCCTGGGTGGTTCAGTCGCTTAAGCATCTGACTCTTTATTTCAGCTCAAATCATGATCTCAGGGTCATGAGATCAAGTCCTGGCCTCGGACTCCGTGCTCAGTGGGGAGTCTGCTTGAGATTCTCCTTCCTCCTCTGTCCCTCCCCCTGTCTGCACGCACTCTCTCTCTCAAATAAATAAATGTTTAAAAAAAGAAAGAAAGAAAGAAAGAAGTGATATAATCATTCTGCCTTCCCTGACAACTTAGATTAAATCTGCCACTGTTTCTCTTAACCTGCCTTATGATTCTACACATCATAATGATTTGTCTGTTACAGTCTGTCTTCCCATTGTAAACTGCTCTAGAGCAAAGACTTAAACAATTGTGATAAATGCTATATTTATTTCAGCATTTAGAACAACCCCTAGAAGACACTTGGAAGGTATTCCAAAAATGCTTGTTGGATGAATTTAAAAATTAAGGATTGAGACAAGTTTCCCTTCTAAATAGTAATATTTATTTTAATTAGCTGGTAAAATAATAATAAAGTTAATCAACTAGACCGATACCCAGTCTTTTCTTAAAATGTTTCAACATTCTAATACAGCAGTATTCTTTTTACAAATGTGTTGCCTTGCAATATTTCCTCCAACCTACTCAGGACCCACTGCCCTCCACATTCCCAGTAGAGGATTTTGCCCATGGCACTTAGTAGTTGTATTTTCAAATGGCTTGCCTTGGGCGAGCCTCTCCAGAGTGTCCGTCCCCGCAGCTCTACTAAGTTGGCAGTGGGTCATATAACCCTACCCTTTGGCTGGCCCAGCAAGATTACTTGGAACTAGAGCATAGCAGTTCTGAGAGCTTCCAACAGCGAGCAAGATAAAAAAAAAAAAAAAAAAATCGCTGCCTTCACTGCTAGGGATTTGCAACTCTTGGCTCTTCATGAGGCCTGGGATAATGTCTTGCCATGTATACCTCTAGTTACTCCACCTGTTTACTGAACCTACTTTGAATAAATTTATGTGGCTTACAGCCAATAACTGAGTCGCTGGGGAAAATTCACCAAAGGAACTGATCCTTCTTATTTCTGTAAAGCATCATCCAGGCATAAACTCCCTGGTGATCACGTCTCTGGGACCCAAAACTCCAAACAGGAAAAGCTTTAACTCTCTGGACCTGATTAGACATAGACTGGCTTTAAGGAAATGGGACATCGGAATGAAAACACATTAATGGTTCAAAGCTATTTCATGAATTTCCTTGACGTCCCCATGCTCACCAGACATTACCAACATGTGTGTTTCTGTTACCTAAGCATAAAATATCTAAAATAGAACATCATTATTCCTCCTTCTCGTCTTTCTAATCAGCTCCACTTCTGCCAATAGCACTTCTTTTTTAGGAGATTTAGAATTTCTGCCCTCCAATCCCATCCTCTTCCTTTGTCTCTCTCCACATGGTTACCAAACCTGCAAGTATTACTCTGCTCCCCCCGAAATGTATCTCAGTGCATCCCTTTGCATATGCCTAGGTCCTCAGTGTGAAAAGAAAACTGGTAGATCTGGGTTTATTCCAAACTTCCTGCTACCTAGCTTTAAGTCCAGCCACGTAAAAATTCACACATTCTGAGTTTTTAAATGTAAAAATATAGGCCAGATAATTTGAATGGAGGAAGCTGAGCACCCAACCTATCTGAAACAATTAAGATTAACTATCATTTCTTATGCAATAAATTCACTGTTCAATAAATCCTATGCGCACTTTACACCATCAAAGTGTTTCCATGTGGTGATTTTTTTCTACCTTTCCATTTACTTACTTTTCATTTACTTCTTTCCCTATGTCCATATACTGTTTCTATTTTTGAAATATCTTGTTTCAGCTTTCTCCACATTTGATTTTTATGCCCTGGCACCTGGAGAACACACGAATAAGTTCCAATTTTAGAAGGTACAGCTGGGCTTTTATGGGAAATGGAAAAGGACAAAACCCCTTTTTAACAACCTGGAGAGCTCATCTGGCTTTTCTAACTGTTGCTTTATGTTTCATGTTTCAGAGGACTAAGTAACATTCTCTTGTCAACAAAGCACCAGTGGCCCTGAGTGCAATCCCTTGTTGTAAAAACAGATAGAGATAAATAACCTGGCTTGTACATTTCAATATTTTATGAATGGACTCTAGCCTCAGGGAACTATCTCAGACTCCAAGTCATAACTCAAGTCAATGATTCGCTGCATATGGTTAGTTAAAAGTCTGAGTATCTCCGACTGTATCAATGGTCCATAACTGTATCATTCTCCAAATCTCCTTTTGTACCAAATACTTCAATATCCCCTTTACTATTCTGAAATGAAAAGCATAGACTCTATAATCCATCTACACAGAAATAACACATTCCCTCCACTGTTTCTTCTTTACAATTCTAAAGCACACCAGGTTTGAAATCTGAAAACTTTTACCCAAGTTTGGCTCCTAAATTTACCTGGCTGCATCCCTCAACCTGAATTGACAAGAATTATGTATTTTATTTTTCCCATCTGCTATGAATATTTGCTACAACAAAATCAGTACAGTTGGTAGCAGATCCCATATTCCACAGAGAGTACTACATTCTATTAGGTGTATGTACTTCACTGGTTTTCTAAAATGTGAAAATGACTGAAAATACTTCTGGCTAAAATATTCAGAAAATGGTTTTTGTAACCATGTAACCTACCTTCACACAAAAATTCAGTATATACTCTAACTCTAGTATAAAGAAGAAATAAAGGATACTAATTTATAAAAACCCATACATACATCATTATGTAAGCCCTTGGACATGACATAGTAGCAGATGTATTGAAGTGGACTGATGCCTGTGCCAAGTCCTAGAAGCAACCCATCACTCGGTATCATAGGCACACATGCAAACTGGCAAGAGTGGGTCATGTCAAGTCCATAACTGCATGACCAACACAATGACATAATTTTCTGAAATGATGAATGACTTTTGATAAAATGTCCAACAAAGCAAAAATACTATACTCCCTTCAATTTACACATCAGTTGCATTTCCTGGAAAATGAACTGTATATTAAAATTTTATTGGGGCATCTGGGTGGTTCAGTCAACTAAGCATCTACCTTCAGCTCAGGTCATGATCTCAGGATCCTGGGACTGAGCCCCGCATCAGGCTCCTTGCTCAATGGGGAGTCTGCTTCTCCCTCTCCCGCTTCCCCCCTGTTTGTGTGCTCTCTATCTCTCTCTGTCATATAAATAAAATATTTTTTAAAAACTTTATTAAAAAGCAACTTGTGTTCATACATCAGACAGAATTCATTTCAAAGCTAATATTTGTATTTGAATTTGTACAGGATAGATACACATTTGTCGGGCCGGTCTCTTCCACGCACAGCAAGACATCTAGAATCCCTGGATCCAACTTTACTAAATGACAGAGGAAACCCCTGCTTAAATTTTAAAGAACAGAAAAACACTCTCCCATCATTTCCAGAATGCCACCCTCCACCCCTCAGAGGGGAGTAATTCTCTTACTAAAAAGCACTGGACTAATATATCTTCAGTTTCTCTGAGACCACAGTAGCCTTAGGAGGATTTGGAAAACAGATTAAATTGGGAGAGAATCTTAACCCAGTCCTTGAAGATGCTCTGGAATCTCAGCTACCTCCCTCCCCAGTACATCACATCCATATAGGAACCCTGATATCATGACTGTTAGCAGCATTCTGTCTGTGGGCATGCATATCACCCCTGCTTCTTCCCCAAGACCCTTGTTCCATTCATTCTTCTGCTGTCCATTCCACCCATTTGATTGAGCACATATGTTAAACAGCAGGGATGCAAAACCTTGTTAAATTCCTGCCCTCCAAGAACTTCCAGTATGGTCTGAGAAGCAGTATGGTAGAGATGAAGTGCCATAGGCTACAGAAGTAGGTAGGAGGGATGCTTAGGCTAAGACACAGAAGGTCATAGACAGCATCTGAGAAAAAATTAATAGTTACTGCTGATATGATTCCCAAGAATGCTAAAGAAAAGACTTTTGCAATAAAGGCAAATGGAAAGAGAAATATTGCTTGCATGGTTAAAGATAAAAATTTACCCCTTTTCTGAGCTTCATACTCAAGGGAAAGAAAACCGGATGGTAGTCCGTTCATTCAAAAACATGGTTTTTAGAACACCTATAAATACAGGTTTACTGAATACCTATAAAATATCATATAACCCTAAGTCCTCATCTTCATTGTTTTTTCCCAAACTATGCTTTAGAATAAGAAAATCTACCCAAATATTTCCTTCTCAAGAGCTCTTAATATTCCACAGATGCTATCTGGTTTTGCCTTACTTTCTCTATAAAAAGGATATACATTTTTATCACCACAGTTGAGGGCACAAATACCCAAAAGCACTATGTGTCCCAAGACATGTTTTTACCACTTTTAGTGACTATTAGTTTACAAATAAAGTGAGAGGATAAATAAAAAGCTTGGTGGTGGTAACTTACCATTCAATAAGTAAGATTAGCTCTTAGAATAGAAATGTTCCTGAGAAAACTGTTTTTGCTATTTTGGAAGTAATATCATAGCTGGAACATGGAACTGAGAAGTTGCTTCTCAAACGTGGAAGATATAAAAACATTTTCCATTTTCATGGCCTATTTAGATAAGTTTAGACTGGTTGCTGTTTTAAATGCCAAAATATTCTTGGTTTTTCATTTGTGAACTACATCTTTCTTAATTTCTCAGCAATTAAATTGTACAATTTTAAATTGTGAAGTCTAATTGGAGATAAGGACCTGGATCCTTAAAAAGTATAAGTTGAAGTGAGAAACTCACTTTAGCTTATATTAATGCTTTTCCTATTGGATAATCTCCATTTCAGATGCTTCATAAATAATAAATAACAATGAAAGAAATCACATTTATTAAGGATTTTCTAGGTGCCAAAAATGCTCCATATGTTACCTCTTCTAGTTCTTAAAGTAAACCTGTGAATTAATAATGTCCCAACTTTACAGATGGGAAAACTGAGACACTAAATACTTTACTCAAAATCATTAAGGCAGAACTGAGATTCCAGCACAAAACTGGCTGGTTCTTGCTTTCCAGATTATAGACATCATGGTATCAGAACGAAAAGACCAACTCTTTGATGTTCCTATTCTCCCACTTCTGGCTGGAATAAGGTTCCTGCTTTCGTGCTCAGAAGATGCGACTGGCTTCTTATCCTTGATACTTCCTTATTCTATGACCTGTGCTCCCCACAGCTTCTGTGCGGTAGGTTTCACTCAAATACCCCTTTTGGAAGCATCATGTAGGGGGGGAGAAAAAAAGTAAAAGTCTCTGAGAGATGGTAGTACAAACTCACTTGATGGTGGTAGACCCTTCATGAGTCTCATGCCAAATGTCATAAATGTTAGGAAACCAGAAGCCGAATACTGTGCCACAGTAATGTTTTATAACTGCTCCGGTTGGTTTCATATATCATCACCTCCCGATACCTATACTTTTTCTCCCATTTCTAGGATATATGTACCTCTTGAAAGAACCTGAAAACAGCAGTTGGCTAAATCCATAATGTACCAGCCCAGTCATGAGAAGGGAGACGATGGACAATGCTTACAGAATGTCAGAACTAGAAAGAAACTTAGATATCAAAATGCATTTGATCAGTTTTCGGAGAAGAGAACCAAGGTGGTCTCATGGATGGTTAGGGACATTATCCAAACTAAGACTGGTTCCCAATGGAGACGTTGTTTCATTACCACTGTTCCATGCTACCAAGTCTGAATAATGCCTAAGAGATCATATCTACACTCTTGGGTTAAGTTTTAAGTTCACTCTGCTTATGGCTATGCTCTGTACATTGTTGAATATAGAGCCCCCTGAGCCGATAAGTATTGTTACGGATCCTATTTCCTATGAGTTCCCCCGATAGATGCTGGTCACCTGTTCCCCCATTATTTTCCCTCTACTCCACACCTGTTGAGCTCTGCAGCCTCCGGCTTTACAACTTTACCTTAGCCTTTATCTTCCTCCCATCTCAAATTTCAGGGCAAAGCTTTATATGTTATTTTATTTGGAACAACAAGCAGGAAAGTGAAGCTTGATAGAGGCCAAGAAAAACATTAAGACCAAAGGAGAGTGTCATTATTCGGGCAAACTCAGACAAAGGACCTACTGAAAAGAGGAGAGAGAGGAAGGCAAAAGAGAAGAAGCCAGGCATGGACAGCACTCGAATTAGAGAAAACAGACCAAAGAGGTTAATCCAGAAGAGTGTGACAAATTCATCTCCCACTCAGATAAGCACCTGTGTTCAATTGGGGGGGGGGGGAGGCATGGCAGCAGAGGAGTCTGGGTGGGGTGATCAATGCAGGGCTAAGGTGAGGTGGGGGAGGGGACAGGGTCAGGGTTCTGACTCCTTCTCTGGGAACAGACTCCATCATGTGCCCAAATAAATGGCAGACAGCTTACAAATGGATAGTAAAAAGGGAGCTAGCAAAAGAGCTAGGCCAGAACTGGTCAGGTTGTCAGAGACCCAAGAGAGTGTACAAAAGTTCAGGACTAAGCTCTAGTACTAGAAGGACCTGATGCAATGATACTTGTAACAGATAGAAACCGAACTGAATGGAGGAGGTCAACAAAGAAGAAATTAAGGTAAGGCTGCAGGTCAGTGCTTTGAGGGGGCTTGCCCTGGGTCTGTGGGTTCGGGCAGCAAAACTGGTCTCCCACCACCTGCCAACCAGTCTTCTACTCTAGTCTCTCTTGTGTCAGGAAATTAATGGGACCCCAGTGCCCAATGCTGAACTAGAGAAAGCTGAGGCTGCCCCAGGTCATGGGTAGCATGCAGAACAAAACCAGAGACAAAGGAGTTGGTGGTAAGGGTGACACAGGAGCTGAATTGATATCATGGTACTAACGATGTAAGCAGACTTGCTACCCATGCAAAATAGGGCTTTGAAAGTGAGGCAGTGTCTGTTCTGGAAAGTTTGTCTTCTCCATGGAACCAGCACCAAAATCTAGCTTCCTGGAATCTGAGCAGCTCAGGCCCCAGGCACTGCAGAGCGATGAAATGTAAGTCCACGTAGTACCTGGCAGAACCTGACAGCCTGAGAGGAATGTTCCCATGCAGTCCACTTGGGAATCCTGCCTCCATCTACACACATCCAAGCCCCAAGTCTTAAGTCCCCCACAGTGCACGACTACTTCTGAGAGCAGCAGGCATCTTAACCACATATGCTGCAGATCACAAGCAAAGCCAACTTTTAAGTAGTGAGAACGACTGTGTTCCAGAATCATCTCCACTACATTTTCTTATCTTACACAAACACACTGTAACATTCCTAAGGAAAGCACATTAAAGTAAACATAAAGTTAAAAGTGTGTTTTTAAACCTTTCCACCTTTCAGGCAGTAGGCACAGAAGAAAAAGGCTGTTCATTCACTGTGGTAAAGAACAAAGGATATCACCAAGGAATCACATTTATTTTAGAAGAACTTTAAAAAAAAATTGCTGAAATTCTTATGACCTGTACTTATTCAAATGTAGTGGCTTTCTGTACTTCATGAAAAGGTTACATTTATGGTTTCTGACAGAACAGAAACATTTTACCATGTTGGCCTTAGAAAACCAGATGATGAAAATATGATGATAAATATCAAAAGACATGTAACTAAAAAAGACCAACATGTGATCTAATTTTTTTTTTTCTTTTCAGTCTTTCCTGGCTGTTTTGGGTCGGCCCTGCCTGGGAGGGTTATCAGTAAGGTTCTAGTCAGGAAAACAGCAATGACCCTAGGTACTTCATAGAGAGGATATTTACCTGAATTGTTAAACAGGTGTTAGATAAGAGAGAACACCAGGGGTGATGAGGCAACTCAGAAATGAGAAGCTGACTGTTTCATTTCTCTAGTTTTGCATAACTAAGTACCTCAAACTTCAGGGACTCAACACAACAATCTTTTTTTTTTTTTTTAATCATTATCTTTCACAAGTCTGGGATTTGAGTGGGCACAGTGAGATGGCCATCATTTGGGTTCCCTCACGCATTTAGGTCAGATGGCAGTGGAGGGTGTAGCCATCTTGAAAGCTTACTGCTTTCGTGGGTGTGATGGTCAAAGCTGGCTGTTGGCTAGGACCTCAGCAGGAGCTGTGGGCCAGAACACTCACACAGAGTCTCTCCATGTAGTCTGCCCTTCCTTACAACATGACCATCTCAGACTTCTTACTTGACCACTCTGGCTTCAAAGGAAGTAATCCAAGAGGAAGAGGTGACCCCCTCAAACATCACTGTCCCTTCAGCTCTACTCTGTGGTTGATTAGTCAATATGTTTGGTCTAGATACAAGGAGAGGGGACACTGACCCCACCTCCTAGTGCTAATGTCAGAGAATTTGTGGACACATTTAAAACCACGAGACAGAGGAAGCAGCTACCAGTCCGATGTGTGGGACAACAGAAAGAGTCAATGTTGGAAGAAACAAGGATTGTGGAATTGGAGCCACAGGAATTGCTAAGAGAAACAGAAGGGAAACCAGGCCGTGCTACCCCAAGCCCACAAAAGCAATACTAATTAATCCATCATACATATTGTTCTTGTTATCTGCATCTTCCATAAATAAGCCTGACTTGACAAAGTACTGACTGGTACGCTAGTAATTAATTACTAGCATAATTACTGATTTTTTGTTATGACAATATGTTTCAGTGAACAACTCTATCAAAGTAAACTGGCGGCTTTCTAAAAACTAAGTCTTATACTTCAGGATACAAAAGTCAGGATCATAAGAAAAGACAATGGTACCAAATTAAAAAAACCCAAGAGACATAATAACCAAATGCAATGTGTGGTCTTGACTCAGACGAATCAGTTGTAAAGGACATTTTGGCCAACTGTAGAAATTTGAATATAAGCTGGGTTTTAGGTGAGACAGAAGTTTACTGAACAGGAAAGATGAAGATCACAGACTAAGAAAAGAAGCTTACAGAACAGAGTGTACAATACAAATACAAATACAAATACGTAGTAAGGTATTAACTGTGGTGATCCCTGAGGGAGTGGGATATGATGTTTGTTTTCTTTTTAATTTTGCTTGTTTTGTTTTTAATTTACTACATGCCTGTGCATTATTTCTGTAACTATAAAAAAGGTTACTTTAATAAAAGTCTTTTAAAAATAATTATGACATATAGATAGACTCATTGTCATATAGAACCTGTTTCAGATTTGCGATTTCAGAAACACAATGTCAGGCCGAGAAACAAAATTATGTTCATGAACCCTGATTTCAGACAGAAGCCAGAGACAGAGATATGACTCCGTGTGGGAATCAACATACTTTTTTTTGGATTCAAAGCGATATTAGTGCTAAAGAAAAGGAAATTGAAAAGTCTTCCTGTAAACTAATTTCCTCTCTCTTGTCTCAGCCCATGAAAATATCTAAGTCTCTTCATCCTAAATTAAAGTTCATGCTCCCCATAGTTCTTTCCTTGACATTCTTCTTTTTCTTTTTATATTATATATTCATACAAAGCAGACCACCATCTACTGTGATGACTCCCAAATGTATAGGTTCATTCCTGATTATTCCCCTAAGCATGGATATGATTGCTTACTAAACATTTCCAATTGAACTGCCAAAGGAACCTAGAATTGAGTGTATCTAGCAGGAAATTTAATCATACTTTTTCTTGTAAAACATATTGACTTTATATTTCTAATCCTTATTAATGATATCAATATCAACGCAGCAAGTCGAGTCAGGAATGTGATGGTCATCCTAAATTTCCCCATACTCCCACCACCCATACACATACCTAGTCATTCGTAGATGCCTGCTAATCTATCCTGGCAGAAAATCTATGTAGCTACTAAGACTAATAAGTCAGTTTTCAAGGTTTCAGGATAAAAGATCAATGTCCAAAAATCAACTATAATTTGCATATAGCAAATGTTGAAGACTGCAGTTAAAAATATAATTTATAAGGGATAAATCTGTTAAAATATGTGCAAGATCTAACACTGAAAACTGTAAAATATTGAAAAGAGAAATTAAAGGAGCTTTCACTAAATGGAGAAATATTTCATGTCTGTGGATCAGAAACCTCAATTTACTTAAGGTGTCATTCTTCCACAATGAATATACGTATAGCTTCAACAAAATGGCTTTTTACAGCAGGCTTTTTACAGACATTGACAAGTAATTTCAAAATTTATTTAGAAATATAAAAGAACTAGAATAGCCAAAAGAATCTTGGGGAAAAAAAAAAAGAGCAGAGTTCTTCCACCTTACTTTACTATTTATCATAAAACTAGAGTAATCGGGCGCCTGGATGGCTCAGTGGGTTAAAGCCTCTGCCTTTGGCTCAGGTCATGATCCCAGGGTCCTGGGATCGAGCCCCGCATCGGGCTCTCTCCTCATCGGGGAGCCTGCTTCCCTTCCTTTCTCTCTGCCTGCCTCTCTGCCTACTTGTAATCTCTGTCTGTCAAATAAATAAATAAAATCTTTAAAAAAAAAAAAAAACTAGAGTAATCAAGTCAATCATCTTTAAGATAGGCAAATTGAGCTTTCTGGGCTAGAACAGAGTTCATAAATAGACCAATACATATATAATCAATGGACTCTCTATCAAGTTTCAACTACATTTCAGCGAATAGTCTTTCAACAAATAAAAATTAATATACATATAAAATAAACTTCAATCCATACATCACACCATACACAAATATTAACTCAAAAATGGGTCATAGATAAACATATAAAATCTGAACTATAAAATTTCTAAAACAAAGCATACGAGGAAATCTCTGTGCCTTGTGTTAGGTCAAAATTTCTTAGATTGGGTATCAAAAGCACAATCCATAAAATAAAAAATTAGTTAAGTTGGACTTCATCAAAATAAAGAACTTCTGCTTTCCAAAAGACACTGTTAAAAGAACAAAAAAGATAAATCACAGGCTGAGAGAAAATATTTGAAAATCTTATACCTGAAAAAGGACTTCTATTCAAATATATAAATAACCATCAGCACAAGAGAACAAAAATGAATAAGGTAAGTGCTTTCGACACTTTTCAAAGATTTGCTGATGACAGATAAGTATATGAACGACCCCCAACATCATCCATTGTTAGGGAAATGCAAATTAAAAACATAATGTGATACTACTACACATCTATTACAATGTGTAAAGTTTAATAGACTGTCCATACCAAGTATTTGGACAATATGGAAAAGCTGGAATGGTCTCCCACTGCTGATGGGAACGTAAACTAAACTAGTACAACTGCTTCACAAAACTGTATGAAAGTTTCTCAAGTTAAACATACGGCTACCAAATAACCCAGCGATTCCAGTCCTAGATATTTACCTTGAAGAAATTAAAGAATATGTCTATAAAAATACTTGTACCTACATGTTTACAGCAGCTTTGTTTATAATAGCTGCAAACTGGAAACACCCCAAATGTCCACGGACAAGTCCATGGATATAGAAACTGTGGTTCATCCACTCTAAGGAATACCACTTAGCAATAGGAAATGAATGAACCACGGATACAAGCCATAACTTGGAGGAATCTCAAAATAATTACGCTGAATACCTCTATTTTTTTTTTTTTTTGGTAAACACATATGCAAACCTAACAGAATAAATAAGTATTTAATATTATTATAATCTACACACATTACACAGCGTATCGGAGATGGCCATTGAGAAGAAGGGACTGCCACCTGACCCTCAGGCTGGACCCAGGCCATCAGAGCCTCCTCAGACCTTCCCCTATTCTAGGAAGGAACGCTCCGCCTACCATTCCCACAGTAGGAGCTGGTTCAGGGACTCGGGCTTGAGAGAGTAAGGTGTTGTTGAGAGCATCTGGATGGCATATGTAACTGAACCCAGTGAAGGCCTCCATACACGCATTAAAGATTCTGGCAGGTGGGTGCAGAAATCTACTGGTCTTGCTGCTGCCTGTAGCAAACCTCCTATGGAAGTTCCCTTGCTTATCAAACCCACCACCTACCAATCTAGAATGACCTCTTTCTTCGGTCTCTATTTGCCTTCCATGTACAGGAACCAGTACAGGAACCAGTTCCATGTACAGGAACCAGTTTCAGATTTCACCCTGGGAACTCCTAAGATGTAGAACCGACACGTCTAAATAAATAGGCCTACAGGGTGATTAAGTTTTATGGTATCATTGAGCTGGGGACCCCACTACCCTCAATGTCAATAATGACTATACTAAACTCTTTGTGTTCCCAAGTAGAACATTCCAATTCTCATGGCTTGCCATCATTAATTTTCTTTTTTATAAATGATTTTTTTTAAGATTTTTATTTATTTGACAGACAGAGCACACATGTAGGCAGAGAGGCAGGCAGAGAGAAGGGGGGATGCAGGCTCCCCATTGAGCAGAGAGCCCAATGCGGGGACCCTGAGACCATGACCATGACCCTGAGCCCAATCCCAGGACCCTGAGATCATGACCTGAGCAGAAGGCAGAGGCTTAACCCACTGAGCCGCTCAGGCGTCCATTAATTCATTCTTCACAGACAAAGACCTTTGGGGGCTTCTTAATATTTTTGAGTTAGGAGACTCAAATATGTGAACACAGCATATATTTTGTTTTTTAGTGGACAGGGGACTCTAGTCCTGGGTTTGAGCTCCAACCACTCAGCAACTTTCAAGTTTCCCTAGTTTTGTACATACAGGATTTTGGTCCTCATAAATATCCTGTATGTGTAAGTGCATAAGGCCTAAATACCATGCTTAGCGCATGGTGAACTTTCCACAAATGATAGTTACTACTAGCAAATTTCATACAAATACTTATATAACTCTCAGAAGATTTTTTGAGTCCTAGTTCAAATTAATTCCAAGAAATTCTTGGTTTCTCTCTTGGACTGAAAGCAAAATAATCCCCACTTGTCCTGTAGTATAGAATTTCCCACTTAGATTTAAATATTTACTGACTGCATCGAGATGGTAATTTTGACAGGATGTAAACTCTCCCAGGAGGGGGAAAATATAATCATCATTTTCCCCTGTGATATAGAAAGTTAAATATTTTCCAATTTCTGAAATTTCCTGTTTCTTACAAAATATGTACTCTAGTAGGAAAAAACATTCTCAGAAAATATTCAGAAATGTGGGGGCTCTAGAAGAAGAAAAATATTAAATAAACAAACAAAAAAACCTTTCAGTATAACTGCTAGAGGTTTATAATTAATAAAAGTGCTTTCCCCTATATGGAGAATCAAACACCCTAGATTTGCTACAAAATACAATAGGTGTTGTATATAAGATTTGGTTAAGAATGGAAGGAGACGGGTGCCTGGGTGGCTCAGCAGGTTAAAGCCTCTGCCTTCCGCTCAGGTCATGATCCGGGGTCCTGGGATCCAGCCCCGCATCAGGTTCTCTGCTCAGCAGGGAGCCTGCTTCCCCTGCTCTCTCTCTGCCTGCCTCTCTGCCTACCTGTGATCTCTGTCAAATAAATAAATTAAAAATCTAAAAAAAAAAAAAAAGAAAAAAGAAAAAAGAATGGAAGGAGAAATGACTGAACATGATTTCTCCTGGAGGAGAAATTAGTGGTACGGCCTCTTTATATCTTCTTTGGGCCAGACATCTCTGGGCTGTATGCACCAGTTCTAGTTACCGGCCTGTTCTTGATATATAATTAAAGCAGAGTCAGTTTCACATGAAAATCTAAATGTCAAAAGTCCAGGTAATTTTCATTCTAGACAGTCCTCTAAAGTTGATTATCTTTTTTATTGTGATACCACAAAGGAAATTTTAGGTCAGAAATGAAGCAATATGTCTACACACAGTTTTTGAAATGACATTAACCTTCTCCTTCTGACTCATCTTCCTTAATGCTTTCATGTTCTTTGAGTAAAGATCGCCTTCAAATGTTCCATTTCTAATCAGAAATTTGTGTATCATTCCTAAGAGGTTAGATATCTTTTTAAAATTCTTCACTGATTTATAACAGTATAGAACTTCCTTAACAGCTGGTTCAGCCATATTGAAATTTGTGGCCCAAGTCCCACCATCTTGGAAAGTTGATACATAATTAGCCCAAAAGTGTATGCACAGTATATATAATGTCATTATGTCCCTTTTTCTTAATTTTTACTTTATGAATTAATTATTTTATCTGTTTCTTAGAATTTTTAGACTTTTGTGTTCATTTGCTAAGACTGCCGTAAGGAAGTATCACAAATTGAGTGGCATAAACAACAGAAATTTATTGTCTCACAGCTCTGAAGGCTGGAAGTCTTAAGATCAAGGTGTCAGCAGAATTGCTTCTTTCTGGGGGGCTGTGGGAAAAAAAAAAAATCTCTTCTATGCCTCCCCTCTAGCTTCTGGTGGCTTGCTAGTAATCTTTGGCATTTACTGACTTGTGTAAGTATTATCCCAAATTCTGCCTTCATCATCGTATGATGTCCTCCCTGTATATCTGTGTACATAGTTGCCCTTTTTATAAGGACAACAGTCATACCAGATTAGGCCCTAGCCTAAAGACCTCATCTTAACTTAAGAAAGTACATTGGCAGTGACCCCATTTCCAAATCAGGTCCTGTTCTCAGGTACTGGAGGATAGCAGATACGATTTTCAGGGACACACTATTCAACTCAGAGCATACATATAAACATACATATGCTGCATAGGAAACTCTGTAGCATATCATCGATATATTAACATTGGCCTTCTCCATGCCTTTTTTCATAATATGAAGACAAGTTTCTTAAGACCATCAACAATGTGGAACAATATAATAGGCAGAAGTTCTAAGATAAGTTACTTCAATGGAGCTAAGGCTTCTGTTAATTCTTATAGACCATTCTGCCTGACGGACTCAACCGCCAGCCATTCTGAGGCACAGGCAGTGTACACCCAGCCTCCCTTCTTAGCATCCTTTTTGGTTTGTTTGTTGTTTTCTAACTCTAGCCATATATAGTCCCTGCCTTCTAATAAATTCTCTAAATATGAAAGAATATTTACAGCCCATAGCTCTGTGTGCTGCCCACATGACTTTGGTCATCAAGTTTTAAACATAACAGCTCTGTGACACTGCAGCAAATCAGACTATTTAAATTTGTTTCGGAAATTTGTTTCAAAGAGGTTTCATTTCTCTCTTAGTGCCAACTCCAATAAGTTGAATTTCTAAAGAATTTAATTGGTTTCTAAAGCCCATGGAAGAGCAGGTCATTGTAGATTCTTTTTTTTTTTTTTTTAGATTCATTTATTTATTTGGAAGAGAGAGAGACAGCATGAGTGGGAGGGGCAGAAGGAGAGGGAGAGGGAATCTCAAGCAGACTCTGCATTGAGTGGAGAGCCCAAAGCAGAGCTCGATCTCACCACTGTGAGCCAAAACCCAGAGTCGGACACTTAACTGATTGAACCACCCAGGCGCCCCTCATTGTGGTTTCTTAATGTTTGCCATGAGTTGGGCTACAGGAGGTGGTATACTCATTTCATGACCCTAACTCAGCCTAAGGTATCCTAAGATAATCACAATTACCCAAAGACAACTGTACTCTAGACTAAGGCAACATGATTATTCCATTCCCCAGATCCTGCTTCCCCCCAACCCCAATTTCCTGTTTATGAATTACCTTCCTGCCTCCACACCATCTAATGTGTAGAGGCACACACCAATTATCTCTCTGTCTCTACTTCATTGACCCTGTGAAATCAGCCTTGGCTTCATTTTCTGGATTGTCTCTCTTAACCTTTGCACCAAACGCCTTCTGGGTACTATAGTTAGTAAATTAGGTTCTGCTAAACAGATGTCTTTTCATAAAATTCCGAAGGCAGAAATACAGTGAACACCATATTCCTGTGACTATTGGTTGTGGCTGCTGCCAAGAAATGTCACAGAAATATAAGATCCTCCAACATCAGCATTCCAGGGCTCACTGTCCAGCTCCATGGGTTGAGAAGCAGGTTTAGGGGGAAGGGAGGCTTCTTGCTTCTAGCAAGGCTGCAGTGGAGGCTTTAGAGACAACAGTCACCTAGTAGGACAGTGATCCAGTCTTCCGAAAGACATTTCTGGAAACACAATTTCTTCCTTTGACCTCAATAGGTTTCTTCCTTTAACCTCAATAATCATTATCTAACCATCTATAGTTGTGTAGGAAACCTCTTTCTGCTTCAAATACATAGAGTGGTATTCCTCATAATAGTAGATTTAACTGACTATGAGGGAAGAGTTTATGCCACGAAGAGCTTATGGCTCAGAAACACAATTTCAAGAGCATTAGATATTAGATGACTTTCTTTATTATCATCTCTGGGTCATTTCCTTGTGGAAGTTTTCATCGGCTACTTCACACTACACCAAAACCCAGCCACATGCAATCTCAATCCTTTCCAGAATATTTCTAATTGGCCAAATTCATCCTAATTGCAGAGAAATCCACTCTCTTCATTTCCCAACACCAAACCCTGTTTTTAAGCCAATTTTGTATACCCAAGCCTACAGAGGTACAAAGCAGCTTAAAATAACTCACATGCCAGGACCCATTCTCTTATATGGCAACCATGCTTATCCACAACGTTTTCATCCATGAGGTAATGATAGTTGATGTAGAAGCCAATGTAACAAGGGCTTATATGTCACATGAGAAATTTAAGGCGTGACCATCATGGCGTTCTCGGGAAATACCAAGTTTCCTTCATGACACGAAAGGAGCACTACATACTTCCCAAAGGGGTATGACAGGGAGCAGAGTGAAAAGCCAGTGCCACCAGCCTGTTTTTTCTCTCTCCCTCTCACCCCCAGCCCCCAGCTACAGAAATCAATCCTGCCTGGGCTCTTTCAATCTGAATAAACAAGTCTTTTTTTTTTTTTTTTTTTTCCCAGCCAGTGTGATTTTTCCCAATTGTTATCTTGATTATTATGTTTCCTTCTACCGGTTCCTTTCTCTTCTTTGTAGGATCCGTAATCTCCGCATTTTACAATGCCCGATGCTGTGCCCCAGATCTCTTAGCTCTCTGCTCATGATTTGATTCTCTCTGTGTTTTCGCTGTTCTGAATGTGTCTTCCACTTGACCCCTCCAGGCTGATCTCAGTGGTGACTGATCTCTCCTTCATTCATCCACTCAGTTTCTAAATTTTAAATTTATCAGATGTTTAACTTTCAGGAAGTCTTTATAAAGCTATAGTAGAATCTTGAGTCTTTTAAGAAGCATTTTGTTGTGGTCATTCTTATAGCCATCTGTCTCCTCTAACAGTTTTATCATCGTGCTAGAAGCTTTCCCATTCTGATTCTCCTCTCTCCTTAACTTTCTCTTCCCTCTCCCTTCCTCTTTAGATTCTCTTCCCTTCCTTTCCCTTCTCTTCCCTTCCCATTCCTCTCCTTTCCTTTCCTCTTTTCCTCTCTTTCTCTCTCTCTCCCTCTCTCTCCCTCCACTCTCTCCCTCTCTCTCCTTCCACTCTCTCTCCCTCTCTCTCCCTCCGCTGTCTCTCCTTCCACTCTCTCTCCCCTCTCACTTCTTCTCTCCCTCCTCAGGCTTGTTTTAGCTCAAAGACACTGCTGGGTCCCCTTAGATTGTGATTATTTCCTCTGCATACGCATGAGTCTATTTATATACCAAGCTAATAGGGTACCTGGGAGTGATGGAAAACCACAAGAGGCAGGAAGTACTGCTGTTCACAGACAGAGATGTGAGAAATGGAAACTCTTCAGTCCCCTCTGCAAACATCAGGCAGAAGCTGGACTGGGGCTCTCTTAGGCAGAGGGAGGATCCCTCTGAAGCCTTTACAACCAGCAGGTCCACCTGGAATGACATGCATAGGCCAGCAAGGCTTTTCTTCTTGGGGATGCACAGATCTCGAGGCCCAATGTCTCTCCAGGAAAAAGAGTTCAGCTTCTCAGCACAGATCAACTTCCAGGAAAAGACTGAGAATCATCCTAAACTTCCAGCCCATGTCAGGGTCGAGGATTTCATGCATATCCTCTAGTCCAAGCACCTGTTTCTCTATGAAAACATGGCCAGCAGTTGGATTAGAGTTGAAAGTAAATGTTAGGGCAACAGGGAGGCACCAGGTCACCATAGCATCAGAATTCTGATAACTGTGAGGCCGATGGAAAAGATAAAAACAAAGGAGACAGACAAGATCGATGGAAACAGCCAGTATTATTTGCTTTCGCCTTATCACTTTCCACAAAAGATTTAATATGACTTACGGCAGAACCCATGCAATAAACCAGCAAAATGTAAACAGAGATGAAAAATAAGAACCAAGCAAAATATAATTTAGAAGATATCTAGACAAGAAAAGAAAAAATAAAATAAGTAACTTTTATCTGAGTCCAATTAATGGCCAGACTATCCAGGAGGTTGCCTGGGATGCTGATTTCTAATGGATTCTAGAGCATCACTGGGATTAATTCACACAGTGTAATTGGTCTCACTACCATTAAAGTAGAGAGAATCAAGTCAAAACTAAAAACACCCTTTACCACATTACTTTATCTTTTGAGTAATTTATCCCTACCCTTATATGATTTCAGTAAGTTCGATGTCAACATAGTGAGCTGAGTTTCTAAAACCAAATAAAGTCAGACATAGGTCTGCTTCTGGGGAATGAATAATTTAGCCAATGAAACGGGAAACCTGTACGACGTCTTCTAAGAAAGTGTCCTGGAACTCTACACTTCTATAACGTCTATAAGTTAGAAAATTATGAGAGAGATTGAAGGATTAAAAAGCAGATAAAATAGCAAAGAGTGTGACAAATATTTTGGTTGGTATTAATGAATGAATACATGTCTCTGTCCATCTAACTTCCTAGAAAACATTTTTCTTACCACCTCCACTACATAAAAGTTTCAAAATATATTTTTAAAGTTTCCATCTGGAAAGGCATCAAGGGATCAAACCTGCCTCTCCCTCTTCCCTGTTGTGCAGCCCATGCAGTAACATGCCTTGTTGAGTACGTTTTCTCACCCTGTTCTACCTTTTACAGAAGCCAGAATCTTGACTACAATAACCAGGTATGATCTACCTAGTTCAAGCACATGTCTATGGAAATATGTAGGATGACTTTTAAATTCATATCACTTGAAGAATAATAGTGGTTTCTTTGAGGACTACTAAACAGAGGAAATCCTCTACATTCAGATACACTTATGCTGTACATGAACATATACAACTTTCTTTAAATAACTCAACAGTGTCATCCTTGAGGCTAACCAAACTTCCTTCTTAGTCATGAATTACTCTTCCTTACCCAACCCACCAAGAAAAATTCTGTTTTGGTCCGATTTGGATTTATCTTCTTAAAAATTCTGGTGGTAACCTTGTTATTTGAGCCTGTAATATTTTGACCATATTATTCTGAGATGCCGCAAAGGTACAAGGTTCATGGAAATGACCAAATCTATAATAATTGCTTTTGTTGGATGATGACTTCCTCCCATAGGCTGTGTATTCAGTGCCATTTTTTTTTTCTCCAAACTCAGCTCTAAGCTCTGTATCTTTTTTTACTATTGTGATTATCCTTCTATACTTCTGTTCTCTACCTGGATGTGGAACCAAGAACATGTATGGTAGGAAGAGACACATCCCTGTTGGGGTCCAAGAAGGAAACAGCTAACCCCAGGTAGTTGGCACAGAACACGTGCCATATTACTACCTGGGAAACATATTTAAGAAGCCCCCCCCCCCCGCCACAATGTCTCAGAGTTGTTAAATAACTGAATACCTCAAATCATACGGGCTGCATTCCAATCCTCAGATATTAATGTTATTTCATATTTATAGAAAAATATCTAAAGTGCTTTCTCACAGGCTCCCTCAATTGATGGCTGACACAACCCCAGGAAGCAGGTAAATAAGACCTAATTATCCTCATTTTATAGCTGAGGAAGCATAGAGTCTTAAATCTATAAGTCAGGACAAAAATCACCAACCATAAAGCCACACAGATATATGTTGTAATTCCAGAGCGCTCACTCACAGAAGTTCTTCATCTTTCCATTCATCACAGCCTCCTCCACACTCGTAAACCAGTTGTGAAGATGAAGTGAGATATTGTATAAAGAAAAAGTACTGGTGGGATCCTCGCATTTTACTACTGGATGCGCATTAAATAACATTTCTCTCCCCTTTCCCTTCCCTCAGAGATGTGGGTCTGACCATCCGGCCAATAAATGGCAGAGTTCAGAAGACAACCTAGCTTCTGACTCCTGACCGAGCGGAAAAGTATTAGCTCAGGGGCCACAATTCTCCTCTGTACTCATACTTTACAGCTTGTCCATACCATGAGAAAATGGCTGCCGCAGAAAGACAGGGGGCAGATCCACATTCTGTCCAGCCTGACACTTACACAATTTGGAAGTTCCTTCTTTAAGAAAAGAATTCAAAATTGAGAATATAAGATTGAGTGTAACAGGGATATTTAGTTAGAACAAATAAAGACACAGCAAATTATAAAATTTTTAAAGCTGACTAAAAACAAAAACATTCCAGGGGCACCTGGGTACCTCAGTCAGTGAAGTGCCCAACTCTTGATTTTGGCTCAGGTCATGATCTCAGGGTTGTGAGATCAAACCCTGCATCCGGCTCTGTGCTCTCAGCTCAGAGTCTGCTGGAAATTCTCTCTCTCCCTCTCCCTCTGCCCCTTCTGCCTCTCATGCTCTAAATAAATAAATAAATTCTTCAAAATATTAAAACATTACAAAACCCTGAAAAATAATATATTTATCATCTCATTCCAGAAATACCTCTCTACACTACCTTGTCCTACTTTTTTCTTTTCTTTTTTTTTTTTTTTTTTTGCTGCATTCTTTTTGATCACCTCTTCATGCAACAATTTTGAAACATTACCTAAATACAGAGACTAGCAGAATAAGTCAGTCTTTCTTTGAGCATCGTCGACTGTTTTACTTTATGGAAGACATTTTTATCTGGAACTGCCAAACTTTACTAAGGTAAGACATTCCATCTCATGTGCTGGAATGTGCAAAATGTGCAACCTTGCTGTTAGTCCTATTGCTTTCGATTTATGCTCTATAAACACAGGAATTTCTATAGATTCTATTGCATATAACTCTCATAAAAAAAAAAAGATGGAGTGTTATTGACTAGAAAGAACAGCTTTAGTTAGGTGTCATTGTGAACCCCCATTTACAATTTTCTGCATCTGAAGGACCATTGGGAGAATTTTCCAGAGTAGTTTCAGGCTCCATATATTCCAAGCTTTGTTTTACCCCTTTTCCTACATATTTCTGGAGCTGGTTTATTGCATACTACTGTACTTTTAAGTCAAGATGCCAGACACATCATACAGTAGGCATGGTTTGGTTAGCTTATGCATACGCCAGGGTGATGAGCAATCACATAGGTATGTTCTCAGATGACAGCAAACTATGCAAAGTAGCTCATAAATTCCCCTCATCAGATCCCCCCCAAAAATGCATGCTCTGACCCCACACACCAGGAGAGAACTCTGGAGGGGGAACAAGTAGTCTTAACTGATTGCTGTCAAAACACCTTTTGTTTTCAAATTTTACAAAACATATGATCATTAGAACTCATTGCTAGGGCCACCCGGGTGATGCAGTGGGTTAAGCGTCCAACTCTTGGTTTTCGCTCAGGTCGTGATCTTATGGTCATGAGTTCGAGCCCCGCATCAGGCTCCATGCTTAGCTCTGCTCAAGATTCTCTCCCTCTGCCCCTCCCAGTCATGCGCTCTCTCTCTCTCTCTCTCTTGCTCTCTCTCTGAAATAAATTGAAAGAAAGAAAGAGAGAGAGAGAGAGAGGGAGGGAAGGAAGGAAGGAAGGAAGGAAGACAGACAGAAAAGAAAAAGAACTCATTTCTAGGGCCCCAGAGAGAGCTAGTGTAGAGGAGAGGGGCATGCTAGCTTTACTGCAGGGAAATCCACTCCTGGAGGGACCTATTCCAAAGCACATTCAGGGAGCCAACTTAATGAGACGTCTCAGTTTTTTATTATAAGGGGAAAACATTTCTAGGACCTCTGGCAATTTAAAAGGATACGTTAATTCCCCACAAAGACTCCCTTTACCCCACTTTCAATTAATGTATTTTCTTTGACCACTCTTGCTGTTTTGAAAACCTGAGGAGTATCTAAGCAAAGAAAAGCAAAGGACTGCTAGATGGGAAGAAAGAATGTCTAGGTATTGGTTGCTCACTCCAAGACGTTTGACACTTGAGAATATTTTGTAACATTTTAGCTATAACCACCACCTTGATCTGCCCATGTTGTATTACCATTTCAGATTCACTTTAACCCCGAAAACTCCAAGCCGAAAAGCTTCCGCGGCAACTAACCACGGGTGGTTTCTGTGCTGGCTTGTTTTCATATCACCACGGACCTTTGAACAGTCACTGAGCTAATTCGATTTTCAGGCCCATTAATCTGGAACTTCCAATCAAAGGAGAGATGATGCACCTCCTGGATAGGTTTGCAGAGCAACAGCAACTGTGGCGACAGCATCTTAAAACTCCCTGAGCTGCCTCCAGATCAGAGTGCGTGCCCTTTCCCTGAGCCCCTGACCTACACATGGATGGCTGCTGGAATGCCCCAGCGAAGGGGAGGGAGGCAATGGATGCTTCTGCTTGGCACGTCTTCACTGTTTGTCATCAATACTAACAAGCCTGGCCTTCCGGCCCAGTGAAATGGACAGCACTTGGCTTTGGAAACCCCATGTCTTCCACCCTGAGTCTTTGGTTTTGACCGCTTGGCTTCCCTTAGTGTCCAGAATTCTCTTCCTTTACTGCCTTTCTCCCTCTAGTAGCCTGGTTTTCAGGAAGATAGCTGATAGCTGATCTAAAACAAAAGCAAAATGCCTACACTCAGCTATCTCAGGTGCAAATGGGCACATCTTAGTGTCCCACCGACAGCGCTGATCAACCCTGATGCCCATTAAAGTTACCGAGGGGCTTTAACAAACACCAGTACTTGGGCCCTAACCCAGACTAATAAGAGCAGACACTCCGGGGTCGGGTCCAAGCATGGCGATGTTTTTAGCACCACCCCAGGTGAATCTATAGGGTTATTTTGTGTTCAGAGGGAAAGGAAACATAAGGGGAAATCTGAAACTCCATTTGTGGAATTTCAGGCATCAGAAAGCAGGGAAAGTAATTTAGGGAGCAGATGGCAGAGGGCTTTTCCAACAGCCTTAAAATCCCTTCAGTAGTCGATTTACTTCCCCTATTCCTAGATAGAGCCTGCTATAAAAAAATACTGTACCTATAGCAACCAAATGAGAATTAAACCGACCCACTGAAGTGCCAATATCTGATAACAACCCAGTCCCACAACATCTGTAAAAAGTTGCTTTCCCATTTCAACTATGGATTTTACCAACTATGTTGTGCACATCACAAATACTGACACCAGATGTCATTCTAAAACAGAAACGTTTCTTTCTCTGCCAGTGTTGTTTATTAACAAACATTACGTGAGCACCTGCTGTGGAGACATGCACAGGAAGCGATTAGGAGATTAGGAAGTATTGGCAGAAATAATCCCTCTTTAGCTATAAAATCCTATGATTCCAAGGTAAATCTCTTCTCTGAATGTTGAACACTTTAGAACGATCTCTTATGAGATGGGATTCTGGAGGCATCAAAGACCAAATTATCTATCCAAATTGTCTCCTATCTGATCTGTCTGAAATTCCCATTTCTTCTCGTTGAGTCAATGTAGGTTTCACAGAACTAGTTTGGAAGAGGGGGCCTACGCTGTAGGACCTACTGATCCCTTGGCATATATACATCACCAAATCATCTGGAACAAATCTCTCAAGGTTTAGAACCCTGAGCTAGAATGTTCTGTAGAGGGAAAAAGGGACCAGGACAGCCCAAGACTCCACGAGACAGTGTGAACACCGCAGGCCTGGAAAGGACACAGACTCTCCAAAGAGAAGAGAAGAACTTCTGAGCATGGTCCCAGGGAGGACAGGAAACTGAGGTCAGAAGCATATGGACACCACAGGCTCCACCTACTTCCCAAGTGTCACCTCGAGCAGGCCGAGCCTCTGTGTATTCAGGACAACCTGTCACCGTTTGAATTTTTCTGCCTCTATGACCTTCACGTTACTTGACTTTTCTCCACCACTTTCTATCTGGCTTCATGCAACCTGACTCCTGCTTCTGCCTGCTCCTCGTTTCTACCTAATTCTACCTTTCACCAGCTGCCTCCACCACTGTCTTACCTCATATATATATAGATTAGGATGACATCCTTTTAAAGATTTTATTTATTTATTTGTCAGAGAGAGAGAGCATAAGCAGGGGGAGCAGCAGGTAGAGGAAGAAGCAGGCTTCCCACTGAGCAGGGAGTCCAACACGGGACTGGATCCCAGGACCCTGGGATCATGATCTAAGCCAAAGGCAAACGCTTAGCAGACTGAGCCACCCACGTGCCCAAGATGATGCCCTTTTAAAAGCAAGTTGAAAAGTGAAGCATGGGACATTGGGAAGCAGAGGAGAAGAAAGACAGGTGCCGGTCACAGGAACTGTATTTCTAAGACACTGCATATTTACTAATACATAGTAATGTTAGCAGTGAGCAGTAAATGTTCCCATTTCTAGGTATGTGCTCATCCCTACCTACCTTTCGTTCAATTCTTGTAGCACTCTCTCTCTAGAAAGAGAATGTTCAGAGCACATGTGAAAAACACAAAACCACCAGTCCGAATGGGAAAGATCTGAGTATGAGCTTCCCGCTAGTTAGTGGGCAAGACCTGAGTCCAAAATAATATTATTACTGTTTTTATGCAGAAATTCTGAAGTTAACATGATCTGTAGAATTATGGGATACAAATATAATGTATTTTTATGATGTTATTTTTGCCTGCTATCTCCTTTAAGAAAAAATAGCATTTTTAGACCAACTGCCTTTATATTGTATCATTATAACCACACACTAAGAAAATTTATTTATGTTCTGAAATATTCTGTACTTCAAGCCAAAAATATTAACTTATGCTTGCTTTTCATTCGCTACTTATAACCCATATAAAATAAAGTTACTTTGAATACATTGCAAAGTAGGTCTAGATTGGTAAAGCAAGCTGAATTCGGAAGTTCCCAATCAATGGCAAATGATATTGAGAGAGGTTCTAATGAATGGCCAATATGTTCTAAATATTAGGAAGACATAAACAAATATATTTCAAATGAATCAGACCCAAATTACTGGCTCTGATTTTCAAATTTAATTATAAATAGACAATTTTGTGACGATGTAATTGAGATTTACGGTTGCCCTAGGTTCAAAAAATTTTGCCATAAAAATCTTAGGTTTTTTTGCAGCAATAGCTTGCCAAATACAATGACAGTAATTAACTAAGAAAGAGTATGCTTTTGAGAATTTTCTTTTTTGATGGTATTTGAATTAGCCAAGGAAGATTAATGAAGTGAACAAAAAGAACTGTATTAAGAAAATGAATGTGGCAAAAACTAGAGTAGAAATATTATTAGAACCAATTTATAACTGCATGAAAATCACTGTTAATTTGCCTGTTATATCTCCTAGGTATTCAATGTTAGCAGAAATTGCAATGTCTGTGTATCTCTACTAGTGGATTTCAGCCATAAGAATGTAATAAATAAATAAATAAATAAATAGATAAATAAATAAATAAAAAGAAAAAGAAAAAAAATGTAATCAAGACATTTGGACAGTTACATCTTCATTGCCTTCTGTCACTTCATTTACACAATTGAGTCTTCTACCTAAGTAGAAGATATCCCCAAATCAAATAATGTCTATAATAAGTACTCTTCCTTCTACTTAGTTCTACCTCTCCAAGTGACCTAAAAAAAAAAAAAAAAAAAAAAAAAAAACCAAAAAACTACATTCATTACATCTGTATCTTTGCAGTAAATACCCAGCAGTGCAACTGCGGGGTCATAGACGAATGGATAAAGAAGATATGGTCAATATATGCAATGGAGTATTACACCTCCATCAGAAAGGATGAATACCCAACTTCTGTATCAACATGGATGGGACTGGAGGAGATTATGCTGAGTGAAATAAGTCAAGCAGAGAGAGTCAATTATCATATGGTTTCACTTACTTGTGGAGCATAAGGAATAACATGGAGGACATTGGGAGAAGGAAAGGAAAAGTGAATTGGGGGAAATCGGAGGGGGAGATGAAGCATGAGAGACTCTGGACTCTGAGAAACAAACTGAGGCTTTTGGAGGGGAGGGGGGTGGGGGTTGGGTGAGCCTGGTGGTGGGTATTGAGGAGGGCAGGTATTGCCTGGAGCACTGGGTGTGGTGCATAAACAATGAATCTTGGAACACTGAAAAAATTAAATTAAATTAAAAAATTAAAAAAAACCAAAAAATTTTTAAAAATCTTCATTCAGTAGTTAATAAATATAAGAGCCTTCCATAGTTTCCTATTGTATGTTGGCTCTACTCAGACTTCTGAGTTTGGGAGACACTATAAACAGAATAAAAGATAAAGAAGATTAGGGGAGAATACATCTATTGCCTTTAATGTGACCATCTTTATAGCTGCCTAGATGCCTGAAATACCAAAAAGATGACTATTTATTTATTCATTCATTCATTTAACACATTTACATTAAATGCTTACTCCATGCCAGGCACTATTTTTGGCACTAAAGACACAGGATGAAGAAAATGAGCAAAAATCCCTGCCTTCCTAGAGCTTACATCCTTGTGGAAATAGACTAAAAAATAAATAACATACTAAAATAATTAAATATTAATTGTTAAATGAGTGCTATGGAGAAAGACAAAATAAGCAAAGAGAATATCATGTTGGCAAATAGAGTTTCCAATTTTAAACAGAATGGCTAGGGTAGACCTTCTTGAGAAGGTAACATCTGAGTAAGGATCTGAAGGAGGGGAGGGACGTGAGCCATGCAGGGAACTGGAGGAAAAGGAAACAGCAAGTTCAAGGCTCCTGAAGTAGAAGTGTGCCTAGGGTGTTCGAGGAACAGCAAAGAGGCCAGTGATACCAGAAGGCAGAGACCAGTAGATGACATGAAGGTAGATCAGGTGGGGTAAAATCAGAAAGGATAGATTTAGTAGGGCCTATGAAGGGATTACAATGCTTTTCCACTTTGACTCTGTGTAAGATGGGAAGCCATTAGGAATTATAAACAGAGACGTGGCATAATTAGATCAATGTTTTCAAAGGAGTCACTTCAGTTGTTCAGCTGAGACTAGACTGCATGGAGCAAAAATGGAAGAAGGAGACCAACTAGAAGGGAGCTTAGCCTGGGTTTCCCCAAAAGCAATGCTTGAGACGATGGCTGCCCACAGATAGCTTATTTTGTAAAGTGACCCCAAAGGAGAGAACTGGGCACCTGAGAAGGGAACCAGAGCCAGTGAATGTCTTTACAAAGCTAGCTGCTGTGAGCAAGTGGGGTTCCATGCAGGGAAGCCTCAAAGCTGATACTCAGAACTGTCCACCCACAAGATGGAAGAGGGAGTTTTTTCCCACCAGCTCTCATTCCCCATTGATCAGGTGTTGTCCCACGGAGATGTAATTCTCTTTAACTTCCAGTTCTGAAAATGGAAGGCAAAAGAATGAGGAAGTTCCCATGGATATCACACTTAGGAGAGGCAAAGAGGCTCTGGAGGAAAGCAAGAGCTGAGAGAAGCTAGAGGTGATTTGAGGGGAGCTACCACCAGATCACACTTACAAGCAGCCAGGTGTGGAAGCAACGGCTGGAGTAAAAAGTTGGGTTGAGAGGCGATGAGGTAGGGCACAGGACTTTTTCCCACACAGAGAACGTCCGCAATAATCTACAATGGCCGTTTGAACAAGAGTGGTGGCGGTGGAGGGGTGACGATCTGTCAGGTTAGAGTACGTTTTTCAATGTAAGGCCAAAAACATTTTCTGACCAACTTAATGAGAAGTGTGAGGAAAAGAGAGTTTTGTGGGGTTTCTGTTAACGGAGTAGGAGGAAACTGCAAAACACTGAAACTTGGGAGAAACGTCGGGATCTTTGGTTTTGGATATGTTACATTTGATCTTCCTATCAGACAAAGTAGAAATCTTGACATATGATTCTGGAATTAAAGCACAGGGGGGAGATCCAAGCTGGAGCTATAAATTTTGAGGGTCCCAGCACATGCTCAGTATTTGAAACCATAAAATTGATGAAGATCACCAAGGATGTGAATATAGACAGAGAGAGAGAAGAGTTTCGAAACTGAGATGTGGAGCACTCTATCATTAAGACATGATGTAGAGGGAAAGAAACCAGCAAAAGAGATTGAGAAGAGAGCAATCACTGGTACAGGAGGAAACCCAGGAGACACTGTGCTAGAAGCCAAGTTGAGAAAGCATTTCAAGGAAGAATGAGGGATTAAGCTTATCAAATGCTGCTGACAGGCCAATGGACCCCTAAATTGAGCAGTGAAATGTCATTGATGACCATGACATGAAGTACCTGGGCCCAAAGCCTGGTTGGTTTGAATTCAAAAGACACAGAGGAAGATTTAGAGTTTTTGTGTCTGGAAAATCCTTTCAAAATGTTTTGTTGCAAGGGGAGCAGGAAGTCAGAGGGTAAGGTGAGCAAAGAAAGTTGTTCTTTAGATGGTAGAAATAATGACATTTGTATGTGGATGGGAATAATCCAGTTGAGTGGGAAAGTGATGGTCTGGAAGACAGAGAGGATAATTGCTCGAGCATTGTCTTGAGCAGGTGGGAGGGGATTAAGTCTAACACAGTGGCAGAGGTGTGGGTCTCACTTAGCTTGCAAAGCTCAGTTACACCAATGGGAAGAAAGGTAAAATCTGTGGGTAAAAGGCTGGTCCTAGGAGCTTGCTGACGTTCTTTCCCAGTTCCATTAATTTGAACAGTGACATAAAAAGCCAAGCATGGGGTCAGGAAAGAAGATGCTGGAGCTTTGAGGAAAGAAGAGAAGGTATATACATTTGACATTAAGGAAAATGAGACGTGAAGAGTAATTGCCAGGTGTTTTAGTCTACTTGGATGGCTAAAAGAGAATATGGTGGCTTATGAACAACGGAAATTTATTTCTCACAATCCTGGAGACTAGAAAATCCAAAGGGAGATGCCAGCAGATTCAGTGCCTGGTGAGGTTTACTTCCTGGTTCACAGACCGCATCTTTTCGCTGTGTCTTCAGATGGTAAAAGTGGTGAGAGAGCTCTGTGGGATCTCTTATATAATGGCACTAATCTCACCCATGAGAGCTTCACCCTTATGACCTAATCACCTCCTAAATATCCCCCCTCCTGAATACCATTACACTGAGAGTCACATTTAAACACAGGAATTTGGGGAGGGACATAAACATACATTCTATGGTATCAAGTAGCACTGAGGGACGATTAGAGGGTCAGGGTCATGAGTTTAAAATGATACCAGTTAACCTGGTGTCATTTTCTTCAGCAAGACCCAGGTCTCCAGGTAAGGACACAGCAGAGGCAGAGTTGGATTTAACCAGGGCTAGGGTTTAGCCAGTGACTCCAAAGACTATAAAAGAGTCAAGGAATTAGGAGTGTGTGCAAGAGAATGACTTTAGTAATTACCATGGAATTGGGCTGATATGGAAGGACACGAGGACATGAAATGTGAAGGAGTGAAAAGTGTTAGATCAATCATTGCAAGATCAACCCCAACTCTACTGCTTTATAGTGATTACAGCGACTATCTCCAAATCTAGGACCATTGTTTAGAATCTTGGGCTCCAGGAGCATTGTTTTTCATTTTTAATTTTAAAATAATTATTGACTCACAGAAAGTTGCAAAAGTAATCGTGCATACCCTTCACCTGTGTACCCTTCCACCAATGATGACATCGTTTATAACTGTCATAAAATACCCATGAGCATTCTCAGGATATCGGGTGCCTTGTAATCAAATTAAATTCAATGAAAGAGAGGACAAAAAAGAAGCAGCTCTCACTCAGTTGTCTTCATATACTTACTCTCTCTTTCATTTGCCTCCAGTGCATAGCCTTTGAACCAGGTGAACAGACCTGGGTCCAGACACACTTGGGATCAAATCCAAGCTCCACTTTTCATTGACTTTGGCATCCTAAGTCAGTTATATTGTGGTATAGGGCTGAAAAATTAAACCTCAGTATCACATGCTCCTTTTAAAATTTACATATCTGGTAAAATCAGGAGGGCCTCCAACAGCCTAAGCACAGGTTCCCCTCCCCATCTATTCCCGTACTAAGGTTGCCTAGCCTAAAGACCCTCCTTGCCAAAAAGGTTCTTGATTATCACGGTTCTTGATTATCCCTGAGTAGTGGTTTTCATTTCCCTATAAGCCCTTGGAATTATTCAAATCAGCTAAGCTATACACTCCCATAGGAACCAGGAGTCATTGCTGATTCTGTAAAGTCTAAATCCCACAGCCCCCCGATTGTTTACTCTGCTCCTGAGCACAAATCTGTGTGGTCCTGCAGAGTGTGCGGTGTGCCCCTTCCCTCCTTGAACTACTATTGACCTCAGCTGTCTTTTGCTTTCTGTCCCACCGTCCCAATAACTCTAGGACAGGAATCCCTCCCTTTCCAACAGGGTGAAGAGGAGGTTATAGTCCAACTTTCTAACAAAAATTTCTAAGAAATAATGAAACAATTATAGTTGTAAGGGAAGAACACAAATTGGGAAAATAAGTCCATGGAACTTCCTATGAAAAGAACCCAACTATAAACACACCCATATGTATACATGAAATCACCGCGTTGATCAAGATATAGGACATATCCAGCACGTAGTTGCAATTTTGATTTTCTTAAAGAATTTATTTATTTATTTGAGAGAGAGAGCAGGGGGAGGGGCAGAACGAGAGGGAGAAGCAGACTCCCCACTAAGCACAGAGTCCCATGTGGGACTCGATCCCAGGACCCCAGGATCATGACCTGAGCCAAAGTCAGATGCTTAACCAACTCAGTCACCCAGGTGCTCTGCAGTTTTGATTTCTGTTTCACCCAAGAGTCTTTTAAGATAGTGCCTTTTAATAGCAAGTTTTCTTCTGTTTATATTTTAGTTTTTAATGTCTACTCTCTTGCTGCATGTTAAATACTGTGGCTTGTACCATTTTGGGAGTTCAGAATTTATTTAGCTGTTTTTATTATATAATAATACATAGAAAAATATTATAAATGGTACTTAGTAGCTTGGAAACAAAGATATATTCTCTATCAGAAATAGAATTCTCTATATCCTGTGTGGTTGCACAGACGGATGTACATGTGTGTTTCTACAGGATTTAATTTGTATCCCCAATGGTTTTAATATCTGTTATATTTTTAATCAATTAAAAGTCCTTTTTCTTTTATAAAAATTAAAGAAGATATCTTAGAAATTTAAAAAAAAAATGCATCACCTCTCTCATCTTTTAATCTATAAAATGGGAACTCAACTACAACCCCTTGTCCCAAATCAAATAAACTATCTTACGCAGTCTCTTCATGAACAAATAATCCCTTCCTCTCCCTGAAGATGATGCCTCAGTTGCAGAGTGCAAGGGCCACTTTCTTCACAGTGATTCCCTCACCTTTCTTTGAACTCTTTCGACAGTTATAATATTTACTACGCAAATGGTACATACATTATCTTCTCATAAGTACCCATTTTCCCTGCCACTTCCAAATCTATAAGAGCAAAGTGTGTGTGTTTGCTTTTCAATGCCTCAAAACACTTTATTCGGTTTTGGAATCACAGTAGATGCTCAATAAATTAAAATAAGAGCTAACATTGATTGAGTGTTTACTGCAAGTCAGGCCCTGAGCTAAGAGTCCTACAATAACCTTCACAAAGGATGAAACAGTGTTTTCCTTATCCAAACATGGTGGCTTAAAGCAACAATTATTATTATACTTTATGATTCCGTGGGTCAGAAATCGAGGCAGAACTTAGCTGGGTGAAACTTCTACATGATGTAGACGAAAGTTGCTCAGTGGTATCTGGCTGACAGACGGACGGATCTGAAGGGCTCAAGATGGTCACAGTTTCATGTAGAGCACCTTGGTGGAGATGGGTGGAAACCTGGGCTCATCTGAGACTGTTAACCATAGTACTTCATGCACTGAGGATATTAAGACTTCTTACATGGATGTACAAAGCTCCAAGAGCAAGTGTTCCTATGAGCAAGATGGCAGCCACACAACCTTCATGAAATCACATGGTGTGACCTCACTTATTCTATTGTTCAAGCAGTCACAAGCCCACCCATTTCAAAAGCAGGGGACATAGACTCAATCGATGGATGGGAAGTATGCCATAGAATTTTTGGCCAGGTATTAAAGTCACTAAAGATATCATCCCCGCTCTAAAAAAAAAAGTAAATTTGGACTTACAGAGAAATTGAGTAACTTGCCTTAGGTCATGCAGCAAGACAACGGTGTTAACACCTGAAGAGGATGTCCATCAACTGCACCCCCAGGTAGGGACCCTGCCGTATCAGAATTACATGTTTAATTAAGATACTTAATGCTGGAATATTTTAACACTCTTCAAAGAACTCATAGCATATAAAGACAGAGCTGCTTCTTATAGCCTATATATTCCTTAAACAGATACAAGTCTCAGCATACAGTTTACAGTAGAGGGAAGATTTATCACTTTGCCAGAGCTAGCATATGGTTATGACACATTTATAGGAGTGATTGAAATGATTTGGAAAGATGGGTCTAAGCTGCGTCACAACACCCAAGATTATGAGGCCTCCTAAAAAGAAGACTGATTTAGAGGCATTATGGCTAATGCGGTTGCAGTTGAAAATTGCTCGGAATTTGCATAGACGTGCCTTGAAAGCAAAAAGCTGCCATAGCCTGACTTCTCTGGAAACTGTTTAATTAATATGTTGAATATTAGTTCATTTAATGCATGTCCTTATGGTCAAGGGGTGTGTGTGTGTGTGTGTGTGTGTGTGTGTGTGTGTGTACGTGTGTGCATGCTTGCATGGACATGCACGCATGTGCACATTCAAGTGTGTGTGCAAATGTATGTGTGTGTGTGTTTCTGGCAGGAGGTGTGGATAGGGGCTGGTAGAGACCAGTATTAACACATTATTCTGAACACATTACTTTGTACAAAAATGACCCTATCTGTGGAGAATTCTGGCAACATTAGTGACTAGCAGAGCAGCAACGGGGCAGTGGGAAAAATAGAGAAGATGGTGGCACTGAGAATTAGATTTCTGACATGAAATCGACTAAAGCATTAAAGGGCATGGGAATAAGGCAGCGTAATGCAGTAATGAGGCAGGAGAGCTCCTGCAGGCGAGGCTGGAACCCCAGATTGGACACGTCACACTGACTGCAATTTGAACCAACTGTCTAATGTCTCTGAGCCGCAGTTTCCTTACATGCAAAGCCGAGGGGATAACATGAGAGTAAAGCATTGCAGCCAAAATGATACAGACTGCACAGGACCGTGCCTAGAAATGGGTCTGGCACTTTGGGGGCACTTAATAAATGCTGTCTGATGATGGTGATTATCAGGAGACTGTAATTCTTCGTCTCCTCTGATCGAGTTCCACAGACGGCAGAAACACTGCCACCAAATTCCCTTTGTTATGTTAAGGGCATGTTAGCACAGGGCTTAGCCTATATTAAGAACGCTGTAACTATTGTGATATATAAGGAATGCAGGCGTGAATGAATAACAGGGACAGAAATGGAGAAGAGCCAAAAATAATGGGGTTAGGGAAGGCTGTGGCAATATCTCTAAGTGGTTAAGAACACGGGCTTTGAAGAGAGACACTCCTTGGAAGATCCGCTATGTCCATCAATAGCTGTGGGCCACTGGGAAGACCATAATACTCCCCTCCCGAGTTGCAGTGGTGGTTAAAGGAAGTATTGTACGTAAAGTGGCGTGCACAGTGTGTGCCCAGAGATCACACTCCAACACCCACTGCCGCCCTTGTTACTACTGTTAAAAATCCAGTAATGGACCCTTCCTTCCCCATTCCTTGAGTTTCTTCCCCGATAACTGCAAGTTCAATGCCTTTCTGCATACCGCCAATTAAACAGGAATTTGTTAGCTTTCATGTACATTGTGCAGATCTACCAATCTGGCTTTTTTCCTTTTCTGCTTTAAATGTTTCGGCTCTAGGTTCATGCTAGTTCTTTTGATTGCTTTAATGTCACATCTAATGTTTCTTTAACTTAAGGAAGATGCTCAGTGTCACAGGAGATTGAATATAAGCCTCACACTATAATTATCAAAGCGTGAGACTTTTAGCCAAAATAAAATGATTCACATCCTATTTCACCTCCTCCCAACAGTCGATAGGTATGCTCATTTGATTTAATTTTATTTTTGTTCTCTGTAATGGCTTACCTCTATTAATTATACACGAAGCACATTCCTCCCCAAACTAGTAAGCAGCTGCAGCATTTTGGTGTTTTCATCCCCGAATGTCCAGCTCACGATTGATTTTGTAATTCAAAGAGATGGTTACACGGTCCTCTGAGCTCTGTAATGAAATGTGTTTGTTGTATTTTGTGTTCTACCGAAACTTGACTCTTTCCATTATCTTTCTTTTTAAATTGCAAAAGCAATGCATGCTCTGGTCTACACATTGATTACTGAACCAAAGGGAGGTGTTCTCCCATGGTACTGTATTCCTTAAATCCACGCTATAGATTTTACGAGTTCCTTTCAAATGCGACGTCTGATTCAATCAATATCTAGTCTCTTTTCCCTCTTAATGAAAATACTGCAGTACTATCTTAAAGGAATATTGTAGAGAATCTTCTGTCTACGAATCTTCTGAAAATGAGTCCATGAATGGGAAATTTACAAAAGAAACATACAAGCAGCCAACCAACACAGGAAACAATGTTCATCTTACTATGTAAGGGAGAAAAGGATCTATGCATGTAGATCCTCCAACTGGGGCTCTCTAATCGGACTGACTGTACGCTGAGGAAGAGAAGAAGATCACACAAATGTACTGAATATATACGTTACATGACATAGGGCTCCTCATAAAATGAAGATCCAAAGAAATGGTTAACCCTGAGTGCTTTTATACTATGTTTGATGGAAAAAATCATGGCAAAATGTGATAGAACAAAGGGGTATGGGCCAAAGGTAATAAACTGGGCAAAACTTGAAAAGGCCGGCCCTTTCCAATTCCTCTAGGCGTCCCTCCCTCAGGCTTCAGAGATCACGATGCTGTTCCTTTCTTTCTTCAGGTACAGGGAGCACACCTCTCACAACAGGGTCTAAGGACCTGCTCTGGGGAGGGAGGGGAAACCGGAGAGTCCTTCCAGCACCTGCCATTTTCTCAGATTCCTTCAGCTTGGAATATCCAGCATGCCGTATTTTGGGACAGTGTGTTCTGAACCCCAACACAGCCTATAGTCTTACAAATAAGAATATAACCTGCAGCTATCTAGTGCTTTCTGTATACAAGTTCTGTTCTAGAAGAACCAGAATTGATTCATTAAATTCATTTAATAACCACCCTGTACAAAGACACCGCCCAGGTTCAAACACAGGTCAACTAGAGACCATCCTCTATAGCCTACAACACTGTGCTCAGAAGAAACATATATAAAGCAACATAAAATACTAAATTTCACTTACCAGATTAACCAAAGATTTTTGCCTAGGTGATGACTCAAGGATGATAACAATGTCGTGAAACAAGGTTCCTTATAATGTGATGTGAAAATACAGATCGGTACAACCTTTCTCTAAGCTAATTAAGTGCCCCAGTAAGTTTATATCCTTTCATCCATGAATTATGCTTCTAGAAATCTATACTTAAGAAAATACTGGGATGAATTGAAAACTCTATGGTGATGTTGGGGACTTCTGAGTCTGGCTGCTCAGATTGGGTTCTAGTTCCACCGACTGCCAGGAGTGTAGACTTGGAAGTTAGCCACCTTCTCTATGCCTGTTTCCCCTATTATAAAATGAACATCATCATATTACCCATCTCTAAGCTCTCCTGGAAGGATTCATGTCCTTAATACATGTAAAGTGGTAAGAAAGACCTGCCACACAGTTGATGCTATATAAATAGTAGCCATTATATACACTGCAGAATGACTTATAATGGGAAAAAATGATGAACTCCTAAATGCCTTAAAATTTATACACTGCAAAATGACTTATAACAGGAAAAATGGTGAACTCCTAAATGCCCTAAAATTTATAGTTACAAATACTGGCTCACGCTTAAATGTTACATTCTGTACAGTGAATGTACAGTGAAATAGTACATAGCCATTTAAAATATTTCCAAATATTTATTGAGAAAATAAGAAAATGCTTGTGAAATAGTACTATATGCAAAAAAAAGGAAACAAAATTTTAAACAGGGCAAAATTTAAATTACATATATAAATATGTTTGTGTGTTTATATGCACAAAAAAAATGTTGATAAAAATGCACCCAAATTTTTAAATCCTGGAAGTTTTTTTTGGTATAACATAGCTATGCACCACACTGAGCATGGAGCCTGATGCAGGGCTTGATCTCATGACCCTGAGATCATGACCAGAGTCAGAATCATGAGCCACCCTGGTGCCCTAAAAGTATTCTTGATATTGCAAAACTAATGCTTATGATCAAAAGCTCATTTCTCTACCTACAAGTTATAAAGAAAACTTACATTTGAGCTAACCTCTCTAGGACTGCCCACCACACACAGCATTGCAGGACTGTGTGCAGGCATTTCCTTTCTTCCTGAAGGGACAAAGAATCGGGTCATTACCTCTGAGTGAGGCAAGACAACAGGTACTTTAGACAGGGCCAATTTGTAGATTCCTCTGGTAAATCCCTTCACTTCGAGAATGATTTCGGCATAAAATCTGAGTGAGGAAGGGGCTTCTGGAAGCCATGCTGGTTTGTGTTATAAACCGAAAGCAGAAACAAGAAAAACAACGTGATGACCAAAACTGCCAATGCATTAATAAGGAAAAACAGCCAACATGTTAATAGAACTTGAATTTAACTTTTAAAAAAATGTATGCACTTGAAGATCCAACAAAACAGTACATTTGAAAGACAGATGGCTGTGAAAGCAGTGTCTTTAATTAAATATCCACTTTCTAATTCAGATTTCAGGACATTTCGTGGAATTTTAATGTCTTCTTAGAACACAATCACTTGAATTTGATAGTATTTCAGCCCTTATCACAAGAAGGACTGTCATTTCCTGTATGAAATACTATTCAGTTATAAAATGTTCTCTTCAATCTCTTGCAGATGATTTCCATTCCAACCTGGCCTCCTGTGTTTCACACTATTACTAACAGCATTCTGTAAATATCTTTCAAAGTCTTATACGAAGGTGGCAGAATGCAAATCCTGAAAAGCAATACAAACCTGCAAAATATAACTGGACTGTCAGGAAAAAAGAGTTGTTGGCAACATATACAGGAAATCCATTTTGCAATCAGCCTGGGTCTTATCAAGGTTCTGTTTGCTTTGCAAATACGGATGAAGTAGAAATCCGAGAGGTGGTTGAGGTTATTTACTAAGTAATCATCCAATGTTCTGGTGCTGAAGTATGTGGCATTAGTTAGAGTTAATAGAAAAGGAACTCCCACTACTCAACACACAGGCCTCTTTTATCTACAGATGATGAAAGAAGAAAACTCTGCTTTCGCTTATTTAATGTACCAATCAACCCAACCCAAAATAAACAGCAGGGCAATTGGTTTCTGTTTGTCTTTAGAATTTTTTTAGGAGCAGAGAGGCAAAGACATGAAAAATCTGATTACTCAATCTTGCCCACACAGATGGAGGGAAGACATTTGTAGTTTATAAAACAAAAACAAAACAAAACAAGCAACCCTGCACAGGTTTTGTAAGCAAAAAAAGGAGACGTGAGTATCTCCTCACCTAGAACTGTCCTTGAAGCTAGAATGGAAAAGAAAGGGACAACAGCCCAATTGGCCAGGGAGTTGCGAGCAAAGGGATCCTACTTGATCTCAAAAAATCCATCTCTGTCCAGCCTCTGGTCACCAGATCTGTAGACTAAAAAATCTGATTTGAAAAAAAAAAAAAAAAAAAAACTACTTAGCAGTTTTTTTTTTAATAACAATGATATACAAAGAGAACTAAAATTAACTATAAATCTCAACATTACTGTTGATCTCATATCCTTCCTCCGAAGATTTTCTCTATGCACAGATCCTTCTATGGACGATATGCTACCTCCATGTGCTAGATAGCCTCCAGGATTATGCCATAATTTTAGTTAAAATTTAATACATTCATTTCCTAGCCAAAGGTGTGGCCTCTGGAATGAGACAAACCTGGATTAAAATCCAATAGCATGGAGCAAAGCACTTAAACTCTCCACAGTTTACTTTCTGTGATGATAAAATGTATAAAATATCTTCTCAAGGATCAAGATTCCATGAGGATTTGGTAAAACAATGTACTTAAAGCCCTGAATACAAGATAGATATTAAGTTCTAAATTAATGGTAGTTATTTTTACTTCGTATGTGTTTTAAAATTAGCCATGTAAACAACTCAGGCATTCCTTTATGCTAATCTTTGGAAACTGGATTCAGGCATTCCGGTGTGTATCCTGACCAAAGATTGCTGGCACACACTTCTTCAGCATTCCCAGGCTCACTGGTTGACTCAGCCTCAAATCAGCCGCCTATTAGGAAATAATCTAAAAACAACCCATCATTTTAAGTACAGATAGCTAACAAATGGGTCTTTATTTGCAGATACCCCGTTTAGTAATGATAACTGCAGTGGGGTGGGGGGGGGGGATCCTCACTCTACATCCTACTGGCCAGATGCCCCCAAACCAATCACTTCACTTCACCTGGTCTCAGTTTACCCAGCTGCACAATAATAAGGAAAGCTTAGAACAGTGTTTAGCAGTACTAGGTAATTTGTAGTTAATATCAGCATTCATCCAGAGCGCTGTGTGGGATTCCTATCCAGAGAAACACTTATTATTTGAAGACTGTCTTTGTTCTGCCATAAGACTAAGAGCTAGGTGTACACAAATGGTTTCCATACTTGTCCTCTGTCATCCACAGCTTATCCATGAGGGCTCCTCTCCCAGTCTCGAGGCACATGGTGGCAGCCATTCCAGAGATTCCAAACAGAGGCACTAACACTATGAAGGAGAGGGGCGTTTCCTCCCATGAATATCCGTTTATTAGCAGAGCCCTCTTTGTCAGAGCTCTTTGTCAGAGCCCTCACCAGGCTGCCCCTCAGATCCCACTGGCCAGGGCTAGGTTGCACACTTAGGTCTAAATTAGTCACTGGCAGGAGGAATGACATCACCAAGAATGACCTGGACTAATAATGGCTCATCCCCCAGAATACGGGAGAGTGGAAAACTTGAAATTGAGGAGGGGGGGTGAGGGATCTTCCAAGCAAAGGAATTAAGGGATGGGGGAAGGAGGCAAGGAGAATGATTTTTATAGGTGATCCATGAAATCTAACACCAAGTCCTTTCTCAGTAATTTTTACCATATATTAAGCACATATGTATCCCAAATACTTGCTTTGTGTGCATTATAATTCTCTTAACAATCCACTCCAGTATGGCCTCTGTCCCCATTGCTCTGGTGAATGCTCTCATTAGCGTCACTTTTCTATCCTCATATTTACCCCTCAGCAGCAACAAATACAGTTAACCCCTCGCTGGATGTATCAAAATGTTCTCGTGTCTTCCCTCTCCCAGCTACTCCTCTTCCAACTCTTCCGCTGACTCCCTCTTGTCAATGTGGCATCTAGATGCGGGAGTGCCCCAGGGCTCATGCTGGACCATTTCTGTTCTCTGTTCATTCTTTCTCCTTGAGCCCTCTCTCCTAGCAAAGCTAGTGAGTCCCAAACTTGCGTCTCTAGCCCAGAGCTCTGCCCTAAGTTCCAGGTTGCATAGTCTACGGTTTACTCCTATATACATATCCGATATCTCTACTTGGATCCTAACATGCAACTTGAACTTAACATATCCAACATGGAACTCCTGGTTTCTTTGTCCAAACCAGCTTCTTCTCCTAGAGTCTTGCCTCATTTGATTGATTCTTCTTGTCAAACCAAAAACCTAGAACTACCCCAGCTATCTCCCTTGAGCCCCTCCTGCTCAACCTATCAGCAGGCTTTATCATTTCTACCTTCAAAATAAATCCCAAATCCATCTTTTTATCTCCATTTCCATTGCGACTTCTTCACTCGTCCCAGCTACCACCATCTTACCTAGAATACAGCTAAAGCTTCCTAATTGTTCTTCCTGCTATCATTCTTAACATCTGTGCCATAGTCCATTTTCTACAGAGCAGCTCACTTTTAAAAATACAGATCAAACCATGTAATTACACTTCTTACAGTCTCCGGTAATTTCCAGCGCACTTAGAAAATATCCAATCCTTACAATGGCTCAAACACATTAAGTGATTGGAACTTTGCCATCCTGTAAAGCCAGTCTTTTGTTTTTAAAATGCTCTGTCCTGGGGCACCTGGGTGGCTCAGTGGGTTAAAGCCTCTGACTTTGGCTCAGGTCATGATCTCAGGGTCCTGGGATTGACCCTCACATGGGGCTCTCTGCTCAGCGGGGAGCCTGCTTCCTCCTCTCTCCCTGCCTGCCTCTCTGGCTACTTGTAATCTCTACCAAATAAATAAATAAAAATCTAAAAAATAAATAAAATAAAATAAAATAAAATAAAATGTTCTGTCCTACTTCAGGGCCTTTGCGTTTTCTACTCCGCAGCGCAGAACACTCTTGCCCTCATCCCTCACAAGGCTAGTGCTGTTTTATCATTCAGGTCAGCCTTACCCTCAGGAAAGCCTGCCCTGATTACCCTGTCTGACGCAGGGCTGCCTCTATCTGCCAAGGCATTCTTACTGTATAACAATTAAGACTATCAGAACTGGCTTATTTGATTATTTATTGTCTGCCTTCCCCCACCAGAAGGCAAGCTTCATGAGGACAGGGACTGTGTATATCTTATTCAGCCCTGTATAACAACGGTTAGAATAGTGCCTAGCACAGAGTAGCTACTCAGTTTAACATTTAGGAAGTGAATAAATGATACTGTAGAAGTGAAATATTTTCCCCCAATGTGCAGATATTGAAAATGAGAATCAAAGAGGTTTAAAAAATGTTGTCCAGGGCGCCTGGGTGGCTCAGTGGGTTAAGCCTCTGCCTTCAGCTCGGGTCATGATCTCAGGGTCCTGGGATCGAGTCCCGCATCGGGCTCTCTGCTAGGCAGGGAGCCTGCTTCCTCCTCTCTTTCTCTCTGCCTGCCTCTCTGCCTACTTGTGTTCTCTCTCTGTCAAATGAATAAATAGAATATTAAAAAAAAAAAAATGTTGTCCAAGGTCACTCAGCCTGTTGCAGGCAAATCACATTTTAACACTGTAAGTGTCAAACGTAATAGGCATTCTTTCCAGGACACTAATGAAGGGTGGTTGGAAGGAAGGCAGGCAGGGATAAGGGGCACCCCACTAAGAGGAAACCACCCTTAAAGGATTTTACCCCACCCTGGAAGGAGCCCTCCACCCTTTCCCATGTGATAGATAGATGACAAAAACCTGATTCAGTGACAAGCGCAGCAAGGGTTAATCAGATTATAACAGCCCGCTAAGAAGTCCATAAAAACTCCCAGATCTACATGCCAAATCAGAACACCTCGCAGATCCCCTCCCTCTTCAGGAGCTTCGTAGTATGGCTCAATAAACTTACTATCAATAGCTCAATAAACTTGCTTTGCTGCCCCCACTCTTAGTCTGGTCCACCTCTCCATTAGCCGTGTTACCGAGGACCATGGACATCAGAGGCAAAGAAACCCTGTAACAACACCACTGAGAATTTAGATAACTTGTTTACATCCAACATTAACATTCTCTTCCAACTACTCTATTGTTTTGTTAATGCATTCAGTGTTAGAATACTGCTACATCGATCGCAACAGTTTACTACACCAACAGATAAGAGTTAGGACCTGGAACGTTGAGGTTAATGAACCTGCTGACACAAGAAATCCAGAACCGTGACTTAACAACCAAATGTTATGAAGAAGTAAATAGAGAAGAAATGCAATGGTGTTATACATCAAGGATCAGAGAAGACAGTAAGTCAAACTTTACAAAAACCCTGTAAATCACCATAAAATTTATGATTTTTTTTTAAGATTTTATTTATTTATTTGACAGACAGATCACAAGTAGGCGGAGAGGCAGGAGGAGAGAGAGAAGGGAAGAAGCAGGCTCCCTGCTGAGCAGAGACCCCGATGATGCGGGGCTCAATCCCAGGACCCTGGGATCATGACCTGAGCCGAAGGCAGAGGCTTTAACCCACTGAGCCACCCAGGTGCCCCAAAATTTATGATTTTTTAAAAGAAGGCCCAGCTTACACCCAAATTATGGGAATATTTTTCTTTTTTATAAATAACATTTTGATTTTATGAAGTATATTTTTATCTCCTTATGTCTGTAAAGTTCCTTTTATTTCTTCCAAAACTGGAGGGCTAGTTACAAAAATCAAATTCATCAACACACACATTTACCAAGCACATTCATCTCGGCTGAGGGCTGTGCCTGCTCTGGGACCAAAAGCCTGTGGTAATTTATGGACCTTTAAAGTCTTAGAAAGAAATATCAGTGGAAGTCAGCGCAAATCTGAAAGTCTAGAAGCTCATCCAGCACGGCCTCAAAGATCAGACAGAACCTTGGGGAAAACTAAAATTCACTAGCAACCCTGACCTATCAGAAGGAAGCTAATAATGTTGGGATCTCCTGGTCAACAGTCCTCTGGGTTTCCTTAAATCACTCAAAAATGTATTTCTGTCAGTCACTCAGCTGGGACTTAGAGAGGCACATGACTGAACTGGCTCTGTTCCCAGTTACTGATTCAAATGTGGTTTCATGGACAGCAAAATGCTCAGGGTGGTATCAGGCTCCAGCTCAAAATGAGAGGAAGGTCGACATTTTAACTCGCTACATTGCTTCGCTCATTGACCCCTGGGTGTCTCCAAACATTGGCCGTGGCACAGCTGAGTTTTCTAAACTCCTACATCTGCTTTCGTGTGTCATGAGCTTTCAACTAATACCCAAGGGAAAATGCTTTCTCCTGGGACAGGAGGCCAGAAGGCCCTGAAGGGCGAGGTGCAGCTTGCTGGTGTAGCTTCGAAAGCCATAACCTGCCCCTCGGGGATAAGCCGCTTGCTCCCTGGGCTCTGTGACTGCTTCTGAAAACAAAACCCTCTGATCAGATCGTCTCCCTTCAATATTGAAAGAACAATCCAGAAACCTAACTGCGAAGTCTAAGGGCTGGGTGTATCTATACAGATAAATGCACATTTGAGGCACCTGGGTGGCTCAGTTGGTTAAGTGTCTGACTCTTGATTTCAGCTCAGATGTAGGTCTCAGGGTCGGGAGATCGAGCCCTGCTTCAGCTCCGGACTCAGTGGTGAATCTGTTTAAGATTCTCTCTCCCTCTGCCCCCGCGACCCCCACTTGTGCTCACTTGCTCTCTCTCTCTCTCTCTCTCTCTCTCTCAAATAAATAAAACTTTGAAAAAAATGTACATTTATATGTAGATGGCTTTCAGCTAACAAGACTTGAGAAACTCCCCAATTTCCACCTACCCCGTAGGCTTCAAACACTTCTCTCGTGGTGCTTATTCTTTCTTGTGACCTAGCAACTGTAGTGGGTCCCAGGGAGCTCAAAACCGAGGATGCACCTCCCCTCTGGAAGACCATGACTACATTTTACACATGTGTGGAGTCAGGGATATGTCGAAAGCTGGGATCTTTCAGAAGATGGGGTTGGAAAGAAATTAGTGACTCAAGTACTTCTACACACCAAACAACTGAGCCTTACACAAGTGTTTTCTTCACATTCACCCTGTGGCAAAGTTTTTTTTTTTTTTTCTTTTTCTTTTTCTTTTTTGTGTTGTTAACATAAAAAGGAACTATCGGCACATAAATTGCTCAGTATGGCTCCCATCTTGTCTACTCTCTGGGCCCCTGCCTCCCTCTTTATTTACCTCGACATGAGAACCTTTATTCTTGCCAAAGAGGCAGCTGAGGTGGAAATGCTAATTTATTTGTGTGTCATCACTCTGAAAACTAACAAAGGAACCAAATCACCCAAGGAACATTGTAAGATAAAAAAAAAAGGCACTGTTATAAATATAACTGTCCACATAAAACTCTGAACTGCTTTTTTTCACTTGTCTCCAGAAAATGGCCAAAGGTTATATTTTGTCATAACAGGCCTTGGGGATGTCGGACAATATCCTTAAACCATAAACACAACCATATACATCTACACACACACACACACACCCCATATGTAGAAAGTTTAAGAGAAAACCAAAAGTCAAGATGGATCAGGCCCTGGTTGATACCATGGTCAAACATCAGGGATCACATGCTTGTAAGAACAAACTGGTCATCAGAATTTAGGAGTGAGCCTAGCACTATAAACAAAAGGCCTAGGGTCAAGCAAACCAAAGGCATTTTCTTCTATGTTGATCACCAGCTAATTTCAGGAGTGCTGTAACTAGCCTCTGAAAGGCTGTAACAAGAATTCGTAGCTGGTCTGGCAAGCAGGACCTTGCCCAGAGCAGGGAACACATTTTCTTCTGGTCAGTCTAGAAAAGGATACCTGAGGAGAGGAGTCAAGTCAAGAACCTGGTAGCATTTTCTACTCCAAGATCAGTCTTGTTTGAGCCCAGATCAGCTCCCCTGTTAGCTAAGGAGATTTCCTTAAACAAATATATATGTATATATTTTTCCCCAAAATATTCAATATACTAAATAAATAAATATAAAAGATGAGACAAAACCAGTTGCCACTTCCAAATAGGGTCAAGCATAAGGAAATATGGAGTATTTCATTGTGAGAGGTAACGGTAATTCACATCAAGCTGGTGTTAAAACTCCATGATAATAGCCAGGAGCTCATGGATTTTTTTTTTTTTTTTTTTTTTTAGATTTTATTTATTCATTTGACGGATAGAGATCACAAGTAGGCAGAGAGGCAGGCAGAGAGAGAGGAGGAAGCAGACTCCCCCCTGAGCAGAAAGCCCGATGCGGGGCTCGATCCCAGGACCCTGAGATCATGACCCAAGCCGAAGACAGAGGCTTTAACCACTGAGCCACCCAGGTGTCCCCAGGAGCTCATGGATTTTAACAATCATTTGGGAAGTGAACTGGCATGATTCTTTTTTCCGCTTCTGTTAAGAGCTTAGGCTCTGGCCTAAGGTGGTTCAACATGGGTTCTAGATGAGTTCTACTAATTCTAAGCTCTGATCATGTCAGTTAACCTGTTTAATGCTGTTTTCTCGTCTCTCCGGTAGAAACAGGAACAGGATTTACCTCACAGGTTTGCTGGGATGTTTGAATAAGACCCTGGGACCAGCCTGGCACACAATAAGCCTTCAGTAAAAGTCAGCTATCATAATTAGTATCATCATTATTATTCTCGCTCTGTTACCATAAAAGTAACTTTCTCCTTTTTGGTAAAAGTCAATAGTGTCTTTATACCAGAGGACTTCAGCAAATCCGTTATTACCTTTCTCTCCATACCTTCAACCTCTCCCCTTCTCCACTGGGTTTTCCAGCAACATTTAATCACGTGTTACTATTTGCCTTCTTTCACAAAGCTCCCCCTGATTTTATACCCTCTTCTAGTTAGCTGCTTTTCCTGCTTTGCTTGGACAAAAAAGCTTGAAATAGTTGTCTGCACATGGGGTCCAACTTCCATTCTGACATCAACCTCCCCCCATCATGACTTCAGCCCCCAGTTACCTCCATGTGTGCCAACTCCAGCGGACACTTTTCAATCCCCATACAATGAGAACTCTTAGCCACATTTAATATCGCTTACCATCTACTTATTGAAACATGTTGGGGTTTATTTTTTCTTTAACATTTTTGTGACTATTAGAGTTCCTCTTTGTTCAGTCCCCAGGCCTTTTTGGTTCTTTTTGCATGCTCTCCATCAGTGATCATGGCCAACCACATGGCTCTTCATATTTCCAGCTAAAATCTCTTCACACATAGAAGCAACTACATCTCCTTGCTTCTTCCCTTGGAGTCTTCAGACATCTAGACTTAACCATAGCTAAAATGAACTCCTGATATTTATACACATGGTCCCAAATATTCTCCTTCTCAAATCGCTGCATTTCCATTAATCAACACCCATGTATTTGCTTGTTGAAACCAATGTCGTCTGTGATATTTCCCACCCTTTGCTTCCCCACATCTAATCCATTGTCATTTCCTATGAACCGTCTCTCTGAAATAGGAGTTGTCAATTAGGGGAGATTTTGTCCCCAACGAATAAAGAAGGAATACCTCTCTGTCTGAAAACAGTTTTGGTTTCTACAACAGGGGGAGCAAGAAGAACTACCAGCAGAGAAAGAGGCCAGGGATGCAGCTAAAAATCCTACAATTGGCTGGAAAGTCCCACAATGAAGAAGTATCTGGCCCCAAATGTCAACAGGCTTAAGGTTTAAAACTGTACTCTTAAATGTGTCCTAAACATGTCCAGTTCTCTCCATCTCCGTTGGCAGCACCTGATCCAACTCATGACCCTTCTTGGCTCTATTCTTTCAGTGGTCTCCCAGGTGGGTTTTCACCTCCTCTTGTCCCCACTTCCTCCTCCTTTTCTCCAGATAGCAGCCAGAGTCACCTCTGTAGGATGTGGATATGATCCTGTTAAAACTCTACCACCACTCTAACACCTTTCAAGTTTCCCCACTGCACCTCAAAGAACAACCCAACTTCTAAACAAGTCCTGGGCTTTCTCCCACCTTTCCAACTTCACCTTTCCCATCATTCTCCCATTACTCAGTCTGCCTGAAGCAACTATGCTTCTTCCTTTCCCTTAACACACCTGGCTCTCTGCCTCCTCTGGGACTTTGCCTAGAATTTTCTTCCTCCCATTCTCTACCTATCCAAGCCCTACCCAACATTTGTATGCTCATGTAAATACTAATTCACATTAAGCCTTTCCTCTAAAACACCATGATTTTCTCTGATAGCACTCTTTCTTAGTATTCACTGTCCTTGGGACAATTTTTATTTTTGTGTGTTTATAGTGTACTGTCTGTCTCCCAGATAGAATATTAGTGCCGTAGGTTGTGGAGCGGGAGAATGAGAGGAACTGTAAAAATTCTGGGATCAGAGCAGGATGTGTGGTCTGAGCAGTTCAGACCAGAGGATGGAGGGATTAAAGAAACCTTCACTTACTTCCTTCATACTTTTGTTTTGGGCTTATGCTATTTTCAGGGAGTTCCTAAGTTTCAGCGTGGGGGAGTAGCACACACCCATACCCCAGTGACCCCTGACAGTAGATGTTCATGTGCGGTATATCTGACCTCATCCACCTCTTTCCATCTCTATATTAAGAAGCCTCAACCACACTCTCCTACCACAGTGGTGGGCAAGTTGGAGCAGAAGCATGATGGCTTGTATGAACACACAAGAACAATTCTACTGCTTTTCCTTTGTAATAATTTATCATGAAATATTAAATTTTATACTTTCCTTCTTAGAATGCACATTGTTTGTGAATCTTTGTGGAGACAATGAAAGGAATTCATATAACCTTGGGAAGAGTTAGAATTATATAACAGGAAAGCAAAAAGAAGGAAGCAATCAATTTTCAGACTTGGAAAAGTTTTTCGTGTTCAAAATATAGACTTTTTAAATCCTCATCAGAAGCAACAGTTTTGAAAGCCAAAGCCACTGATTTGCAATTTCATTTTGAAAGCCAAAGCCATTGATATGCGAGAGTTTTATTTTGTTGAGACAAAAAAGTGGGGGGAAGGAGGCTTTTGAGTTTCAAAATGGAAGGTCATGAGGGCAAGTAGTATATAGTTTATACCACAGCAACACACCAGAACAGGACTGCAAATCAACCAACATCTGGGGAAACTGAAGGCGTTCACTTGGACTAAGAAAGGATTGCAAGATGGAATCAAACAAGGTGTAACTCCAGCAGAGGCCGTAGGTCCGTCCTTACACCTGACCTGGACTGAGGGACCATGGACAGAGAAATGGAGTTGCTATTGAAAGAAACCTGAACCCAACTGGTATCCAGCATCGGAAAGATGCTTGGGAAGAGAAACAGGCCATACAAAATGGTGGCCATTAGGCATGTGTAGTTATTAAATTTCAATTAATTAAAATTAAATAAGATAGGGGCACCTGGGTGGTTCAGTGGGTTAAGCCTTTGCCTTCCACCGAGGTCATGATCTCAGGGTCCTGGGATCGAGCCCTGCTTCGGTCTCTCTGGTCAGCAGGGAGCCTGGTTCTCCCCTCTCTCTCTGGCTGCTGCTCTGCCTACTTGTGATCTCTCTCTCTCTGTCCAAAAAAAAAAAAAAAATTAAATAAGATTAAGAGTTCATGTCCTCAAACTTCAAGTGCTCAACAGCCACATGTAGCTAGGTGCTCCTGTACTGGACAGCATAGAAACATTTCTATGATCTCATAAACTCCTATTGGACAACACTGCTATATATCTATGGTCACGCCCAGGTGCTCCCCTATTGTTGTAGAGCCTGGGGTGAAAGAAGGCACATACTGTATGTCTAAATATTGAAAATGTAAAGGTCAGAGGTACCTGGGTGGCTCAGTTGGTTGGGTGTCCAGCTCTTGATTTCAGCTCGGGACATGATCATGGGATGCTGGGACTGGGCCTGTGATGGGCTCTGAGCTCAGAGGGGAGTCTGCTGGGATTCTCTCTCCCTCTCCCTCTGCCCCTCCCCCTGTCCCCCCACTCACACATGAACTCTCTCTAAAATAAATAAATTTTTTAAAAACATAAAATGTTTAGGTCAAACTAACAAATTGTTGAACAAACTTCTGTTTTTTCCTCCTACTTTGACCAATTTTCATAATTACCTGGAATTCTAAGTGCCAATTTAGATTCTCCAACTCCTCTGAGTTCCACGTTGACTGAAATGTGATGATGGCACAGAAAGCACCAGCCCCTGGCCCTCAGCCCTCAGCCTCCTTATCTCCCTCCCAGCCACATGTGACACTGAGAAGAGCCTTACACACATCTGGACATCCCAGCCTGGACATTCATGCACCCATGGAAGCAGAAGCCTAAGAGTGCAGACACAGGTGGAGCACAACCCATTCTAAGGAGGAAGAATCCACAAAACAGGACTCCATCAGTCCCTGCAAAAAGGATCTTTTTATCTTTTAGATCTCTTTTAGATCTCTGCACAGAACAGAATCCACATGGGGAGGGGAGTATGCCAGGTTCTGGCGGCCATGTTTCCTCAAGCCTGTATTCTTTCTTTCACGAAGAGTCACCACTGGAGAGGACCAGACCAGGGTACTCTCTGGGGAAGAACCCAAGACTCTATCCTCTCAGTTAGTTGGCTTATAAAATGTATTGCTATGTCATACTTTGTTCATTTTTTGGCTCCTTGTTACTAATGAGAGGAGAACTTGATTTCATTTGCTCCCTGTAGTACTTCCTTGAGTCTAGAAAAGCTCTAGGCACATAGTAGATGCTCAATAAACATTTGCTGTACTATTAAGTTAATAAGTTTAAGAGAAGATTTTAATGTCATCTTTGTAAGGGAGCCATGTTGGCTGTTCTTATCATCTGGTGAGGGTGTTCACAGGTGAGAAGAGCCATTGAACTATTGCAGGCATGACATCCGTGGGATCCCAGGCAGAAGTGATGTCTCTCTACAGCTGAGACTTTGCTAAACCTAATCAACTGTCTCAGGTGGACACATTCTCCTCTGAAATGACCCAAGAGAATCAAGAAGCACCCAAAATAGGAAATGGGGTCCTTGTCATTTAAAAAAAATGGTGATGTATGAAAGAAAAATCTCTAATATCTGTGCCTGGGAGAGATTGGGCCAGGGTGAAATACAACTTCATTATACCTCTGGTTTTACACTTCTAGACACACCACAACTCAAGCTCTAATACCCTCTGTAAAATAATGCATTTGTTCCATTGATAATTGCTAGTGACCCTGATGAGCAATATTTTATACATATCTATCAGGTCTGGACCAAGTATAATAGAATGAGAGAAATTCAGAGGGATGTTTTAATTTAGTGTGACTGATTACTTTAGAGTCTACTTATATAACTAATATAATTAATGGCAGCTTAGTGGATACATATGAGTTGAGTGAAAAATTTTGTAAGCTCTTCTCTAGGGTTCGCAATAAATTTAAAATGTCAGCTTTTCTTTGGCTGAAATGTGTTGAGGGAACCCCGGAACAATCGAAAGTACTTTGTGTTCTCTGTCAAGTGAAAGGACAAGTATATACCACTTCCCGTAGCACAATTTCTCAAATGCCAATGTGAAAAATATCCTTTTCTTTTAAAATTTCATTCGAGGCTAGTTAATAACAAGGCCCCCAGTCAAAGCCCAGCAGAGCAATCAGCTGTGACTGTCTCCTTTGTCACAGCATTGAGAATGTGCCAAATATGGAAAGTTCCTCTCTGAGTCCAAATGCTCCCAGGGCATGTCAAGACTACTAAGTCAAATCAGTGCATTTGAAATGCACTGTCCAACCACAGTCTTCCAGTTCTAGAATGGACAGCAAAATAGTACGGGTTACTGGGCTCCTTGACCCAACCCTAGAGGAATACAGAAGCAAGAGGGCAGTATGGGTTACAGGAATTAATACTCACAGAAAACACATACACTTATGAAAACTGGGGAACAGAAGATTTTTCTAACTGGAGTAGGTGTGGGAGGTTGATGACTGACTATGGCCTGTGGCCAATGAGAACCAAAACCAGCAGTAAGAGGAGAAAAACCTCTAAGTGACCTCTAGCCTCTTCTCCCTCCGACAGTCGGATGGTCATACCTGGACTTCCACTATAGAAATTAGCACCAGGAGTTTAAGTCACCCTGGTGAAGGCACTGCAAAATCTCTGCTAGGGTAAACACTAGATGAAAATATATGGGCTATCTGGCCACATGGGAAACCAACTTCCCCAACCCTTTTCCTTCAAGCCCCTGAACTGGTAACTTCCAACCTAAAGATACTGTGTTCTTCCAAAGCTTCTTCTCTTTATTAATTTTTTAAAATGGAGGGGGTACGCCTGGGCGGCTTAGTCAATAAAGCATCGAACTCTTGGTTTTGGTTCAGGTCATGATCTCAGGGTCATGAGATCAAATCCCATCTCTGACTCCATGCTCAGCAGGGAGTCTGCTTAGCCCTCTCCTTCCCCTTCTGCCCACCCCCCCCAACTGCCTGCTTACTTGCACACTCTCTCTCCCTAAAATAAATAGATAAAATCTTTTAAAAATTTTAAAAAATTTTTGATCTAACATATACTTTTATTGAAATAATCTGATATATAATATTGCATCAATTTAAGGTATACATGTTAATTTTATAACTATTATAATATGATAGCCATTGTAGCTATAATTAATGCTTTTAACACATCACATAATAATCATCTCTTTTTAGTGGTTGAAATAATTAGGATTTAATTTTTCAGCAAGTTTGATGGTTATAATACAATATTGTTGTCTATGTTCAGTTTACTGTGTATTTTATTTCTAGGACTTACTACTTGATGCAAGTCTGTACTCTTAAACAACTGTCCTATTCCCTGTCTCCCCACTGCCCCCCCTTCCCCTGGCAACCACCAACTTACTCTCAGTTTTTATGAGCCTGGCTTTTTTAGATTGCACATATAAGTGGCATCATATAGTATTTGTCTTTCTCCCTCTGACTTATCTCATTTAACATAATGTCTCTTAATTGAGTAATTAATTTTCTTCACTAATTTAAAGGTACAACTCTTTCTTTTTTTTTAAGATTTCATTTAATTATTTGAGAAAGAGAGAGAGTGAGTGAGAGCAAGTGCACAGGGGGAGCAGCAGAGGGAGAATCAGACTCCCCGCTGGAGCAGAGAGTCCGATGTGGGGCTTGATCCCAGGACCCAGGGATCATGACCTGAGCCGAAGGCAGACGCTCAACCGACTGAGCCACCCAGGAATCCAAAGTACAACTCTCGAGTTGCTTGGTGAGTGGTAAACAAATGGGAAAGATATCAGCAGTAGTTTTTGGTATCTCGAGATCTTATACTTCCCTCCCCTTAAACTCACCTACATGATCTTAGATGAGGGTCTATTCTCCAGTCCTTTCCCATACACATTCCTAGATCCAAAGAAATATTATTCCATGAGTAAAAAAAAAAAAAAAAAAAAAAAAAAGCAAAAACAGATACTTGAGTGTTGCAACCACTGCCAAAAAGAACAATAAGTGGAACCACATATGTTATGTGGTGCAGAATTACTGGAAATACAGACCAAAAATTCAAAATAAGCCTAAAAAGATAGAGGTGATATTAGTAACATGGAGCAATAATTTGAAATTATGAGGAAGAAATAGAAATATTAGATATGAAAAATATAGCTAAAATAAAGAACCCAACAAATAATTTAGTTACTAAGATAAATAAGTTGAAGAATGAATTAGTGAGCTACACAAAAAAATGAGCTCATAAAAAAACTTTTAAAATTACATATATATGGGTGTGTGTATATATATATGTATGTGTGACATATATATATATGTCTACACAACTTGTAGATAGTAGAGTTCCTATAAATAGAGAAAAAATGTGTACAAGTAAAATTTGAAGAAACGAAAAGGGTAAAATTGCCAGAATTCAAGAAGAAAAGACTTTAGAGGGGCACCCGGGTGGCTTAGTGGGTTAAAGCCGCTGCCTTCGGCTCAGGTCATGATCCCAGGGTCCTGGGATCAAGCCCCGCATAGGGCTCTCTGCTCAGCGGGGAGCCTGTTTCCCCTTCTCTCTCTGCCTGCCTCTCTGCCTACTTGCGATCTCTGTCTGTCAAGTAAATAAATAAAATCTTAAAAAAAAAAAAATCAAAAAAAAAAAAGACTTTAGAATGAAAAGGGGAACAAACTCATAGGTTACTAAATAGGAAAGGTAGGGACTAATCCATACCTAAGTGCACTTTTATGAAAATGAAGGCTATCAAGGACATAGTAAGAAAAAATAATATAAGCCTACAAAGGGCAAGAATGGCTCCCCTTTCCTCTTAGAATTTTCTGTCCCACCAAATTATAAATCAAACATGAGAACATGATCACAAGTGTTCTTGGGCACTGAGGTCCTCAGATGGTTGACCACACCACAATCCATAGTAAAACACTGTTCACAGAAACAATAACAGCCGTGGGAGGAGAGTCAGTGGGTATGCTGTTGCAGGAAATACAGAAAGGGGGTGAAATCTTTTGGTAATTGTACTAGGTGGAATAGTGTCCCAAAACAATTCACGTTCACCCAGAACCTCACAACATAATTGTATTTGGAAGTAGAGCCCTTGCAGATGTAATTCGTTGAGATGAGGTCATACCAGATCAGGATGGTCCCTAAATCTAGTAGGACTGATACCCTTGTAAGAAAAGCCCGGGATACACAGACACACCTACATAGAGGGAAGACAAAGGCAGAAAATGGAGTGATGTTGTTAAAAAGCCAAAGAATGCCAAGGATTGCCAGAGGCTGCAAGAAGCCAGGCAAGAGGAAGGGAGAGCAGAGCTCTCTGACAACTTGATTTTAGACTTTCTAGCCTCTGAAACTGTGAAAGGATATATTTCTGTTATTTTAAGAGACCCAGATTGTGGAAATCTGTTATGGCAGCCTTGGAAACTGATAGTGTAATATTTATTTATTTTTATCTTTAAAAAAAGTGAGTGGGGGGGAAGGAGTACTCTAGCACCAAGATGGTAAGCACTCTGTTGATTTAAATGTGTTTACTTTTAAAAAGCCCAAGGGTACCCAGGTCCCTTTAGGAATTAGTATAACTTTGCTAACAAAATCAGATTGTATACAATAAAAGAAAATTAAAAGATCATTTAATTGATGGCCAAAAAAAATTATAAACACATAGGTTTTATTGAGTGTCAGGCACTCATCTAAATACTGAACATACGTAATTCGGACAACGATTTGACTATTATCTTCATTTTACTAATAAGTAAGTTAGGCAGAGAAAGATTATGTGGCTTACTCAAGGTCATACAGCTACATAAATAAAACAAAAAGTTCACATTAACCTCAAAAGAGGTTAATCCCAGAAACGGAAAAATAGTCATGTTGCATGAAACTCACCAATGCCATTATCTCATTAGCAAAGTAGAAAAAAAGAATCTGTTTTTGTGCCAGTACCATGCTCTCTTGGGTGATGACAGCTTTGTTGTAAAGCTTGAAATCAGACAACGTGATGCCCCCAGTTTTGTTTTTCTTTTTCAACATTTCCTTAGCAATTCGTGGTCTCTGCTGGTTCCATACAAATCTTAGGATTGTTTGTTCCAGCTCTTTAAAAAATGCCGGTGGAATTTTGATCAGGATGGCATTGAAAGTATAGATTGCTCCTGGCAGTATAGACATTTTAACAATGTTTATTCTTCTGATCCATGAACATGGAATGCTCTTCCATCTTTTTGTGTCTTCTTCAGTTTCTTTCATGAGTGTTCTGTAGTTCCTCGAGTACAGATCCTTTACCTCTTTGGTTAGGTTTATTCCCAGGTATCTTATGGTTCTTGGTGCTGTAGTAAATGGAATCAATTCTCTAATTTCCCTTTCTATATTTTCATTGCGAGTGTATAAGAAAGCAACTGATTTCTGTACATTGACTTTGTATCCTGCCACATTACTGAATGAGTTCTATTAGTCTGAGGGTGGAGTCTTTTGGGTTTTCCATATAAAGTATCATGTCATCTGCAAAGAGAAAGAGTTTGACTCCTTCTTTGCCAATTTGAATACTTTTTGTTTCTTTTTGTTTCCTGATTGCTGTTGCTAGGACTTCTAGTACTATGTTGAACAACAGTGGCGAGAGTGGGCATCCTTGTCGCGTTCCTGATCTCAAAGGGAAGGCTGTCAGCTTTTGCCCACTGAGGATGATATTCACTGTGGGTTTTTCATAGATAGATTTTACAAAGCTGAGGGATGTTCCCTCTATTCTTATACTTTGAATCATTTTAATCAGGAACGGATGCTGTATCTTGTCAAATGCTTTTTCTGCATCAATTTTAGGACCGTGTGGTTCTTCTCTCTTCTCTTATTTATTTGTTCTATCACATTGATTGATTTGTGAATGTTGAACCACCCCCACATCCCATGGATAAATCCCACCTGGTCATGGTGTATAATCTTTTTAATGTACTGTTGGATCCTATTAGCTTGGATCTTGTTGAGAATCTTGGCATCCATATTCATCAGGGATATTGGTCTGAAATTCTCCTTTTTGATGGGGTCTTTGCCTGGTTCAGGGATCAGGGTAATGCTGGCTTCATACAGAGTCTGGAAATTTTCCTTCTGCTTCTATTTTTTGAAACACCTTCAGGAGAATAGGTATTATTTCTTCTTTGAATGTTTGGTAGAATTCCCCAGGGAATCCGTCAGGTCCTGGTCTCTTGGTTTTGGGGAGGTTTTTGATCACTGCTTTAGTCTCATTACTAGATATTGGTCTACTCAGGTTGCCAATTTCTTCCTGATTCAGTTTTGGAAGTTTATAGGTTTCCAGGAATGAATCCATTTCATCCAGGTTGCTTAACTTATTGGCATATAACTGTTGATAAAAATTTCTGATGATTGTTTCTATTTCCTTGGTGTTAGTCATGATCTCTCCCTTTTCATTCATAATTTCATTAATTTGGGTCTTCTCTCTTTTCTTTTGGATTAGTTTGGCCAATGGTTTGTCAGTCTCAATGATTCTTTAAAAAAACCAGCTTCTAGTTTCGTTGATGTATTCTACTGTATCTTTAGTTTCTATCTCATGGATATCTGCTCTAATCTTGATTATTTCCCTTCTTGTGTGTGGGGTTGGCTTAATTTGTTGCTGATTCTCCAGTTCTTTAAGGTGTAAAGAGAGCTGGTGTATTCTGGATTTTTCCATTTTTTTGAGGAAGGCTTGGATGGCTATGTATTTCCCCCTTAGGACCACTTATGCTGTACCCCATAGGTTTTGGACCAAAGTGTCTTCATTCTCATTGGTTTCCAGTGGAACAAAGTAGAGAGCCCAGATATGGACCCTCAACTTTATGGTCAAATAATCTTTGACAAAGCATGAAAAATATATAGTGGAAAAAAAACAGTCTACTCAATAAATGGTGCTAGGAAAATTGGACAGCTATGTGTAGAAGAATGAAATGTGACCATTCTCTTACACAATACACAAAGATAAACTTGAAATGGATAAAAGACCTCAACGTGAGGCAGGAATCCATCAGAATCCTAGAGGAGAGTGTAGGCAGTAACCTCTTCAACATCGACCACAGCAACTTCTTTTAAGATATGTCTCCAAAGGCAAAGGAAACAAATGTGAAAATGAACTTTTGGGACTTCATCAAGATCAAAAGCTTCTGCGCAGCAAAGGAAACAGTCAACAAAACAAAGAGGCAACCCACAGAATGGGAGAAGATATTCACAAATGACACTACTGACAAAGGGCTGATATCCAAGATCTATAAAGAGCTCCTCAAACTCAACACACGAAAAACAGATAATTACATCAAAAAATGGGCAGAAAACATGAACAGACACTTCTCCAATGAAGACATACAAATGACTAACAGGCACATGAAAAAAATGTTCATCATCATTAGCCATCAAGGAAATTCAAAGCAAAACCACATTGAGATACCACCTCTCTGTCAAATAAATGAATAAAATCTTTAAAAAAATTAAAAAAATAAAAGTATTAATATCTGACAGCATGTCCCTCTTTTTCCCCATCTTTTATAAGTTGGCTTCCTTCTACTCGATAATAGAATAAATTTATTTAATTCTTTAAAAATCCAATTGGAAATGTGATTGGCATTACATCAGATTGGTAGAATAATTAAGAAGAATGACTATCTTTATAATGTTAAGTCATCTGATCTAAGAGAATAAAATGTCCATTTAATTTCATTAATCATGTTGTGTGACCTTTATTAGAGTATTGTTTTCTCCACAGTTATTATGTTCTTGGTTAATTTCTAGATATTTTACAGTTTTTTTCCCTTTCCTTTTCTTTCTTTTTTGCTATTGTTATATTTTCTAGCTGGTTATGGGTGGTGTAAGTTAGTACTATTGGTTTTTTAAGTTGCTAAATCCAGCTAAATTTCCGAAATTTCTTGTTTTTTAATTGCTTTATGTGGTGATAATTTTGTGGTTTATTAGATGATAATATTATGTACAGTGATCTTTTTTTCTCCTATTTTTCTTTTCTTTTAGTATTGGTAGGACTTGCAGAGTTCAACTGTATCAGTCAGTTGTGGTGATACTGAGTATTGTTTCATATTTTAAAGGGCATGCTATCTGTGTTTTTCCATTAAGAGTAATGTTTAGTGTTGGCTATAAGGTTTTGATATATAATGCTTACCAATGTGAGGAAGTTCCCTTCCAGTGTTAGCTTGTTAAGATTTTTTGAAAAAAGAAAAAATAGGTCTTGAACTTTATTAATGTCTCTTTGCGTCATTTAAGTAACTGATAGATTCTTTTTTTTTCTTTTCTTTTTTTCTTTTTTTAAATTTTTTTAATTTAAATTTTTAAATTTCTTTTCAGTGTTCCAGAATTCATTGTTTATGCACTGCACCCAGTGCTCCATGCAATATGTGCCCTCCATAATACCAACCACCAGGCTCCCCAATGCCCCACCTCATGCCCGCCAAAACCCTCAGTTTGTTTCTCAGAGTCCACAGTCTCTAATGGTTTGTTTTCCCCTCCAATTTCCCCCATCTCACTTCTCCTCTCCATCTCCCCATGTCCTCCGTGTTATTCCTTATGCTCCATAAGTAAGTGAAACCATATGATAATTGACTCTCTCTGCTTGACTTATTTCACTTAGCATAATCTCTTCCAGTCCCATCCATGTTGACACAAAAGTTGGGTATTCATTGTTTCTGATAGAGGCATAATACTCCATTGTATATATGGACCATATCTTCTTTATCCATTCATCCATTGAAGAGCATCTTGGTTCTCTCCACAGTTTGGCAACTGTAGCCATTGCTGCTATGAACAATAGAGTACAGATGGCCCTTCTTTTCAGTACATCTGTATCTTTGGGGTAAATACCCAGTAGTGCAATTGTAGGTCATAGGGTCGATCTATTTTTAACTTCTTAATTTTCCAAGGGGCTGCACCAACTTGCATTCCCACCCACAGTGTAAGAGGGTTCCCCTTTCTCCACATCCTCTCCAACACTAGTTGTTTACCGTCTTGTTAATTTGGGCCATTCTAACTGGTGCAAGGTGGTATCTCAATGTGGTTTTGATTTGAATCTCCCTGATGGCTAATGATGATGAACATTTTTTTCATGTGTCTGTTAGCCATTTGTATGTCTTCTTTGGAGAAGTGTCTGTTCACGTCTTCTGCCCATTTTTTTTTTAAGATTTATTTATTTATTTGACAGACAGAGACCACAAGTAGGCAGAGAGGCAGGCAGAGAGAGAGGAGGAAGCAGGCTCCCTGCTGAGCAGAGAGCCTGACGCGGGGCTCGATCCCAGGACCCTGCAACCATGACCCGAGCCGAAGGCAGAGGCCCTAACCCACTGAGGCACTCAGTCGCCCCTGCCCATTTTTTGACATAATTATCTGTTCTGTGTGTGTTGAGTTAAAGGAGCTCTGTGGGTTACATTGTCTACATCACAATGAAGAATTTCTGGTCAATAAAAGATACTTTGGATACAGTTAACATATAGCTGACAGAACAGAAGATATTCACAAAGTACAAAACCAACGAGGGATTACCTTTTAGAATATACAAGAAATTCTTGGGAATTTATAATGAAAAACAACAACCCAAACAGAAAAATGAATATCCAATATCCAAGAAATATGAATATCCAATATATAGAAGAAACCCAAAACAATGACAAACAGATTACAAGTCAAAGTGCCTGGTAAACTCTGGAAAACAGCATGAAGTTTCCTCAAAAAGTTGAAAATAGAGCTACCCTACGACCCAGCAATTGCACTACTGGGTATTTACCCTAAAGATACAAATGTAGTGATCCGAAGGGGCATGTGCACCCAAATGTGTATAGCAGCAATGTCCACAATAGCAAAACTATGGAAAGAACCTAGATGTCCATCAACAGATGGATAAAGAAGATGTGGTATATATATAATACTATGCAGCCATCAAAAGAAATGAAATCTTGCCATTTGCGACGACGTGGATGGAACTAGAGGGTATTATGCTTAGCGAAATAAGTCAATTGGAGAAAGACAACTATCATATGATCTTCCTGATATGAGGAAGGGGAGATGCAGCTTGGGGGGGTTGGGGTAGGAAAAGAATAAATGAAATGATGGGATCGGGAGGGAGACAAACCATAAGAGACTCTTAATCTCACAAAACAATCTGAGGGTTGCC